>NC_090657.1:99436548-99757978 GCF_040937935.1 Hyperolius riggenbachi
GAAGCGAATCTAAATTCACTTTTTTAACATGCAGTCATGTTAAGAACTATAATCCCTGCTATCCCGCGGCAAAACGAGGGGTTTATACCCTCCAAGTCCCCCCTGCAAAATCCACGACTTTCTTGGTGGTGGATTTTGCTGCTCCTGGAGGCAGAGCTTTCAGCTGCAGTTCTGCCTCCATGCGCATCAAATGTCGCGCGGCTCTTCGCCTCTCCCCCACCCCGCTCTGTAAAGGAAGATTGAGAGGGGCGGGGAGAGGCGGCGATTGAGGCGCTGAGAGGCAGAGCTACAGCCATAAGCTTTGCCTTATCAGGAAGCGCTCCCCGGAGGTAGGAGAGGGGATTTGGGGGTTATAAACCCCTTGTTTTGCCGTGGGATGGCGGCGGTTTAGCAGGGGTTATAGTTCTTAACATGACTGCATGTTAAAAAAGTGAATTTAGACTAGCTTCAGAGGAATACCAGTTGCCTGCCAACCCTGCTGATCCTCTGTCTCTAATACTTTTAGCCATAGACCCTGAACAAGCATGCAGCAGATCAGGTGTTTCTGACATTGTCAGAACTGACAAGATTATCTGCATGCTTGTTTCTGGTGTGATTAAGACACTACTGCAGCCAAATAGATCAGCAGGGCTGGCAGGCAACTAATAATGTTTAAAGGGAAACAAATATGGCAGCCTCCATATAAAACTCTCAACTCGGGTTCACTTTTTTTTTTGTTAATTAAAAAAAAAAAAAAAGTAATAAAAATTACATCACAACAGCAATTAAATACCACCAAAAGAATGCCATATTAGCGTGAAGAAAAGGAGGTAAAATTCATCTAGGTGCTGTTGTATGACCGAGCAATAACGGTAAGAGTTGTGAAGTGCGGTGATGGTTTGGGAAGAGGGGGGGGGGGTGTGTATAAACCTGTGGTCCTCAAGTGGTTAAAGGACCACTCCAGTGAAGAAAACCGTAAGCAGTGAAAATCTGACGCGATCGACAGGTTTTGGGCTAGTCCATCTCCTTATGGAGGATTCTCCCCCCTACTCACTTCCACACTATATTCACTATATTGGCAGTTAGACTTAATAACTGTCATTCAGGAAAGGTCTTTGAAAACAAAGATAATCCCCTATGATCGTCCAAAACCTGTCGGTTCTGTCAGATTTTAATTGCTTACTTTTTTCACTTAAGGGCTAGTTCATGTTGACAACTAAAAAAAAAAAAAGTTCTCAGACTGACAACTGTAGGCATAGTTTGTGACATGTAAGGGGAAGTCAGTGACTTGTAAAGTGCTGGGGAAGGGGTCAGTGAATATATTTATATTTAACAATGCAGTAAAATAAGACTGCATTAGTCAAGGTCACTTTCAGAATTAAAAAGCTTATTAGGATTTCTTGCTACTTTTATCAGTCCACAGCAGAGCTGAGCCTCCCATGTACAAAGAAATGAAAAGAAATCACTTGTTATCTGACCACTTTCACACAGCACTGATTATCAGTTGGGGAATGCTGATCATTTTGTCACCTTGAACCATTTGGTATCATTTCCATTTCAACAAAAATCTAATACATATTACAATCTCTGTCAGTAGCCATTTTAAATAACTGTTTTACTTGATAACATCTAAACAAGCTCAAGCAATGCCTCGTTTAGGTGGAGCCAGGGTGGCCTATTGGGGCCATCCAAGCCAAGACTCTACGGTGTATACAGAATACAGATGCACCCTAAACTAATTAAAAAAAAACAAAACTGCCACACAGTGGTCCCTCCTAGACCCTTCATAGAGACAGTAGTGTCTGTACTGACTGTAACCAGGAGACTTGTCTGCATGCGCTTGAGCACAAACGTGTCACCCTAGTGATCACCTGAGTTCAAATAGCTACAAATTAAAGTAATTGACAACGTATACATCTCTTTAGACTAGTCATTAATTACTGCTATGTACAGTGGGGAACTGAAAAAGTACTTCCAGTATAAAAGACAGAGCCTGTCATGTAAGGCTCTGTTTAAAAGCTGCAGGATAGAGAGGGTATCAGGGTTACTTACCTGGCTGCCTGTAATTCTCTAGACCAGTGGTCCTCAAGCTAAGGCTTGCGGGCCAAATGCGGCCTCCCAAGGCTTTTTCACTGGCCCCCAAACACATAATGCATAACTTATAGATGTGGCCCACTGCAGCTTAAATATCGGCGTCCTGCATACAGAATAGCAGTGCTGGCATCACCCATTCACATACTGTAGAAGCCAGCAAGCAGTCATTCGCTGGCTTCCAATTCTGCATCAGGTGACACTGCTGTCCAACTGGATGGCAGGTTATCACCTGGGTATGCTTCCCTGTCTGGTGCACAAAGACGTTCTTCGGGCACCACATGGCTGAATGGCTGCTGCTGGGAGTTCTCCTCCGGGCATGACTGGGTGGAATCAATACCTAGATTTCAAAGGGCACTACAGCGAAAAACTGTAAAATTTAAATATGTGCAAACATATACAAATAAGAAGTACATTTTTTCCAGAGTAAAATGAGCCATAAAATGAGCCATAAATGACCTACTGTCACTTACAGTAGGTAGTAGAAATCTGACAGAAGTGACAGGTTTTGGACTAGTCCATCTCTTTATAGGGGATTCTCAGGGATATATTTATTTTCAAAAGCATTTAGTGAACAGCAGTTGCTCTGTCCAACTGCCAAAAAACTGTGTAGCGAGCAGGGAAGCTGGCCAGCATTATTGTTTAAATCCTTTTTTGGGAGTATCTTTATAAATAATAAAAGCCTTGCTGAGAATCCCCTATGAAAAGATGGACTACTCCAAAACCTGTCACTTCTGTCAGATTTCTACTGCCTACTGTAAGTGACAGCAACATAGGAGAAAAGTCCTTTATGGCTCATTTTACTCTGGAAAAAATGTACTTATTTGTATATTTTTGCACATATTTTAAATGTTACAGTTTTTCACTGTAGTACCCCTTTAATGTAATGTTTTTCAACATCATTTTATGCATGTTCCGGCCCGCCGGCAGTCTGAAGTATGTTGACCCGGCCCTTGACCGAATAAGTTTGAGGACCCCTGCTCTAGACAGATAATGCTCCGCCCCCTCCTTGGCAAGACAGTCACAGCCAGTTTTCTAAAGCAGTGGTCCTCAAACTAAGGCCCGCAGGCTGAATGCGGACCCCTGAGGCTTCTTTACCGCCCCCCCCCCCCTCCCCGCACAAAATGTATTACTTATAGATGCGGTCTGCTGCATCTTTAAATATTGGTGGCCTGTATATAGAATAGCAGTTCAAGCACCAACCTGCCACATGGAAGCCAGAAAGCAGTCATTTGCTGGTTTCTGGGTTGTTCTGCAGGCTTTTGCAGGCCACTGGGTGACATTATAGCTCATATATGACTTGCTATGTTAGAGTCATGATATCTGCACTGTATTGGTGGCATAATAGCTGCACATGCTACGTTGGAGGGCATACTACCTGCACATGCTTTGGTGGAGTGCATACTATCTGCACATGCTGTGTTGGTGGGCATACTACCTGCCCATGCTGTAGTGGCGTGCATACTACCTGCACATGCTGTGTTGGAGGACATACTATCTGCACATGCTGTGTTGATGGCATAGTATCTGTACTTGCTGAGTTGGGGGCATAACATCTGCTCCGGTTAAATGGGAGACATGAGGACTGCCCATGTTAATAGGCGCTGTCTACAATACCTAGGCTCAATGTTGTTTTTCTACATCATTTCATGTATACGCCGCCCCCCCCCCCCCCAGCAGTCTGAAATGTGTTGTCCCGGCCCTTGACCAAACAAGTATGGGGACCCCTGTTGTAAAGCTTTGCGGCCACCCCCGCCTGCATTCCTGAGACCTGCCCCCATTTAGCAGCCACCAATTAGGCGGCAGCTGCCAAGCTTGGGGCGAGACACAGCTACACTGGTGGAGGGTTACAGAAAAAAAATAAAGTAAATGAACACAGCAACTTTTCAAAGGGGTGGGGGGGGAGGCAGAGGGCTCACCTGTCCAATTCCAGCCAAGCAGGTAAGTAATTAACCCGCCCCGATCCTGCAGCATTAAAGAGAATCCGTAACCAAGAATTGAACTTTATCCCAATCGGTAGCTGACGCCCCCTTTCCCCATGAGAAATCTTTTCCTTTTCACAAACCGATCATCAGGGGGCTCTGTATATTGTAGTGAAACCCCTCCCACAGTTCTGACATTACACTGTGGGAGCCTTGTTGCATTGTGGGAAATAACAGCTGTTTGCAGCCGTTTCCTACTGCCAAAAAAGCAAGCAGCATCTCCTTCCACTGACATCACCTGCCAGCAGTAAAAATGTCACCATGTGGTAAATGTCAGAATGTAAATCAGGGGGAGGAAAGATTTTACAATGGGCAACCACTGACTAAATCATTTATACATAATTATTGAAAAAATGAAGTACTTTTTTATATTATTATTACATTATTTTCACTGGAGTTCCTCTTTTAGACAGAGCTTTGTCTTTTTACTCAGCTATGCTGGAGTTTCACTTTCACACCTGAAGCTTAACAGGTAGCACAGAGTAACTGCTCTGCTTATGCCTTGTACTTGTCTAGGTAAATATCCATTACCCCTGGGGCCTATATGTCCCTCACCATGACTTGCATCAGGAGACTGAGTGAACTGGAAATGCTTTCGAGGGACAGCATCCTTAAAGAGAACCCGAGGTGGGTTTGAAAAATATTATCTGCATACAGAGGCTGGATCTGCCTATACAGCCCAGCCTCTGTTGCTATCCAAAAACCCCCTTAAGGTCCACCTGCACTCTGCAATCCCTCCATAAATCACAGCCACACTGCTGACAAAAAGCTTGTCAGAGCTGGCTGTGTTTATCTCTATAGTGTCAGTCTGCTGCTCTCCCCGCCTCCTGCAGAACTCCAATCCCCGCCTGCATCCCTTCCCTCCCTGCTGATTGGAGGGAAGGGATGGGGGCAGGGACCGGAGCTATGCAGGAGGCGGGGGAGCAGCTGAGACTGACACTACAGATGTACACACAGCCTCACAGCACGGCTGTGATTTTTGAGGGATTGCAGAGTGCAGGGGGACCTTAGTGGGGTTTGGGATAGCAACAGAGGCTGGGCTGTATAGGCAGATCGAGCCTCTGTATGCAGATAACATTCTTTAAACACACCTCGGGTTCTCTTTAAGTCACATTGCTTGACTGTACAGGCACCCGGCAAAAAGCGGGGCTGTTTTTCATTTGACACGAGTTGTGTAAGCTAATATAATGAGAGCGTGGGGCGGCCCAGGAGGACAGCACAGCTGGGAAAAGGAAAATAATCAGCAGGTTAAGAATGAATGGCGAAGGTGCTGCCATTATAATTCAGCAGCAATATCAAGCTGCAGTCAGACAGATGCATAATTAATGAATGTCAACCACGTCTACGTGTTTCATAAGCAGAGCCTCATTATTCTAAGCATCTGAAAAACTGACATGCCAAATATCAAGAATTTCCTGGAGGAAAAAAAACAAACTGAAAACAGATTGTGCAGAGGGCATCTGAGACGGCAGCAAAATCTCCACAATGAATGAATCTGCTTTATTGCTTCTGCATACCATCACATTCTCTGTGCAACCAGAGTTCAGACAGGACAGACGATCAAATGGACAACGGTTGTTTTCAACACGTTAAGTGTTTTTACCTCAAGTTCTGAATAATTCAATCAAGGCTTCAAAAACTCCCAGATTTGCTGAAGCTACACTGCAAAGCATGATGGGAACGGAGTATCTAGAGAGACGTGTTGTGACTGATAATATGCAGATGCTGTCTATGTACACGGTCCATAAATATTGTAAATGACATCACTTAAATTACAGAACTATAATTAGGTGTCTAGATCAATAAAGATATGTGGTTGCTTTATTACACCCGAAATGTAGGTACTAAAAATTGTTCTTAAAGCGGTATTGCCACCATAAAAATCTAATTTCAACAGCAACTGGTCTGAGTGTATTAAGTGATAAAGATGGTAATCCTGCATTTAAAACCTTTTTCTGCTGTTATGATTTGGAGTTAATCACATACTTTAGGAGCACTGGCCCTTCAATAGACATTGCCATTCAGTTGCATGCTAGGGGTTCTTTTTATCTAGAATATATTCCTCCTCTTCCATTTATTTCCCTTCCTAGCTTTTTATCTGAAACACCCCTACTCACTTGTGTTTACAAGCAAGGCTGAGGTGACTCGGCGATTGGAGGAGGGGAAAAAAACAAAAACAAAAAAAAACAAAAAAACTGTGCAGTTCCTAGTATACATCTCAGTAGGAGTGTCTGAAGACTCTGGGAGGAGGGCAGATAATGAATACACAATGAGCAAGAGAAGGGAGGGAAGAAAACAAGAGTCTGGCCTAGTGCACACCGAGCGGTTTTGGTAGCGTTTTTAGAACCGCTTGCGGATGTGGACACGCTTTGGTAATGTATTTCAATGGGCTGGTGCACACCAGAGCAGTTTTGCAGAAACACATACTCCCGGGCTGCAGCATTTTTTGGATTTCGGAGGAGTTTCTGCCTCCAATGTTAAGTATAGGAAAAACGCAAAGCGCTGATAGCGGTTTTTGGTGTGCACTAGTCCTCAGGGAGAATAGGATGTCAGCACTAGCTTGGCAAAATGGCCACTGCTTAGAATAGGATTTTCTGCTTTTCCTTTATAAAATTCACAGGAATCATTACGTGGATAGCACAATACATCTGTTAAGTAGAAATAGTATTTATCTACTTATATATGTGTTTTTTATTTCTAGGTTAGCATGAGTGTCTCTTGTTCTTTAAATTGCCTGGACTCAGATTTTAAGAGACATCGAAATAACCTCTTCCCAAATACCGTATATTTCGGCGTATAAGACTGGGCGTATAAGACGACCCCCCAACTTTTCCAGATAAAATATAGTTTGGGATATACCCGCCGTATAAGACTACCCCTCTTCCAACGCATGCCAAATAAAAAAAAAAAAATCATGTACTGGTGCTGTGTATGAACAGATACTGGTGCTGTACTGTATGTGTTACCCAGTATATAACAGTATATAGTCAATTAACTTGTTGCATTGGTCAACTCTCCTTAAAGGGAAGGTTCAGGGCCCTTTTCCACCAGCACGATTCGTTTTTGCCGGGAACGCGAGGCGGAGCGATATTTGCCGCGATTTTGCTATGCAGTGCATAGCATAGCAAAATCGCGGCCGCGAACGTCGGGGAATCGCTGGTAATTGCGATTCAGCAATCGCTAGCGTTCAGCGTGAACGCTAGCGATTGCTAGTGGAAAAGGGCCCTCAGGGACGCCTTGAAAAAAATAAAAATCCATATCCACTTACCTGGGGCTTCCTCCAGCCCGTGGCAGGCAGGAGGTGCCCTCGCCGCCGCTCCAGAGGCTCCCGGTCGTCTTCGGTGGCCGACCCGACCTGGCCAGGCCGGCTGCCAGGTCGGGCTCTTCTGCGCTCCAAGGCCCGGCTCTTCTGCGTCCCACACCGGCGCGCTGACGTCATCGGACGTCCTCCGGGCTGTATTGCGCAGGCGCAGAACTACTGCGCCTGCGCAGTACAGCCCGGCGGACGTCCGATGACGTCAATGCGCCCGCGTGGGACGCAGAAAAGCCCGTCCTTGGAGCGCAGAAGAGCCCGACCTGGCAGCCGGCCTGGCCAGGTCGGGTCGGCCACCGAAGACGACCGGGAGCCTCTGGAGCGGCGGCGAGGGCACCTCCTGCCTGCCACGGGCTGGAGGAAGCCCCAGGTAAGTGGATATGGATTTTTATTTTTTTCAAGGCGTCCCTGAACCTTCCCTTTAAGTAGACTGGTCAGCTCTCCTTGTCTACCTGTTTATCAGAGCGGTATGGAAGAATAGATTGCGCTCCCTCAGCAGGGAGATCTGAGAGGCGGTAACAGGATAGGGCGTATCACCCGGCATCACGCCACATGGCATGTAAGACGACCCCCAACTTTTCAAGGGTTAAAAAGTAGTCTTATACGCAGGAATATACAGTAATGTTAAAGAGAATCTGTATTGTTAAAATCGCACAAAAGTAAACATACCAGTGCGTTAGGGGACATCTATTACCCTCTGTCACAATTTCACCGCTCCCCGCCGCATTAAAAGTAGTCAAAAACTGTTTTAAAAAGTTTGTTTATAAACAAACAAAATGGCCACCAAAACAGGAAGTAGGTTGATGTACAGCATGTCCACACATAGAAAATACATCCATTCACAAGCAGGCTGTATACAGCCTTACTTCTGAATCTCAAGAGATCACTTGTGTGTGTTTACCTTCTGTCCCCAGCTTCTCTCATGCACTGAACATTACAGGCTTCCTGCAGACAGCTCTGCCTATGTCGTTAATTCCTTAGTATGTGACAGACCAGCTCCTTTCACAGCCTCCAGAGGAGGATTTTTATCCAGCTCTCTTCTATCACTGATAAGATAGCAGAGAAGCTGCTGGCTTATGTAAATAAAACACACACTGGAGTGTGCATAGAGGAACAGTTCAACACTGAAGAACTTGGCAGCCTTCCAGACACAGGCGGACAAGTCTGACAGGGGAAAGATACATTGATTTATTACAGAGATGGTTATAGTAGAAAGAGCTGCAGCAAGCCAGATCACATTAGAATAGGTTTAGGAACTTGTAGGAAGGTAGAAAAAACGTAATTTTTGTTACAGAGTCACTTTAAACGAACCTCCCCCAAGGTTCTAAATAAAGTGGACTGGGGTGGGCAGGCTTTAGTTATATATTGCTGTATATTGGCATGTAGCTCCGCCTTCCTCTTGAGGCGTATCCTAGACTATTTATTATGCTGATTTTTTTTTACCGACTTTAGAACTCAGCAACATTCCACAGAGCTCACTTGCCAGTACTAAATATGTTGCCACGGTTGATAAATTCCAGAAAGTAAATCAGAGGAGAGATTTTACAATGGCAAACACTGACTAAATAAGTCATTTTATTCATTATGTTATTTTGGTTACAGTACCTCTAAGGTACCATACACTAATGCAGGGGTCCCCAAACGTTTTGGGTCGAGGGCCGGGTCAACATACTTCAGACTGCTGGGGGGCCGGAGTATACATAAGATGATGTAGAAGTCTTTGCGGTCCAGACAGTGAAGTAAACCCAGGTGACAACGTGCAGTCCAATTGGATAGCAGTGTCGCCGTCCTGATGTGGAATTTGATTGGAAACCAGCAAATGACTGCTTTCTGGCTTCCATGTGGATGGGTGGTGCCAGCACTGCTATTATATATGTGGACCACCAATATTTAGGCAGGGGTCACACTTGTCTTTCAGTTTCTACACTTTTCAGAAAACCGAAAGACAAATGTGACCTCTACCTTGCAACAGCTAATGTAATTTATAGAGAAAACTGACAAATTGCGCAAGATGTCAGTTTTTTTTCTGCATGCAAAATCTGCATTAAAGTGTGACCTAGCTCATTGATTAACATGAGTTCTCAGTTGAAGTCAGTTTTTCTGTGCAGAAAACGCGTACGAAAGCCGGTAAGTGTGACCCCTGCCTTAAAGATGTAGCTGACCGCATCTATAAGTAATACATTTTGTGTGTGTGGGGCCGATAAAAATGACGCAGGGGGCCACATTCGGCCCGCGGGCCTTAGTTTGAGGACCACTGCACTAATGTTTGTGCACATTAGGGGCGATTTCAGGGTTGTTTTTTTTGCACTGGCGATTTTAAAAATTGCCTTTAAAAGCGATTGTGTAATGTTCACTTATGTGAGTTCTCTCACATAAGCGATGAGCTTTCTATCCAATCGCAAACGCGGCTCCTGCACCATTTTCAGAGCGTTTGAGCGCTTTTATGAATAAATACATTGTACTTCTTCATTTCCGGGGCAAAGACTGACGTCAGGAAGTGAAAAAAAATGCTACACAAAAGCGCTTAATATAGCGCTTTCAAATCGCTCCATACATCGCTCAGCGTTTGCGATTTATAATGTGAACAAGGCCTTACAGAGACAAAAAAGAAAAAAGCGGTCAACGTGTGTACATTGTCAGCTGGTAGCCACAAGGACAGAACTCACCTGCTTCGTGTTATATTTAATGCCAGTTGCTTGACTTATGTGAGAAAGTGGACAGAAGAAGCTAAGCTACAACTGCAGGCGTGCTTTGACTGCACGGACTGGGCCACCCTTGAGACAGCCTGCCTGGAAGAATGGACAGAGAACGTCATCTCCTACATCAGCTTCTGCGAGGAGCTGTGCATCCCCACAAAAACCTTCAGGGCCTATCCCAACAACAAGCCCTGGTTTAACGGCAAGTTACGCCGGCTCCGAAAAATCAAGGAAGAAGCGCACAAGTCCGGGACACCAGAGGAATTCAAGGCAGCCAGATACACCCTCAAGCGTGAACTGAGTGCAGCAAAGAGGGAATACTCCAACAAGCTGGGGCTCCGCCTACGCTCAAACAACACACGGGAGGTCTGGCAAGGTCTTAGGGCAGCCACAAACTTCAAGTCTTCTCCCCATCATGCACCCCCGAGCCTCGAGCTAGCAGAAAAACTCAACGAATTCTACTGCAGGTTTGAACATCAATCAACCCGGGTAGGAGATCTGAGGACCAACCACTGGGCACCCCCCATACTCACCCCTCCTAGGACTGGTGATGCCCTCCCAGAACCAGCTGTGGTCCAGGCGACAGACGTACTCAGGCACCTCCGGAAACTTAATCCTAGGAAAGCCTCTGGCCCAGACGGCGTGTCATCCATGTGCCTAAGATCCTGCGCTAGCCAGCTAGCCCCGGTGCTGACCTCCATTTTTCAGAATTCCCTGTCGGCTGGCAAAGTACCCTCCTGCCTTAAAAGGTCCACCATCATCCCACTCCCCAAAAAACCAGGGGTCACGGATCTCAACAACTACAGACCCGTGGCCCTTACCTCAACAGTCATGAAGATCCTTGAAAAAATAGTCCTCACCCATCTGAAAAACTCCACCAACGCCCTCCTAGACCCACTTCAATTTGCATACAGGGCAAACAGGTCCGTAGAGGATGCCATCAACATCAGTCTGGCATACACTATGGAACATCTGGACAGACCCAACACCTACGCCAGGATCCTCTTCCTGGACTTTAGCTCTGCTTTCAATACGATCTGCCCGAACATCCTGTATAACAACTTAGCGCAACTTGGGCTTGAGGGTAATCTCTGCACATGGATCAAGGACTTCCTCACAAACAGGACGCAACAGGTCAGACTTGGTAGCTGCCTCTCCCAAACGAGGACCACAAATACTGGCGCCCCCCAAGGCTGTGTACTGTCTCCGATACTGTTTTCCCTGTACACGAACAGATGCACCTCAACCGCGGACTGCGTTAAGGTAATTAAATTTGCGGACGACACCACCATCCTTGGTCTCATCAGTGAGGGGGACGAACGCACCTACCGCAGTGAGATTGAGCGAATCTGCAGCTGGTGCAAGGACAACATGCTTGTCCTAAACGCTGCAAAGACAGTCGAGCTGGTTATCGATTTCAGGAAACGCCCCCCCCCACTCAGCCCGGTACTCATCGAAGGCACTGAAGTCACCAGAGTATCAAGTGTTCGGTTTCTGGGCACTACCATCACCAACGACTTGAGATGGAGTGAAAACACCACCAAATGCCAAAAGAAGGCGCAGCAACGGCTGTTCTTCCTAAGACAAATCAGGAAGTTTGGCATGCCGCAGGAACTGTTATCAAGCTTCTACACTGCCACCATCGAGTCAATCCTGTGCTCATCTATCATCGTGTGGTATGGGGGTGCCACCACGAGCGACAGGTACAGACTTCAAAGAGTAATCAAGGCAGCGGAAAGAATCATTGGGTCACCCCTGCCACCTCTGGACCTCCTCCACGCATCCAGATTGAAAACAAGGGCATACAGGATCACGAATGACCCGCACCATCCCGGTGGCCGCTTTTTCAACCGCATGCGCTCGGACCATCGTTTCAGAGCTATTTCCACCAAAACCTCCAGGCACAGGAACTCCTTTTTCCCCCAAGCAGTGTGCCTTCTGAACTCAAGTCACACACACAGAAAAACTAAATAGAACACCTGCGACCCAGGCCTAATTAAATATGTACTTTTCCGTGGTTCCGCACGCAGTTTTTGCACTACAATACCCTAAAGTCTCTTGTCTGCACATGTTTTGCTTGCACTATGTTGTTTTATTGTTCTATGTCTGTCATTGCATGCTTTGCACTACTATGTCTTATGCCGATGTGTACCACAAACAATTCCGAGTGTGGCAACTGCTGCACTTGGCGAAATAAATCTGATTCTGATTCTGATTCTATCAAGCAACCTACAAGAACACATATCCAGCACAGGGCAATTCCCACCTGTGCCGGATAAATGAGACACTACTATATTACGCAGCGCTGAAAAAAAGATACATACAAAGGATGGCAAGGTTATACAACATAGGACAAAGTTACCCAAAGCAAATGGTACAAGATACAGGATTATGAGCGGATCTGTCAAAACCAGCCTTATCAGCCTGTACACACAGTCAAACTGTCGGTAAAACGGCCGCCCCGTGGGCGACCCGTTGTTTGCAGGAATCCGGCGTGTGTACACGGGGGTGGGGTGCACACACTAGGTAAGGCTGTAGAATAAGTATTCAGCAGAGAGAGTTACTGCGTTGTAGGGGGTGCATAGGATATCTTGAAGAGGCGGGTTTTGAGTGCTTGCCTGAATGTGCTGAGAGAGGGGGGAGAGTCTGATGAACAGTGGAAGGGAGTTCCATAGGGTGGGGGAAGCTCTTGAGAAATCCTGAGGGCGTTTATGGGAAAGGGAAATGCACGGGGCAGTTGGGATAAAGTCATTAAAGGACCGGAGGGAGCAGCCTGGTGTAGATCTGTGAACAAGCTTTGAGATGTACATAGGGCAAGTTTTACGCACAGATGTTTAGGCCAGGCACAGAATTTTGAAACTTATCCAGAATCTGATCGGGAGCCAATGCAGGGATTTACAGGGGGAGAATGGATGAGTCTGGCAGCCACATTCATAACTGATTTAAGGGGGCAATGTGGTTCAAGGGGAAGCCAGACAGAAGGGAGTTGCAGTAAGTAATCAAAGTGAGAGATGATGCCCAAGCAAGCAGCTTTGTAGTCAGGAAGGGTTGGATCTTGGAGATATTGCAGGCTCTGGTGACATTTTGGATGTGGGGGATGAAGGAAAGGAAGGAGTCCAGGGTGACGTCTAGGCAAAAGGCCTGGGAGGTAGGGCGAATGGACGCGTTATTGATTGTGAGGTGGAAAGCCAGGAGGTGTGAAGTAGTTCTCATGCCTACTACTAAAACCCCTTCCCCTCCAACAACTACCTGGTCGGCTGGGTCAAGCATTAGTGTGCAGGTGCTTGCCTGGCTGTGTGCATCCATGATCGTAGTCATGACGTCATATGCAGAGTGCTCCCGGCAGAAGCTCTGTGCCAAAAAAAAAAAAAATGCTCTGATCCAGGGGATGGGTAAACTGATCCTATGTTAAGCATAGGATCTCTTTACACTTTTTAATTTCAATGGAGCAGAATGAAGCGGAGCGCATGTTCCCAACACGTTTTTTCTGGAGCCTTATTATGATGTGGATGCGGTGCAATTTGGGTCCTCCACGAATACCGACCACTGCTGGGCTCGAAGACAAGACCTGGTATCAATCTGAGCAGAACCATAAGGCTATCATTGCATTGCAAAAGACCAGTAGGAATCCTCTCTAGCACAAGGGAGGATTTTCATTGGTTCGCTGAATGATGGGCCAATGAGACTCCTCCCTGTTGCTAGGTAGGATTCCCCTTGATCGAGCCAGTGGTAGCCCTAGGTTTCTTCTGGGGCTCTGAACTTAATGTCACTTGTCCCCGACCCCAGCGGCGGCATCAGCGTGCGCAGGAGATCCCCAATGACGGCAGACACAAATAGCAGTAGTGGCGGGCCAAATGCACAATGGTGAGTAGTGTAAATACACTCCCCAGTCACTGCAATAGGGTACAGCTAATCCATTGTGCATCCGGCCAGTAGTGTGAACCTAGACGAAAAGAGTAGCATAAATACAGAACAGAGTGAAATGGAAAAACACTCAGCACTTAATAGAAGGGGTGAAGGATGGAATCTAAAACAGTCTGGAATGGGATGTAGATATTGCGGGAAAAATAAAAATGAGAAAACTGAACATTTTTCACACAGGTTTGCTACAAAGCAGAGTTGTGTTCCACAAGACGGCCTTAGGCACAAAACAAAACACACATTTATGATGAACTTTATCCCCTAAGGCTCATTCACATCCATGCACTCTCTTATACTTCTCAGGGGACGGTTTAATATGAAAACTCATTACATTTAAAACACATTGGGGATAGAAACACTATTCACAGCTCTGCACGACTCCTCACAGTATAGCGATCACTTTCAGGTTACCTCAGATGTCAGAGAAACATATGCCAGAAGTATAGAACTCCTCATCACTTACAGCTGTTGCAGAAAAGCCAAACTATGCAACAGAAAATAAACAAGGTATGTTGGTTTTTAGCTGTATGATTCCATCAGAGGTACCAATGCCAAAAGTTAGCCTAAAGAGCAGAAAACGTAACCCCTTGTCAGACCACTTCATAGTTATCCTGAGATTAAAGCCTCCTTCACACACTCTGCCAAGAATCTAGCGTGTGTACTGTAGACGCGTCACTCATAGATTCTATTCTAGATAAGTGCTGGATCTTCTCAGTGGTGTGGTGTCTGCCCCCCCCCCCCCCCCTTCCCTACTCAGCCCTGCTGAATTGTTCTCTGTGGGATTATGCACAGCAGCAACTGCCATTATCTATAACCACACCCCTAACTATGCGATAGGCTAAAAGGTTGTTTAACTTTGTTTTTAAATATAGATATGCACAGAGGGAGATACTGGTTGCTTGGCAGTTGGAAAAAGCCATTATTTCCCACAATGCAACAAGGCTCCCACAGTGTGATGTCAGGACCTTGGTCCTGACACACTGTGGGAGGGGTTTCACCACAATATCAGCCATACAGACATCCCTGATCTATTCAAGAAACGCCGCAATTGTGGAGCACTTTGGAGGAACAGCTCCTGACCATCCAGCCCAGTGCCATACCACAAAGTTGCTTCAATTTCGGGACTGGTAACTATATGCTGGTTTTACATCGGAAGCCTCTAAGTACACGTGCATGTTTGGAGAGGCATTGTTCCAGCACCTATGAGTTGCAGAACTGTTATTATCCTGGCTTCTGTCAATTCAGCTCAGTGCCATACCACAATGTTGCCACAGTTGTGGGACTAGTAATACTTATTTGGCTCTTAAAGGGTCAGTCATGTTCAACACAAAGCCTCCAAGCACACGTGTATGGCCTGGTGCACACCAAAAACCGCTAGCAGATCCGCAAAATGCTAGCAGATTTTGAAACGCTTTTTTTATTTTTCTATGGCGTTTTGCGGATTGCTGCAGCGGATTTCAGTATAGTACATTTTATATATTGTTACAGTAAAGCTGTTACTGAATTTTACTGATGTGAAACTAGAGTTGTGTTTGTTAAATACGCAAAAACTGTTGGCGATTGTCTGAACCTAGAAACATTTGCATTATTTTGACATCAGTCTTTTGCTGGGCTAAACTATGTGTGAAGCTGAATTACAATGGCATTGAGGCCCCCTGCACACGGCAAATACAATCTGCGATTACGATTTTCCCTGGATGCTATCAACACAAAAAGATAAATGCAGCAATGCAGTAACTATTCCAAATCGGATTCGCATGTAAAATCACAAATTGGAATCACATGTAGTGTGTAAGAGACCTGAATAGTAGATAATGCGCAATGGAGTCCTTCACACCACAATTGCATACTTTTACAAGTGTATTGCACATTATGTGGATGATCTCCACTCTGCTAGGTACACACGATGCAATTTCCTGGCAGATTTACCGTCAGAATGACCATTTCTATCATGTCCAATCTGATTTCCGAGTGTGTGTGTGTGTGTGTGTGTGTGTGTTAAGATGATCCTGATATATTGTCTCTGTGAGTTCACAATTGAAACAGTCAAGGTCCATCTGTGGTACTCTCACAGTATATGCTAAATATTGCTATGCTCAGGGCTGTTTTACCCATACAGCTTCCAGTGCATTTCCTACCAAGCTTTATCAGTGGCCTGTTTAGCCACATTGTTGGCTCTTTCTTTTCTGTAAGGATGCATTGATTACTCTGCTTTGTATGGTTCAATTGCCGCTCTGCAGCCCAGGCTGTGCTAAAAACAGTCCTGTTAGAAAGTGCATGGATGCTGCCACCTACTGTTATAGTTAGGGTAGAAAAAAAAAAAAGCCCTTCAATGATTGGTCAGTGCACTGTGTTTTTACTGTCCAGTACAACTGTCTTAGGCTCGGTTTACGTAAATCTGTACATTTCCAGTCAATTTTGCAGTTTTAAGTCAATTTTGCAGTTTTACCTGACAGGATTTGAACTGTACACCTTTTGAGTGTGAACACACCCATAGAAAACTGATACAAAACTGACAGGACATGTACACCTTTTGAGTGTGAACCAAGCCATAGAAAACTCATACAAAAAACTGAAGCCAACTGTCAAAAACTGACTGGACTGGACACAATGTGGGAACCCAGCTTTAGAATTATAGAATGAGTTCAATCAAAGTAACTAATGATATCAGCGCTGGATTATCCACCAGGCAACCGACGTAGTAGCATTGGAGCCCCATTTGGAGTCTGAGGGGCCCCACCAGCACTGCAGAACTGGCCTTCGGGCTGGGAACAGGAGAGGCCACAGCGGAGAAAGGGGAGCAGCGACGGGCACAGAGCGGCGGGGCAGCCCCCATCCACCCTCACTTGGGGCCCCCTCTTCCATGCTTCTCCCTCCAGAATGTAGCGCAGCAGTAGCGAGCAAGGGACAACTTACCATTTCGTGGTTCCAAGCGCCAGAGCTCTGCATGCTGCTGGTCTGGTCTTCTCCGTTGTCCAATGCCGCTATCCCTGTACTTTCTGATTAGCGGAAGTACAGTGAGAGCAGCATTGGACAACGGAGAACACCAGACCAGCGGCACACAGAGCTCTGGCGCCTGGAACCAGGAAAAGAAGAGGGAGGTTGTTCCCCGCTCGCTGCCGCTGAACTACATTCTAGAGGGGGAAGCGCAGAAAGGGGACCCCAGGTGGGGGATGCCCCCCTCCCCGCCGCTCTGTGCCCACTGCTCCCCCTTCCAGGCTACCTATGCTTGGGACACCTATAGACCCGGATACCTATACCGGGGGCACCTATAGACCTGGCTACCTATACCGGGCGCACCTATAGACCTGGCTACCTATACCGGGCGCACCTATAGACCTGGCTACCTATACCGGGCGCACCTATAGACCTGGCTACCTATACCGGGCACACCTATAGACCTGGCTACCTATACCGGGCACACCTATAGACCTGGCTACCTATACCGGGCACACCTATAGACCTGGCTACCTATACCGGGCACACCTATAGACCTGGCTACCTATACCGGGCACACCTATAGACCTGGCTACCTATACCGGGCACAGCTATAGACCTGGCTACCTATACCGGGCACACCTATAGACCTGGCTACCTATACCGGGCACACCTATAGACCTGGCTACCTATACCGGGCACACCTATAGACCTGGCTACCTATACCGGGCACACCTATAGACCTGGCTACCTATACCGGGCACACCTATAGACCTGGCTACCTATACCGGGCACACCTATAGACCTGGCTACCTATACCGGGCACACCTATAGACCTGGCTACCTATACCGGGCACACCTATAGACCTGGCTACCTATACCGGGCACACCTATAGACCTGGCTACCTATACCGGGCACACCTATAGACCTGGCTACCTATACCGGGCACACCTATAGACCTGGCTACCTATACTGGGCGCACCTATAGACCTGGCTACCTATACTGGGGGCACCTATAGCTTGCTACATTTACTGGGGCACCTATAACTTGTTACCTACCTATACTGGACGCATCTATAGCTGGCTACCTATACTGGGGGCACTCATAGCTTGTTACCTATACTTGAGGCAACTATAGCTGACTACCTATAGTGGGGGCACCTATAGCTGGCTACCTATTTCAGTCCAGTCCTGACAGTTTTCTATCAGTTTTACCCGACTGTACTGGAAAATGTACACCATTTATATTTGAGCAACCAGAAAACTGATACAAAACTGACAGGACTGGACATGTACAGATTTAATACATCCACAGAAACACATACAAAATTGATGCCAACTGTCAAAAACTGACAGGGCAGTCAAACAAGTCAACTTTAATTTAACATTACAATGCAACAAAAAGTGGTAATGCAGATTAACGCTGCTTTACCGACCCATACCATAGGTACAGTAAAGCATACAGTCAATGAAAAGTATGCTTTCCTGTATCTGATAACGTGTGCGTTTAGAGGTACCGCACTACATAACGCAATGCGTTACCATAACGCAATACAATACCTATGCTAATACAATGCTAATGTCGCACTGTGAATGTCGCACAGACTTTTTATTTCAGTACAGTAAGCTGCGTTCTAAAATTTTATAATGCAGCTCTGCAACATCCCACTGTGAATCTAGCCTAAATGTTTAATTTGGACCACAATACACTTATAAGATTTGCAATGTGCATAGTAAAGCACTGCATTGCATCTTTACAGTTTACTAGCGCGCAACCACCACCAATCAGAGGTGGGTGGTGGGGGGGGGGGGTACCTATCCACGCCACAGAAGTGTTCCTATGATAGTATAAAGTCTAGCCTTTTAGAAAAAACAAACAAACTGGAGTTTATATTGTGTACCGCTGAGATGTAAAGCAGTGCAGGTGGCATTTAAGGTAAACCTTTAAATGCCTTAACATTAAAGTGGACCTGAACTCTGAACTTCCTCTCTGCTCTAAAAGATAAGTAACAGCATAATAACCTTTAAAGAAAAACATTTCTTTGTTACAGCTGATAAAAATCCTGTAATAAAATTGGCAGTGTGTCCACATCCTGCTTTCATGGAAGCAGACATAGGGTTAACATCCTGTGTTTACAAACTAGCTGCTCTGCCGAGGCAGCCAGCTGACACAGCTGAGAGATACAGTTGTAATAAGTCACAAATAAGGGAGGAATTAGACAGGCAAAATTCTCTCAATACATACAGGGTGCATTTCTCTCGGTTTTCCTTCTGTCGTGTACAAGAGTTCGGGTCCACTTTAAAGTCGAATATTGTTTGCAGCCGTGTTCTCCTTCACCCCACCAATCCAGCGCTGGTACCCTCTGAACAAGAGCTTGTCGATTAGGTTCACAAGGACAGCCTGCGCAGTAGCACGGAGCCATCCCTGAGCGGCTTTTTCTTCTGTGCATGAGAAGTCCTGTGCTACTGCGCAGTCTGTCCTTGCGCCTGCGCTTAGGCAGGGATGGGTGCCTGACTGTGAAGAAGAGGGTCCTGGGGAGCACGTTGGGGGTGGAGGGGGGCGAAGAAGCCTGGATCATCTTTCTACTTATAATAATTTTGCAACAGGTTTACTTGTACTTCAAAATTCTTTCGATTGAGCAGGATGGAAAATTTTACTCAACTTTGACCAAATGTAGCTTGAATTACCGTTTCTGACAAGGCTGTGGAGTTGGTACAAATATCATCCGACTCCTCAGCTTATGAAACCACCGACTCCAACTTCAGGTTCCCAAATTTTTTCTGACTCCTTGACTCAGACTCCTTAGTCTAATTTTTACAAAGGCTATGGATTTGGTCCAAAAATCATCCGACTCCTCAGCTTATTGAAACCTCCGACTCCGGGTACCCAAAATTGCTCTGACTCCGACTCCACAGCCCTGGTTTCAGACCATACGCTTTTACATCAATCTCATTGCAACTTCAGTGATCAAAACAAATATTTGATCAATAAGGGCTCGTTCACATTACAAGAACTTTTCTAAGCACCAGTGATTTAAAAAGCTCTCGCTAATGTTATCCTATGTGTGTGATCTCACTTGAGCGATGCGATTTTGTAAAAATCCCCCATAGCATTGCGTTAGCAAGAGCTGTTCAAAATCACTAGCTCTAAAAAATAAAAAATCATCTTGTAGGCCTGGTGCACACCAAAAACCGCTAGCAGATCCGCAAAATGCTAGCAGATTTTGAAACTTTGCGGTTTTGTGAAGCGTTTTTGGTGTAGTAGATTTCATGTATTGTTACAGTAAAGCTGTTACTGAACAGCTACTGTAACAAAAAACGCCTGGTAAACCACTCTGAAGTACCGTTTTTCAGAGCGGTTGGCGTTTTTCCTATACTTAACATTGAGGCAGAAACGCATCCGCAATCCAAAATCTGCAGCAGCCCGGGAGTATGCGTTTCTGCAAAACGCCTCCCGCTCTGGTGTGCACCAGCCCATTGAAATACATTACCCTAGCGGATCCGCACCCGCAAGCGGATCGCAAACCGCAGCGGAAACGCTCTGGTGTGCACTAGGCCGTAGTGTGAACCAGCCCTAATTTGGATGAACTCTATCCAGTGTGTGGTGCTTTGATCGATTTTTTCTCGATCCACTTTTTTTTTATTTAAAGAAAAAAAATGATTATTCTACTGGTCAATCAGAATGCAACAAATGTATGACTAGCTTAAATCTGATATCTTTTCAAGTCTAAAAAAAATGTAAATGATAAAATAAAGATAAACCAACATTATCGCTTCTTTAAATATGCTGGTGCTCTGTAAATAAACAAATGTATAGGTATTTACTAATTGCAATGTTCTGCACATGCATCCAATTGAACATTCTCCAGACATGCAAGTAATCTTTTATACAGGAATAGTGATGGTCATGTCTAGGAGAACTGGTGGAGAAGCACGTGATTCTATTTTGTCAGGTGGTAGATGTGCAAGTCTCTGATTTGCTAGTCATGATCATGTGTTAAAGCAGGATGTGATCACAGCAAATCAGAGCTTTGCAAATCTATCAGCTGATCAAACAAATCATATGCTTCTCCATGAGTTCTCCTAGTCAGATCATATCCATCACTATCCAGGAAGTGGAAGACAAGTTAAATCCAATCGCCACTGATCAACAGCTAGCAGCTGAGTAGGGCTAGCATGTGCAATCAGCTTTTGATTGTAACAGTGATCAGGGATGTTGTAAAATCTCTTTGCAGGCAGCGGGAAAGCAGCTTCCAGTCAGCAGCTACATAGTGTTGCAACACATCAAGTGGCACAAAACTAGCTGTTTGGTCGATCAAGTGGAAAATGTGGTAAAATTTATCACTGCCACCCAAATGACGGCTTGCCATATTAGGCCATTACTGATCTGTGTATGACTAGCATAATTAACATAACTGCAAGCTAATTGATCATTGATCAGTAGTAAGTGGATTTCACTGGCTTGCATGGATTGCACTTCCTGGGTCTGTGGCTATTTGCATGTTAGGAAAATGCTCATCCCCCAATTAAGACAAGAAGAAGCTATCAGCCATAATGGAGCAGCAGACAGTATGTCTGTGCCTAGTAAAAGCACAGTGACAAGTGGGATGCACCCACTGATGTGAAGTAAATAAAGGAAGTGACTAGGTTCCTCCATGGCCATTAAATCACTAGCTACTGGGTATCTGCTGACTGGATTGTAGCCCCTGTAAACCCTGGTCTTTTCCCCCTTAATGGACAATAAAACAGACCGCATGGACTGTAAACACTGATGACATTTCTGTCACTGTCTGGGTGGATGTGACAATTTGACACATGACAGAGCACACACACACACACACTAAACATTGATTGAGAAAACCCTGCTATATGCATCACACCAAATTAACAGTTTGTGCAAAAAAAAAAAAAAAAAATAAAATATTGCAGGAAATACAGATTATGTCCACTACCACCACCATATGTTAAAATCCACACACTAACAATCTATGCTAAAACAATCATTGAGGAAAACACAGACTACACACCATCTGATCACAGTCCTTGTTGGATGAAAACCCACAAAGCATAGGGGTGCAGTGATCTGCTCTACAAATATAATGATCAGTGCATGTGCCCAAACCTTTTGATGACACTGCTCTGGGTTGAGGGACAAAACAGGGTATTATTGGGGGGAAGGTGGATCAGGGTAACATATCAACAGCATTTAAATGAGGGTGAAATAGAAGGGGGAAGCTATAAAGGAAAGGAGGTGTCTGCAATAATCCCCACAGTGCAGCAGCTATGCAGACACACAGGGTTTCTCCTATAACCAGGAGAGCTATGGGAAAATGGGGGGCTCCTATGGACGAGCACCCCATCTTGTTGGCACAGCAGCACGTCTCTATAGCCATACAGGACTGCTGAGTGTAATCCAGATGGTTAGGAGAAGCAGTAATTAAGAGACCCCCCCCATCTCAAAATGAACCCCTTCCGCCAATTCTTCACCCCCAAATTAGCCCCATCCATACATATCCGCCTCCGGGCGTCTTACCTGATGATGCTGGCTTTGCTCTCTCAGTGGTCCCCTCTGCAAATGTCTATTCCCCTCCCCCCCGTCTCTGTCACCCCCTCCTCCCAGTCTATCACTCTCTCCTCCCCTGGACCGTCTCCCCCCTCCCTTTGTCTCTGTCTCCCTCTTTCCTTCTCCTGCCTCTCTCTTTTTGCTGCTCTCTCTTTCTCAAAATGGCCCTTTTTTTTTTTTTTTTTTGCAGACAAGGACAGGACACGCCCCCTGATCACGTGACCCCTCCCTGGGGATTGGCAAGGGGGAGGAGGAAGGATGGAGAGCAGGAGCTGGGATGTGTGTATATAGAGGACAAAGGGGGAGACGCTGCCAGACTGTGTGTGTGGCTTGCTAGATTTATCCATTGCATTGTATTAAGGAAGTGCTCGTAAGCCTCGTATGCTTCTTCTCTGGTTCATAGATCATACTGAAGGGAGACATACACAATTAGATCACAATCAATATCTGTCTGATAGTGTCATATAGCCACCTTGCACCAATCAATATTGATTGGATATGAACAGAAATCGATCAGAAAGCTGCTGTTGAGAGCTTTCCACTACTTGATGCAATGCTGGAAATAAACCATGCGTTTTTTGGGGTAAATAGGTTTGATAGATAATTTCCGACATGTCTGGTCTTACTTTCGATTATTTTACCATTCCACCAATCCATATTGATTGGATATCAACAGAAATCGATCAGAAAGCTGCTGTTGAGAGCTTTCCACTACTTTATGCAATGCTGGAAATAAACCATGCGTTTTTTGGGGTAGATAGGTTTGATAGATAATTTCCGACATGTCTGGTCTTACTTTCGATTATTTTACCATTCCATTTTTCATAGAAGGGAATGGAAATTGATAAGAGAATCGAACGGGAAATCGAGTGGAAAAACAAATTGAAACTCGATCGAACGGTAAATCGCACCGTGTATTCCCAGCATAAGCGCTGGTTCAGAGGGACGACTGCCCGACTTCGTCTTGTTCAGTGGCGTCTTGGCGGCAGCACATTCGGGCTTTAGGCGGCTTTTCATTGCTGTCAACATTTCTGTCTCCACAGGGGGACACTAGCTGCAACAGTTAACTGACCCTGGAAGCTGCATGTAGCGTCCAGGGCCACCTCAAACGCTGGGGAAAATCGGGATCGGAAAGCCACGTTCACGCAAACGCAGGTAAAAGCCCGGTAAAAACGCTCTCATTCACTTGAATGGGAGCATTTAACGTCGAGTCCCGAACGCCTGCAGTAAACGCGGGGCAGACGTCCGCATGAACCAGCCCTAAAATTATGCGGGTGTCAGTTGACCATCTTTCCCTTCCTTCGCACTCTCAAATAAAGGACGGTCTTTCCTGATTGAGGGCTGGAACCCACTAGAGCGTTATTTTGAGTGTTTAGGGATCGCTTTCAATTACTAGCGATTTCCCTAAACGCTCTGCCAGTGTAAATGGATGGGACAGATTCCACCAGAGTGATTGCAATTAGGCAAATCACAGGACATACAGCATTTTCAGAGATTTCCCATTCTAATGTATTGTATGGGAGCAGGGAAATCACTTGCAAAGTGCTACCACAAATTACTATTGTGATTGCCCTTTGTAGTGGGTCCCAGACCTGACTTCTCATCAATCTGTTGATCAAAAATTAATAGAGTCCCTAGACGGCATACCTACAAAATAGCCGCCAGGAGACTTGGGCACAGGATACAGTCGATATACGGCTTACCCTGCCCCTGCACAATCCCGGCAGCGCTAATGTAATTTGGTTGTCAACTGTTGCTGACGGTCGAATTACAGTAACTTAAGATCCATCTTCTAATGGCGCTGAAGTTACTCACTGTGCGCCGCTATAGCCGTAATTCTTATTACGCTCTATGGTGATGCCGGCTGCGCTCAAATCTCTTGTGCTGTTATTACAGCGCTCGCCCTAAAGGTGCCTATACACCTCTTAAAGGACAGCTGAAGTGAGAATATGGAGGCAGCCATATTTATTTCCTATTAAGCAATACCAGTTGCCTGGCTCCTCTGCCTCTAATACTTTTAGCCATAGACCCGGAATAAACATGCAGGAGATCAGGTGTTTCTGACATTATTGTCAGATCTGACAAGATTATTTGCATGCTTGTTTCTGGTGTTATTCAAAGACTACTGCAGGCAAAGAAATCAGCAGAGCTGCCAGGAAACTGGTATTGTTTAAAATATAAATAAGAAATAAATATGGCAGCCTCCATATTCTCCTCACTTCAGTTGTCCTTTAATCAGCCACCAGATCAACCATCAGATAGATCCCTCTCTGATCACATAGCGGACAAATGTATCAGCACACCGATATAACATAGTTCACTCTCTTTTATTGAGCCATGCGTTCCACAAAGATAAAACCGACAATTGTTTCGAGGGCCACGCAGGGTCCCCCTTCTTCAAGGCGTGTGCTTACAAACACATTAGAATTTGACAAACTTATATACCAACCTAATCCCTAATCACCACACCCATAGTGCAATCAAACAATGATGTCATCTCCATTGTTTACACATCAAAACATGCCTCAATATTAATCCTATCGCTCAATCAGTATACTTATTAAAATGATGATACTGTACAGTGCGCGCAGCGCTACTGTGCCTGCATTTTCATACCTGTCAGAGGGTTCTCCGTATATAAGTTTGTCAAATTCTAATGTGTTTGTAACCACACTCCTTGAAGAAGGGGGGCATGGCTCAATAAAAGAGCGTGAACTATGTTATATCGGTGTGCTGATACATTTGTCCGCTGATTTACTGGAGACACAGCCTATGTCTCAGTATCAAGAACCCGGCTCAATCTGTGATGGTGTGCCCTGCAGGATTCTTTCCATCTCTGATCACATAGGGATCTATTACCTGCCTACACACTGCAGAACGATTTCACATAGGAAATTGTTCTAGCACCACCACTGCCTGCAAGTACATGTGTCTTCCCCTGGCCTGTGGTGAGTGTTGCATGCTCACCTGTAAAGCTGGTTCAATTCCTTTCCTCCTCTTGTGTCCAGGCATATTTTTGAATTTCAATAACTTTTTGAATTGCCTGTACCACGTAACACCGCCACATGTGATACGGTATATGCGGTGGTATCACGTGGTACAGGCTCCGTTGGTAATAGAGAATTGAGATTTCCCAGCATGCCCGATCAATCCTTTCAACTGATTTTGGCTGGATCTTTGTGGCAATGTTGCGGCATTAATATTTGCCAAATGTAAAGGAAACACAGAACCCATCTGCAAGCCAAAGCACTCAATGAGTCATGTAATTGTCAAAAGTGAAAAAATATTTATTAAATAAAATCACTTTGAAAAAAAGCATTAATATCAATACATATATAGGCATTTAAAAGGAATTTGTTATAAATTGATATTTACCAGACTTGATCATTAAGATCGGATCGAATTGACCAAATTTCAAGCCGACAATTAAGCAATGTATATGTACTCTAAAAGGTAGCCATACATCTAGCGATGATGGGTAGAATCAACCAAATCACTCTGTAAACAAATCTGATTAGAGAGAGATCTGTGGCTGCCCATACACCGCAGGCAGATTCCTGATCAATATCAGCATGAAATCCTCTGGAATCATCTGAGTCCGCCACCTCGTCCCATGTCAGAGGCAGAGCCCTTAAAGCGGTATCGTCACCAGAAAAATCAAATTTCAACAGCAACTGGTCTGAGTGTATTAAGTGATAAAGATGCTAATCCTGCATTCAAAACTTTCAAAACTTTTTCTGCTGTTATGATTTGGAGTTATCACATGCTTAAGGAGCACTGGCCCTTTAGTAGTCGTGCCAAAGAATTGCATGCTTGGGGTTCTTTTTATCTATAATCTATTCCTCCTCTTCCCTTTATTTCCCTGCCAGCTGCTTATCTGAAACCTAATCCCCTAATCACTTGTGTTTACAAGCAAGGCTGAGGCGACTCAGCGATTGGAGGAGAGAAGAAAAAAAGTAAAGGGCAGAAATGACATCACGAGTTAGCCTTAACTGTGGGCAAAAGACATGGCCCCCACCGAGGCAGCCAGCATGGTGACGACTGACGTCAGCTTTCAGAAAGAAGGAGCCCAACACTCGGGCCCAGTGTCGCCGGGAGCCGCTGGGGAGCCATTTCTGACCAGGCCCTGGGAGAAGAGTCAGATGGACGTCGAGGGACCTCCCGACCTACGGTGGGCTGGAGAAAGCCCCAGGTAAGTTCAGATTTTGATTTTAGTTAGAGCTCAATGTCCCTTTAAGGGGGCTTAGATGCTTTCCTTGCATTGAAAGATATCCATGGCTATAATTACTAGGTAATGCCCGGTGGTGTTGATCCAGGGATTTTATCTGATTGCCTTCTAGAGTCAAGAAGGAATTTCTTTCCCCTTTTGGGGCTAATTGGACCATGCCTTGTTTTGCCTTTCTCTGGATCATCAGGAAATGTGAGGATGCAAGGTAATGTTGTACTTTAATTTCTGGTTCAACTTGATGGATGGATGTCTTTTTTCAACCCAAATAACTATGTAACTAAAGTCAAATTTATAGTATTATAACAATACTATAATTTATATATAACTACAATAATATATAACAAAATGGCCACCTGTAAGCCATATTGCAAACTTCCTCTGTATCATACATCTTATTCTCAGTATAAAGCGTAGTACACATGGTACAATTTTCCATCAGATCAACCAGTAATCTAAGAAATTACATCGTGTGTTGATTTTCCGTTGATCACTACCCCAAATTGTTGACGTTATTGATCGGAATCTGATTGGACCAGTCAGAAATTATCTGATCGATCCGTCGATCTGATGGAAAATTGTACCATGTGTACCCAGCTTAAAGTGTAACTGAGATGAAAGCCATCTCAGGTGCCATACTTATCTGGGGCTTCCTTCAGCCTGGCCAGTCACGCTCCCCCATCACGCTCCCGCGGCTGGGAGCCTTCTGCACTTGCGATTACGTCAGGCATTGAGCGCTCCAGGTCACGCACTGAGGGACACGCACAGCCAGGCTAGCACCTGCGGACTGAAACCCAACTCCGGTGATCCGGAAGAGGCTGCTGGAGGGGCTTTAGGTATGTAAGGAGGGGACAGAGGAGAACGGGGGGAGCAGTGGCCATCAGGACAGCTTCCCATACATGCCTGCTCCCCACCTTTCTCCAAACCTTTTCGGCTCTGGTATCCTTTGAAGCCGTTTTGTGAACTTTTATTATGCGGCAATAGGATGTGTATGGGGTGTATACTAGATCTTGTGTGATTATTTGTCTAGATGTGCGGTCCTTTACTGGTGTTTTTGACTAAATTTTTACAGCTTTAACAACACATTGGAAAATACAACAGTGTTAATTATGTTCAAGCTATACTTTCAAGCGACCAAGAATGCACAAGCATATAATGCCATGAACGCATCTCGGCCGACTGCAGGCAATGTGAAACTGGCCTAAGGCCCCAGTCACAATGGTGCGGTGTACGGCCGCTTCATAACGCAGTTTACCGCAACTGCAATGCACCACCTATCAGTTCACAGTGCTGCGGTAGCGTTGCAGTACGACGGATTGCAGCATAGTAATGCACTGACTGACAAACATTTGCGTTACCGGGTACAGTGAAGCATATTTTTCATTTAACTGTATACTTAGCTGTATGTGACACAACACGCGGGTTATGTGCTGTGCTGGCTTCCCCATACATTGCGCTGCATTCCCGCTGTCAACAGAGAACGCAACGGCCACTGTGAAAGGGGCCTTAGGCCTTTTTCTTGTATTGATTCATAGTAATTTGCCTAAATATGACATTTTCCTTAAAGGCCCATGCTACAACTGTTACAAGGCCTCATTCAGATCGACGACTGAACTGCGCACTTAAAAGTAATGCAACATCCCGTCTGCCCCCCACAGGCGCAATTCGGGTGCAATTTAAGTGCAGAAGAAATGGCAGCAGTTGTAACACCATGCGTGTTAGCGCCTGACACGTGGTGGCGTTACCCGGTGGCAGAGGACCACTGAGGCTATGCTCAGATGTGACTCCATGAGGAGGACACCTCTTCAGAGCTGGTACTGAGCGCTAGCAAGCGCCTGGCCGGTGCAGGCGGTAAATGATGGCCATGGCGTTCATAGTTTAAGCTCTCTTATTCAAATGAATGAGCACCAGCGGTATTGCCGCTTGAGCAAACGCTGCATTTTGATCCCTATTTTTCCCCCTGTTTAAGCAGACCCTGAAAGCAACAGATTGCTTCCAGGGTCGTTTACTGCTGTGCCTCTGTGTCCCCCTGTAGGGCTGAAACACGCCGAAAGCTGAAGGCATGCTTGCAGAAAAGCATTTCACCGAGATGCCCATGTGAACTGGGCCTGGCTAAGTCTGCTTCAACTTTTTCTTTTTTTTCCACCAGACAGAAATGTATCTCTTGCAATAATATCCATTCATGAGGCAGTACACACATCCAATATTGATTGGCGAATTTTACTTCTCCCACTAAGTATGAGGGCCAACAGATTTTGAATACTATGAACACAGTTTGTAGGTAAACTCTCTAACTGCATGGAGGTGGTAATATTAGCCAGCGATTGTCCAACCAAGATTGGATGTGTGTATCGGGTTTCACACAGGTTGGGCCAAATTGCTGTTGTGAAACGCTGTATGCAATGTTTTGAGAATTTTTTGTAGCAATAATTGTTTCTACATGGCTGGTGTTACGGATAGTTCATAAGTTTAAACTAGGGGTCCCCAAACATTTTGGGTTGAGGGCCGGGTCAACATACTTCAGACTGCTGGGGGGCCGGAGTATACATAAAATGATGAGGAATAGTGATTGGTTGTTCGCGAACGAGCCGGCTCTTTGCTGCGAACGACAAGAGCCGGTTCTCAGTTTTGAAAGAGCCGATGCCTCAGCCGCCCCACACAGCTCTGATTTGCTGTGTAATAAAGGGCGCTGAGGCATGCTGGGAGATGTAGTCCTCCTCTTGCAGCTTGTAGGAGTGTATGGGGCAGAGCAGAGCAGTAGCAGGAGGGATTGCCCCAGTCAGAGAAGCAGTCTGGAGTTGTCATGGAGACGGGGGCGGGGCTTTTACTCCGATTCTGAGTGGTGTCTAGTGATATTTAATGAAGAGCCGATTCAGAGCCGGCTCTTTAATGGGAGCCGATTCAGAAGAGCCGATTCTCCGAGAAGAGCCGGAATTCCCATCACTAATGTGGAAGTCTTTGCGGGCCAGACAGTGAGGCATACCCAGGTGACAACCTGCAGTCCCAATTGGACAGCAGTGTCACCTAATGTGGAATTTGATTGGAAACCAGCAAATTACTGCTTTCTGGCTTCCATGTGGATGGGTGGTGCCAGCACTGCTATTCTATATGCAGACCACCAATATTTAAAGATGTAGCTGACTGCATCCATAAGTAATACATTTTGTGTGTGTGGGAGCCGGTAAAAAAGCCTCAGGGGGCTACATTCAGCCCGCTGGCCTTAAGGTGCATACACACATCAGACTATAGTCTTTGGAAAATGAAAGATCACAGACCAATCTTACCACCCTTCATGTAGTATGAGAGCCATACTCTACACAGTCTTTTCTATGGAGCTGAACTCCACATCAGAAAACAATCTTTGCAAGATGCTGCATACACAGCTGCACACACAAAAGATCTGTTTCTGCCAAAAATCCATTCCTGCAAATTGCAATGATAGTCTATGAGATCTGCAGATCATCATACACACATGATTTAACTGACATTCATCTGCAGATCAAGCAATCATCCGCAGATCTGAAAATCCATCCTGGTGGATCTGATCTGCAGATGAATGTCAGTTAAATCATGTGTGTATGATGATCTGCAGATCTCATAGACTATCATTGCAATTTGCAGGAATGGATTTTTGGCAGGAACAGATCTTTTGCAGCTACAGATCTTTTGAATGTGTACAGCATGTTTGTGTGCAGCATCTTGCAAAGATTTTTTTCTGATGGGGAGTTCAGCTCCATAGAATAGACTGTGCAGAGTATGGCTCTCATACTACATGAAGGGTGGTAAGATTGGTCTGTGATCTTTCATTTTCCAAAGACTATAGTCTGATGTGTGTATGCACCTTTAGTTTGAGGACCATTGGTTTAAACTAATTCTGAGTTGATGCAGAATTATGCAAAATTTTTATATAACTGTATGCAGATTTACGAACGACCAATCGAGTCTCACTTCTTCATTAAGATTGGTCCTTTTTCTAGCTGTGTTAATTTGCATAACTAAATGCATAACTCTGCATCAACTTGGAGTTATTTGTATCTCATTAACCATCTCTAGTAGGTATATAAAGGCAAGTACCACTAATAAGCGTTAACCTTTCATTTAAGCCATATAAAACTTATATAAATAATCCAAATCCATATAAAATGTTCCAGTTAAATATAATTTCATTGTTACATCATTTTTTCTATAGAACTGAATCAGTTTTAAGTGAATATGTTATCACACAGAGGGCTCTATTCATAAAAAACTTGTGGCGTAAATACTCGTAGAGGTAAAATACTGCAGCGGTATTTTACACTTCTGGGTGGTCATTCAAAAAAATCTTGCCAGCTGCGATGCAAGAGCGGAGATCTCCCGCTGAAAGCTGGCGGTAAGCTGTCGGAAGGCATGCGGAAAAACTTCAGCCGGCAGAGTCCCTCCGTGCACTGCTCTCTCTGGGAGGTCTGTCCCATTCACTTGTATGTAATCCGCAAAATCAGAGGAAGCGGTATTTCCCGTCCACATACCGCTTCCTCTAAACTTTATGAATGGCCATTTTGTTACTTTTTTCTAGATAAATCTAGAAAAAAACACTGGAGAAGGCGGAAATTTCTTGCTCTGCTAGGTGATTGTAGATTTTCATGCGGGAACAGCTTTTATGAATGCCCACTTTGCTAAATGGACGGGAAAATCCGCTGTTTTGAGCGGAAAACTTGCGGAGAATAATCATTTTAACCACTTGCCGACCGCCTACTTCATATTGGCGGCGGCAAAGTGGCAGCCCCAGGACCACGTAACGCAGATTGGCGTCAGGTCCTGGGGCACTCTCTGGCCGGGGATCGCGCGCTGGGATGCGCGCGCATCCACCGGCAATAGGCTCCGCCCACCCGCGACGTCAACCCGCCGGCCAATCGGAAGCGCCGGCGGGTTGTTAACCCCGCGATCGCCGCTACAAAGTGTATAATACACTTTGTAATGTATACAAAGTGTATTATACAGGCTGCCTCCTGCCCTGGTGGTCCCAGTGTCCGAGGGACCACCAGGGCAGGCTGCAGCCACCCTAGTCTGCACCCAAACACACTGATCTGCCCCCCCCTGCCCCCTGATCGCCCACAGTACCCCTCAGACCCCCCCCTGCCCACCCCCCAGACCACCATTTGCACACAATCACCCCCCTAATCACCCATCAATCACTCCCTGTCACTATCTGTCAACGCTATTTTTTTTTTAGTCCCTAAACTGCCCCCTGCTCCCTCCTGATCACCCCCCCACCCCTCAGATTCTCCCCAGACCCCCCCAGACCCTCCCCCCCCCTGCGTACTGTATGCATCTATCCCCCCTGATTAACTGTCAATCACCTGTCAATCACCTGTCAATCACCCGTCAATCACCCCCTGTCACTGCCACCCATCAATCAGCCCCTAACCTGCCCCTTGCGGGCAATCTGATCACCCACCCACACCAATAGATCGCCCGCAGATCCGACATCAGATCACCTCCCAAATCCATCGTTTACATCTATTCTCTCCTCTAAACACCCACTAATTACCCATCAATCACCCATCAATCACCCCCTATCACCACCTGTCACTGTTACCCATCAGATTAGACCCTTGCGGGCACCCAATCGCCCGCCCACACACTCAGATTGCCCTCAACCCCCCCCCCCCCCCCTTATCGATTCGCCAGTGCATTATTTACATCCGTTCTTCCCTGTAATAACCCACTGATCACCTGTCAATCACCCCCTGTCACTGCCACCCATCAATCACCCCCTGTCACTGCCACCCATCAATCAGCCCCTAACCTGCCCCTTGCGGGCAATCTGATCACCCACCCACACCAATAGATCGCCCGCAGATCCGACATCAGATCACCTCCCAAATCCATCGTTTACATCTATTCTCTCCTCTAAACACCCACTAATTACCCATCAATCACCCCCTATCACCACCTGTCACTGTTACCCATCAGATTAGACCCTTGCGGGCACCCAATCGCCCGCCCACACACTCAGATTGCCCTCAACCCCCCCCCTTATCGATTCGCCAGTGCATTATTTACATCCGTTCTTCCCTGTAATAACCCACTGATCACCTGTCAATCACCCCCTGTCACTGCCACCCATCAATCACCCCCTGTCACTGCCACCCATCAATCAGCCCCTAACCTGCCCCTTGCGGGCAATCTGATCACCCACCCACACCAATAGATCGCCCGCAGATCCGACATCAGATCACCTCCCAAATCCATCGTTTACATCTATTCTCTCCTCTAAACACCCACTAATTACCCATCAATCACCCCCTATCACCACCTGTCACTGTTACCCATCAGATTAGACCCTAATCTGCCCCTTGCGGGCACCCAATCACCCGCCCACACCTCAGAACGCCCTCAGACCCCAGCCCTGATCACCTCGCTAGTGCATTGCTTGCATCTATTTCCCCCCTCTAATCACACCTTGAGACACCCATAAATCACCTCCTGTCACCCCCTAGCACACCCACCCATCAGATCAGGCCCTAATTTGCCCCGTGTGGGCTCCTGATCACTCGGCCAAACCCTCAGATCCCCCTCAGACCCCCTTCCGATCACCTCCCCAGTGCATTGATTGCATCTATTTTCCCCTCTAACCGCCCCCTGAGACACCCATCAATCACCTCCTGTCACCCCCCTAGCACTCCTATCCATCAGATCAGGCCCAATACATCCTGTCATCTAAGAGGCCACCCTGCTTATGACCGTTTCCACAAAATTTGCCCTCTCATAGACCACCTGTCATCAAAATTTGCAGATGCTTATACCCCTGAACAGTCATTTTGAGAAATTTGGTTTCCACACTACTCACAGTTTTGGGCCCGTAAAATGCCAGGGCAGTATAGGAACCCCACAAGTGACCCCATTTTAGAAAGAAGACACCCCAAGGTATTCTGTTAGGTGTATGATGAGTTCATAGAAGATTTTATTTTTTGTCAAAAGTTAGCGGAAATTGGATTTTTATTGTTTTTTTCACAAAGTGTCATTTTTCACTAACTTGTGACAAAAAATAAAATCTTCTATGAACTCACCATACCCCTAACGGAATACCTTGGGGTGTCGTCTTTCTAAAATGGGGTCACTTGTGGGGTTCCTATACTGCCCTGGCATTTTAGGGGCCCTAAACCGTGGGGAGTAGTCTAGAAAACAAATGCCTCAAAATGACCTGTGAATAGGACGTTAGGCCCCTTAGCGCACCTAGGCTGCAAAAAAGTGTCACACATGTAGTATCGCCATACTCAGGAGAAGTAGTATAATGTGTTTTGTGGTGTATTTTTACACATACCCATGCTGGGTGGGAGAAATCTCTCTGTAAATGGACAATTGTGTGTAAAAAAAATCAAAAATGTGTCATTTACAGAGATATTTCTCCCACCCAGCATGGTTATATGTAAAAATACACCACAAAACACATTATACTACTTCTTCTGAGTACGGCGATACCACATGTGTGACACTTTTTTGCAGCCTAACTGTGCTAAGAGGCCCAAAGTCCAGTGAGTACCTTTAGGATTTCACAGGTCATTTTGAGACATTTGGGTTTAAGACGACTACTCACGATTTAGGGCCCCTAAAATGCCAGGGCAGTATTGGAACCCCACAAATGACCCCATTCTAGAAAGAAGACACCCCAAGGTATTCCGTTAGGAGTATGGTGAGTTCATAGAAGATTTTATTTTTTGTCACAAGTTAGCGGAAATTGATATGTATTGTTTTTTTTTTCACAAAGTGTCATTTTCCGCTAACTTGTGACAAAAAAAAAATCTTCTATGAACTCACCATACCCCTAACGGAATACCTTGGGGTGTCTTCATTCTAAAATGGGGTCACTTGTGGGGTTCCTATACTGCCCTGGCATTTTAGGGACCCTAAACCGTGAGGAGTAGTCTAGAATCCAAATGCCTCAAAATGACCTGTGAATAGGACGTTAGGCCCCTTAGCGCACCTAGGTTGCAAAAAAGTGTCACACATGTGGTATCGCCGTACTCAGAAGAAGTAGTATAATGTGTTTTGAGGTGTATTTTTATACATACCCATGCTGGGTGGGAGAAATCTCTCTGTAAATGGACAATTGTGTGTAAAAAAAATCAAATAATTGTCATTTACAGAGATATTTCTCCCACCTAGCATCTGTATGTGTAAAAATACACCCCAAAACACATTATACTACTTCTCCTGAGTACGGCGGTACCACATGTGTGGCACTTTCTTGCACCCTAAGTGCGCTAAGGGGCCCAAAGTCCAATGAGTACCTTTAGGATTTCACAGGTCATTTTGCGACATTTGGTTTCAAGACTACTCCTCACGGTTTAGGGCCCCTAAAATGCCAGGGCAGTATAGGAACCCCACAAATGACCCCATTTTAGAAAGAAGACACCCCAAGGTATTCCGTTAGGAGTATGGTGAGTTCATAGAAGATTTTATTTTTGTCACAAGTTAGCAGAAAATGACACTTTGTGAAAAAAAACAATTAAAATCAATTTCCGCTAACTTGTGACAAAAAAAAAAAATCTTCTATGAACTCACCATCCTCCTAATGGAATACCTTGGGGTGTCTTCTTTCTAAAATGGGGTAATTTGTGGGATTCCTATACTGTCCTGGCATTTTAGGGGCCCTAAACCGTGAGGAGCAGTCTTGAAACGAAATTTCTCAAAATGACCTGTGAAATCCTAAAGGTACTCATTGGACTTTGGGCCCCTTAGCGCAGTTAGGGTGCAAAAAAGTGCCACACATGTGGTATCGCCGTACTCAGGAGAAGTAGTATAATGTGTTTTGGGGTGTATTTTTCCACATACCCATGCTGAGTGGGAGAAATATCTCTATAAATTGACAATTGTGTGTTAAAAAAAGAAAACAATTGTCATTTACGGAGATATTTCTCCCACCCAGCATGGGTATGTGTAAAAATACACCCCAAAACACATTATACTACTTCTCCTGAGTACGGCAATACCACATGTGTGGCACTTTTTTGCAGCCTAACTGCGCTAAGGGGCCCAAAGTCCAATGAGCATCTTTAGGCTTTACAGGGGTGCTTACAATTAGGCACCCCCCAAAATGCCAGGACAGTGAACACACCCCACAAATGACCCCATTTTGGAAAGTAGACACTTCAAGGTATTCAGAGAGTAGCATAGTGAGTCCGTGGCAGATTTCATTTTTTTTTGTCGCAAGTTAGAAGAAATGGAAACTTTTTTTTTTGTTTTTTTTTGTTACAAAGTGTCATTTTCCGCTAACTTGTGACAAAAAATAAAATCTTCTATGAACTCACCATGCCTCTCACTGAATACTTTGGGATGTCTTCTTTCCAAAATGGGGTCATTTGGGGGGGATTTGTACTATCCTGGAATTTTAGCCCCTCATGAAACCTGACAGGTGCGCAGAAAAGTCAGAGATGCTTGAAAATGGGAAAATTCACTTTTGGCACCATAGTTTGTAAACGCTATAACTTTTACCCAATCCAATAAATATACACTGAATGGGGTTTTTTTTTATCAAAGACATGTAGCAGAATAACTTTCGCGCTCAAATGTATAGGAAATTTTACTTTATTTGAAAAATGTCAGCACAGAAAGTTAAAAAAGTCATTTTTTTGACAAAATTCATGTCTTTTTTGATGAATATAATAAAAACTAAAACTCGCAGCAGCAATCAAATAGCACCGAAAGAAAGCTGTATTAGTGACAAGAAAAGGAGGTAGAATTCATTTAGGTGGTAGGTTGTATGACTGAGCAATAAACCGTGAAAGCTGCAGTGGTCCGAATGGAAAAAAAGGCTCTGGTCCTTAAGGGGTTTTATGACTGCAGTCCTTAAGTGGTTAAGTAAGCTGGCATCACCAGCCAAAAAAAACTATCATTTCCCTGTAGTATTTATTCTGCAGTAGACATAATACTAGTACAGTACCATCTTTCTAATTAAATTTCCAATCTGTACTGTTTATCGATAATATTTCCCATATCAGATCGGAGATGGATCTCTCTGTTGCCATGACACCCACAGTCCTCCAGTATCCCCATCATGCACTGCTTTCTGCCTCACTTCCCCATCTCCCATGATTCACTGGGACTTTTTCCGCCTCCATCATATTCCCGACATGCACAACGGCGCTCTATGACTGCGCTCGTTTCTGTTCTTATCGCCTCTTTTGGTGCAATTGACCAATCACGCGTGACGGACGGAGCTTTAAGCGAATCAGCGACCGACGTGAATGGCAGCGGCACCTATCAGCGTGTAGTGGGCGTTGCCGACTCTCATTAGTGCAGGAACCGGCTGCTTTCGGTTTTGGGTAAAAGAGAAGGAAGAGGTCGCCGTACAGTAGCCAGGATGGTGAGAGCGCTCGGAGGGGTGGGGGCAGCTGTGCCAGCATGCTATATGGCTGCGATATAAGTCGCACGACATTGCTGGATACGTCATGGCAGAACTAGAGCTATGGATGAAAATCATGCATGACCAGACACGACTCTTTTTTAAAAAAAGAAATATAAAATAAATGTTTATTTGTGTGTAATGTAGTGTAAACGGGTAGAAAAGCTACAGCTAGTGTTTTTGTTTGTTTGCTTAATCTATTTGTGTAATAAATTCCAGCCACCCGCAATGGGATATAACAATATCATTCTGTGATGTAAAGTTTTGACAAATTAAATGGGTGGGGCCAAAAGTAGACATGGGTCATATTTTTGACAAACCTTCAGTGTGTATTTTCTAGAGCCCATGTAGTGTGTTGCTGCTTTCAAGTGACACGCACGTACGCACCTATGTACGTATATGGCTACCTATAGAATGGAGGGTCCTATTCAAGATCGGCCTACTGACATTTAAATCCCTGAATAATCTAGGTCCTGAATACATGAAAGATATGTTGCAGCTGCGTAGCAATCCCCGCATTCTCAGATCCTCAGGTTCTAATAATCTAGTCATACCCAGAGTCCATTTGGAAACTTTTGGTCCCAGAGCCTTCTGTCATGCTGCCCCTAAGTTTTGAAACTCCTTACCTTAACAGATCAGGACAGCTCCATCCCTGGACGTGTTTAAATCCAGACTGAAAACCCACCTGTTCAGTTTGGCATTTGCAGAAATATAACTTTTGTTGTGTGAATACTTCATCCTACTACCAATTACTGAATCTGAGAGAGCCTAAGCGCTTTGAGTCCTATGGGAGAAAAGCACTATAGAAATGTTATTGGATTATTATTATGTATGTACATACATACGTACGTATGTACGTACGTGCATGCATGCATTAATATGGTTTAGATGACCCAGCAGGAAACCTCATAGGGAAATTAGTCTACTGTGAATGGACAGGGACCGCTACAACAGGGGTGTCAAGCTCAAGTACAAAGTGGGCTGAAATTGAACACTAGGACCAAGTCATGGGTCAACCTTAATGTCTAGTGGCAGTAAAAAGTTCCCTGGTGGCTAATGGCTCGCCCCATACAGTTCCCTGGTGCTTGATGGCCCCAATCCCTCCTGTATACAGTTCCCTAGTGTCTAATGGCCTTTCCTTATACAGTTACCTGGTGGTCCACCCTCCCTCCCCTATACACCCCCCCCCCATGCAGTTCCCTGGGGTCTAGTGGCACCCTCCCTCCCATATACAGTTCCCTGGTGTTTTGTGCTTTCCCCCTCTCTCCCACATATGTCTTCCATGGTGATCTAGTGCTTCTCCTCCAGTCTAGATTCTATGGGTGTCTAAAGTGGGCAAAATATAATGTAAAGTGGTGAAACCAGTTGCGGTCCAAATTTGACATGTATGTTCTTGAAACCCTTCTGCCATAGTGTACAATACAACCAGGTGTGTCACAGCTTTCTGCTGCCTCTCCATATTATTTTTCTTCTCCTTCTGTTTTCTAGTTTTCCAGCATTCTTGTGTTGTAATCTAGGTTGGCAGTAGTGTTCCCCCTGAATTGAAATTCTCGCTGATCACAGACTCTGTACTGGGATCACACTGACAAGGCCTGGGTCTCAGAGATGATGTTAAGTGGAAAAATGAGGTTTAAAGATGCAGCAGAGAGTTTCCAGGTCTTAATTATAGTGATTAGGAGGACAGTTCTGGGAATGAGCACTATACAGAAACGCTGTTATGACTATAGCTGTTAGGCATAGGATCCATTTATACCTGCCACTTCCAATGGAGCGGGAGCAGAGAGCTCTTTCCTGAATGACATGATTTTCTTTTTTCCTGGGCCCGCATATGCTGTGGATAATCTCGGAGTCAGTGGAAGTCTATGGGAATGGACAGTGTCCACTCTCACTAGGTCTTTTCCTCCTCCTGTTCTGGATCTGCTCACCTGTCTTCTGTGTCTTTGGTCGCCATTTGGGCCCTCCACGCACACTTACTGCTGCTGGCCTTGGGGACAAGCACCAGTGTCTGAGTCTCAGCAGAACCATAGGGCTATGTTTGTATTGCAAAAGAATATTGGGAATTCTCCCTGTTGCTAGGAAGTATTCCCATTGATCTATCCAATGGTAGCCTCATGTTTCTGAGTGTGAAAATCTCACCGAACTCTGCGATGGGGCACAGCCTGTCTATTTAGGGAATGCTGTGAACTCACCGTTGTGTATCCTGCATTAGTGTGAACCTAGCCTTAAACAGACACTAAAGCCACTTTAAAAACTTGATTTTACCTGTTATTTAACTTATGGAATATGGCCAGTGCTAAAACGCTGCATTCCTGCAGCACAAGGGTTTTATAACTCCCAAATCCCTGGGGAAAAAAACAGGGAGCGCTTCCTTGTAGAGGCAGAGCTTAGCGCTGTAGCTCTGCCTCTACTCGCGTCAATCCCCACTGATCGCCGCCTCTCCCCACCCGTCTTCTTTCACTGAGAGGGGCGGAGGAGAGGCGGTGGTCAGCGGTTATTGACGCTAATGGAGGCAGAGCAAGCTCTGCCACCCCGGGCAGCAAAATGAATGACTTTGAAAGTCGTGGATTTTTGCCCCGGGGATTTGGGGGTTATTAAACTTTTGTTCTGCTGCGGAAAAGCGGCGTTTTAGCACTGGCCATATTCCTTAAAGGACTTACGAGGCCAACGGTGGAAAAAAAGTGAATTACCTGTATCGTCGTTTCAGGCACGGAGGACGCCGTCCGCGCCCTCCGTGCCGATCCGCCGGGTCCTCCCGCTCATTATCCCCCCTGGCCGGCTCCCGACCCCACGGCCCGGGTCGGGCTTTCCTGCCTCACGAAAGATGGCCGCTTCCTCTGGCCGTGGCTGCGCAGTCCGCCTGTCCGCAAGTGCGGCTGCGCAGCTCTAGGGCCAACCCCCCCCCCCCCCCCCCCCCGATCCACGCAGCGTGGATCGGGGGGGTTGGCCCTAGAGCTGCGCAGCCGCACTCGCAGCCAGGCGGACTGCGCAGCCGTGGCCAGAGGAAGCGACCATCTTTCGTGAGGCAGGAGAGCCCGACCCGGGCCGTGGGGTCGGGAGCCGGCCAGGGGGGATAATGAGCGGGGGGACCCAGCGGATGGGCGCGGACGGTGTCCTTTGTGCCTGAAACGACGATACAGGTAATTCACTTTTTTCCACCGTTGGCCTTGTAAGTCCTTTAAGCTAAATAACAGGTAAAATCAAGTTGTTGGTTTTTTTTTTGTTTGTTTGTTTTTTACGTGGCTTCAGTGTCTCTTTAAAGTTAACCCTTTGGGGACTGGCTGCCTAGGGACCAGGCAATTTTACATGCGCGGGGGTCAGCTAGCCGGATCCCAAGTATTGATAAGTGGGCATGATTTCCCCTGTGTAGCCAGGTGTCTCCCGTATTAGCAGCAGCCTTTACTCACCTGCCAGGTTTCAGCGATGAGCAGCTCTGGCCGACAACTTTGCTCGCACTGCCGTTAAGTTGCAATTTGATGACGTTATCAAGCCGGTACCCAACACTTTCGTCAGCGAGCGGGGATGCCGGCCAGAGTGGAGGGGAGTGCCGATTGCTGGGGGGAACGTCAGGAAGGTGAGTGGATCCTCTTCTTCCCGTCCCAACATCGCTGCTGTAATAGTGATCACTATGGTCCGCCGGCGATCGTAGTGATCAGGAGCCAATCACAATGGCTCCTAATCGCTGAGGGAAGATGTCAGTTGTCATACGACAGCTTAATCTCCCCTTCAGGGTGCGCCCAATCGCGTCTGGAGCGGCAAACGGCGTAAATCCTACGCCGCATCAGCCTAGGGCAGCCACAAGTGCCGCGTAGGATTTACATTACACGGTCCCAAAAAGGTTAATGGAAATTAACATTATTGTTTTTATTAACTGTATTTTAGCATTCAAGCAGACCTAAACTCAGAACTTCCTTTTTGCTCTAAAGGATAAGCAACCGCATAATAACCTTTAGGTCGCATTCACAGTGCCACGTTGCGGAGCTGCATTATAAAGTCTTATAACGCAGCTTACCGCACTGCAATACTAATCCTATGGGATGTTCACAGTGCAACGTTAACGTCACGTTGGGTAACTCGCTGCTTCTTCTAAGCGCAGACGTGTTACGAATTTAATGTTGCATTAAAACGCAAAGTCCCACTGTGAATATGCCCTTAAAGAAAAAAACATTTTTGTTACAGCTTGCAGAACTCTTGCAATAAATCTGCAGTGTAGCTACTTCCTGCTTTCATGGAAGCCGACAACAGGTCCTGTGCTTACGTATGAGCTGTGTCTGCTGAGGACTGCCAAATTTCTATGCTGATACAGCTGAGATCAAATTACACTTGTGATTACTTACAGATGAGGGGGAACTAGACCGTCTCTTCTCTCTAAAAACACACAGGGTACATTTCGATCAGGTCCACTGTAGTAAATACAGAACATATGTTATGGGTATTGTAAGGTATTTGTTTATCTCATTTAATAGTGACTCAAGCAACTATAAACTACATTTATCAGGCATCTACCAATCCCAGCAGGTGTCAGATAACAGATTCTACAATTGACATATTTTCACCAGCCCCATTACCATTATGGATGATATTAAAGAGGTTTTAAGGTACCTTTAATGGTACAATTTTTCACTAAATGGGATCTTTTGATGCGATTTGAACGATCGTAACTAATTTGGAAGGTAATTATTGATTTTTCACATTTACTGAATGAGTCTTTCTTCAAAAGCGTTCATAAAATCCAACTTTCGGATTGATTTTATCCTATTCAGAAATCGACCGAAGAATCATTCCTTTATTGATTGCCTTTATAAATGACAAATTTTCTATACAATTCAGTCGTAAAAATCACATCGAATGATCGCATTTGGTGAAAAAAATGTACTGTTAATGGGCACCTTTTACACGTGTCTGTTTCTAATGATGATTCACTCTGAGCAAGAGGGTTGTGGGGCTTTATGGATGTGCAGGAAAACATTTGCTTAGAACCGATGGTCTTGTATGCAGCATGGGGCCTATAATCCTTGTAAGCCTTCAATATCTTTGCCTCACTTCACAGTATTGTTTATTACAGGTCTAACCATTTCCCCCTCCTCCTTTCAGTCTATTATGTCGTATAACGGTGGGGCCGTCATGGCCATGAGAGGGAAAAACTGCGTGGCCATAGCTGCTGATAGACGCTTTGGTATCCAGGCTCAAATGGTGACCACAGACTTCCAGAAGATCTTTCCCATGGGGGATCGCTTGTACATTGGCCTGGCTGGCTTGGCAACAGATGTGCAGACAGTGTAAGTGCTGTACACCGTCCTCAAAATAAATATTTAAATAAGAACTATATATTTTCTTTGTACCAAACAAGTCATATGCAATGAATATAACACCAAAGTTAATTAACACTCAACAGGGTATGAGTCCTAATGAGGTGGCACAATTAAACAATGTGTCAATTGTCATAAGTAATTTAAGCGTCATGGCACCCAACTTCTATTCTAGGCATTACCACATTTTTCTTCTAAGCTGGTTTAAGTACCAGTACAGGTAGTCCCTGACTTACAAACGACCCACCGAATGGAATGGATTCTGTTTCCATGGGAACAAGTGAAAAAAATAATTCAAATTGAGAAAATCGATTTTAAAAAATTCAAAGGAAAAATGCCTTTTAAACTTGTATAAGCAGGCACAGAGGGGGACACTGAAGGCACAGGGGGGCACAGAGGAGGTACAGGGGACAAAGATAGCACAGTGTTCCGACTTAAGAACAGATTCAGGTTAAGAACAAACCTACAGTCCCATCTCGTTCGTTAACCGGGGACTACCTGTACATTTATTATATCTCAACTTGGGACTGAGCACCCTTAGAAGGGAATGGGATATCCATGGATCCCACACCCTTTTGAAATGCAAGCTTCTATAATTAATAATGATGCTTTCATATGTCAGGGTGTGGTTGATCTTATCCATTACCTTTAGAGTAGGACAGATATGGGGAGTACCTTCTCGCAGTGAAATGAGTCTTACCCACTGTTACCATAAATTTGAATCAATTTGTGTTGGGTAGGTTAAAGTCTTATTTCAAGCCCAGGATCCGTGGCTCAAACTGAATATGATGTAAGATTAAGTTGATGAGGGCATGGATCCTCTTCCATAAACGTGTGCCTTTTAGGCATGAGTACCGTATATAGAACATGGTACCTGGCATCCCCGAAAGCATTGTATACTTCTGGTGCTATCGATATTGTTTAGCCTGTGAGGGACAAAATACACCTAGTGTAGCAATCTAACAGATACCTCCATATTGGAGGATTGCATACTCCCTTTGGAGAGGGTTTCTAGGCACTGGGACCCTTGGTCTGTGTCTAATGTTGTCCTCATATCCCTTTCCCAGGCACCTTGGTAGGGATAAGCTAAGCATGTTTTAAAGTGGGTCAGAGAAACTTTTACTCATTGCATAATTGTGTTCCTTACATATAGTTTATCGGGCATTCCTCAAGCCAAATACTTTTTTTTTTTAATACTCTAATTCCCTATAAACCAAACATGCCTCGCCCACAGCTTTTTCAGAGCGCCTTGGCACTCAGTCCTATGTAGCAAGGGCTTATGGGAGCTCAGTCTGGGCAGGAAGAGGAGGTTACTAGCCAGAGATGGCAGAGGAGAGGAGACTGAATTTGTCACAGGCTGAGGGCTGGAGAAGCTATCAGCTTGCTTGTGTGTAATGTGACAAACAAAACATGGCTGCTGTCATTGTATCACAGGAATAAATAATCCTAAACTTTTGAAGCTGTCTGCAGCTAGAGTTGCTGTGTAAATTATCTAAAGTTTAGATAAGATATTTATAGACAAGTTACTTGCTATAGTTATTCATCTCGGATTCACTTTAAAGTGGACCCAAATTAAAAATACAAGATTTCAGAAATAAAATCTATTTTCTAAATTATAATAATAGATAGCAGCCTTTTTCAGCTGCATGATGACAAATATAAAATATTTTACATTTATTGGAGGAACCCCTCCCTTCCTTTCAAATTGCCGGGATTTTTCCGGCAAACTGGTGGAGTAGATGGTGTCCAGCAATGGAGGAATTGCTAATGGCTGCCCCCAGTATAACCCTAGCTATGAAAAGAGAAGGGTGAAAAGCATGCACTGAAATGATCATAGGTTTGAAGGAGTGTTTATTTATCTTTGTATGTGTCAGAGTGGTGCAACTAAATATTTTTAATTAAAAAAAATGTTTGGTTTGGGTCCGCTTTAAGTGATTAGGGTACATTATCCAAATATAAGTAAGGAACTCCAGATTGGGAGTAGTATTGACTGATTGTATGGTTGAAGGCCCTGTTTATTCACCTCAACAAAAGGGTTGAAATGCCTTTATGACCTCTGATACCCTGAACATTTGAAATGCTGACAGCCACGGGGACCACAATTTTTGGGAGTGATGGACTACTGTGGGAGGTCCATAAGTGGAACTATCCTTTGTTAATGGGTGGTTGTCATGCTGTGGAGTGCATTGTGTAGCCTGTGTGCTTGCAGGGTGGAGTCACTGGAATCCTTGTAATGCAAATCACATTTACTATACAGACAGTCCCCTACTTATAAACGTCTGGAGTGACCACGTTTTAAAGATACAAATAACATTATCTGCAAAATATGTAATAAATTATTTATTTTTATTACACATTTTTGTTAAATGTTCTAAGAACTTCAAAACACTTTAAAAGCACATTCAAATCAACCAAAAAACAGTTTATACCATATGTCCAAATCCAGAGTTGTTTCATAAGTACATAATTTTTCCATGCTTCACCATGTTTAACACAGGACTTTTAACAAATTACAAATAAATTCAACTTGCATCTCCCGGAACAGAAGCTGTCTGTAAGTAGGACACTGCCTGTATAGGTAGACATTCCAGCAGTTATTGGTTCATGCTGTATGTATTTTGTTTCATAGGGCCCAGCGCCTGAAGTTCAGACTGAATCTCTATGAGCTGAAAGAAGGACGTCAGATCAAGCCTAAAACCTTTAAAAGCATGGTGTCTAATTTACTATATGAAAGGAGGTAGGAGTTGCACCAGTAACTTAACTTGTTTTATATGAATTGCGCCTAAAGCTTAAAATATGCCTTTTTTTTTTTTTTTCAAATTAAAATAGGTATATCCCTACTACAGGAATTCTCATCCCATCTTCTCAGCAATCTCCAGCTGCCTGCTCACTTCCTCCTTCTTATCTGTCTAAAGGTGCCCATACACTCGTCAGATTGGCAGCAGACAGATAAGAAATGCATCTGATGATCTATCTGATGCGTTTTTAGAACATTTTTTACCAGGATAGAATTCCAATAGATTTCAGTTTGAAATCTGTTGAAATTCGATCTGATGGCATTTTTTTGCCATCAGATTTCCATTAAGGCCAATGCAAACTGATAAGCAATCTCATCAGATCGACCTAAATTTTCCACCCTGCTAGTTCGATGGAAATCCATCGAAATCGATCGAAATCGGCCGTCGATCGGTCGATTGGCCAACCGATTTGCGATCGATCGATCGATCGATCGATCGCGATCGATCGGTCGGCCAGAAAATCGGCTGAGTGTATGGGCTGCTTAAAGCAAGTCAGCAGGGAGATGTGGGCCCATATGCAATTAACTTTTTCACCTGAGTTTCTCCTAGGAGATAATTTTTCATCTTCTATTTAGACTAATTTTTTCCACTCTTTGCAATTGAAAAAGTAACAACAAATAGGTTAAAAGTGCCATCAAAATTATTTAAAGTATTTTCTTGCTTTCTGGTGGTTTCAAAGGGCATTTTATTGACAAGTTTTAAAATATCAAATATCAATGTAATTGCATATGGGCCATGGTGTCAGCTGACAGCAATAACTCTCTCTACATGGCCATGTGACCAAAGGGGTAGAGTTTCAGGTTGTCTGGGAATGAGCAGATAGCTGTCAATCTATGATCATCTCTGAACCAGTGCAAAAACTAATTCACAGTAATACTCTATTAGATGCATATAAAAGCATGCCTGAACAAGGGTTTTGTTCTGCGTTACCGTCGCTTTCCTGTACCTGGTAATGTGTGTGTTTAGAGGTAACGTACTGCAAGCAGTGCGTCACCATAACGCTACACAATGCGTCGCTTACGTTGCACTTTGAGTGCTCCATAGGATTAGCATTGCAGTGCGGTAAGCTGCGTTATAAGAGTTAACGCAGCTCTGCAACGTCCCACTGTGACTGTAGTGTGAACCTTTAAATGGTCTTTGAGTCTGGTTCAGAATTACTGACATAAATGAACTTTTGCATGATTTTCGAGTTTCACCTTTGCATACAGTTATAAATAAGACCTTTACTAATGTATTTCTTGCACTACGTGTTGATGGATAGAAGACAAGTACTTATGCTTATACTATAAATATTAAATTTTTGGGGGTCCTACTACACCCACAATTATTACCTTTTACCTAGTTTTTGTACCTGTGACCTAAGTCAGGGGTCTGTATCTTCACATGCAGGAGGCTGCCAGTTTTGTGAATATGTACTACCATCTGCATACCCTCCTCCCGTTTCAGAACTGCTACGATTAGTGGTTGCGGGTGTTTTTTGCATTTAATGCTCTTCTAGACTCTGCTTACTTGGGCAGTACGTTAACCGGGAAAAAAAAATGACTCTAGACTGCAATGGATTATGAAGGATGATCATGCTGAAGTCCATTTTATTTTGCCTAGGGAAATATTTCTTGCAAGTGACTTCCCAGTCTGCACATGAGCACCAGCGGTGCATGTTTTCAGGGTTACCCTTTCAGTCATCAGAAGTGTGGCTTGGGTATCTGAAAAGCATAGATTGTTAACCCTCCTGGCAGTCAATTAAAATCGCCAGGGGGCGGCGGAAAGTGCTAGCTGCGTGTACAAAAAAAAAAATTATGCAGATCGGCCCAGCAGGGCCTGAGAAATCCTCCTGCTCGGCATAGCCCGAGCTCAGCTCGGGCTTACTCCCAGGAAGGTTTAATGGGACAACTGAAGTGAGAGGAATGGGGATGCTGCAATGTTTATTTCCTTAGACCAGTGCTGTCCAACTGGCGGCCCTGCTGTGGCAGTGTTAGCCCCCGAGTCCCCAGAGCTGAGGGAACTTTAAAAAAAAAAAAAAAAAAACCTTTTCCCCCATGCCTCGGCTGCTATAATGTAAATTTACAGTTCCCCCCCCCCCCCCCCCCCCTCACCACAGATCGGCGGCGGGCAAGAGATAGGAACCAGCCACACCGGCGCATGGCGGCCACATGGGGGGGCTTTAAATGCTGGACGTGACCGATTATGTCACCTACTGCATTTAAATTCACCGCGAGGCTGCCGCGTGCTGGTCTAGCTGGTTGTTATCTCCTGCTTGCCGCCGATCTGAGGTGAGGTGGCAGCAGCACCGGGGGGGAACGAGGCGAGCGGAGGGGGGCTGTAAATATTACATTACAGCAGCCGATCTGACAGCATTTTGTGGGTAAATCTGCAGCCAATCCTGCATGCATTTTGTGGGTAAATCTGCAGCCAATCCTGCATGCATTTTGTGGGGTAAAGGCTCATACACACATCAGACTATAGTCTTTGGAAAATGAAAGATCACAGACCAATCTTACCACCCTTCATGTAGTATGAGAGCCATAACTTCAGTCTTTTTTCTATGGAGCTGAACTCCCCATCAGAAAAAAATCTTTGCAAGATGCTGCACACACAGATGCTGTACAGACACAAAAGATCAGTATCTGCAAAAGATCTGTTCCTGACAAAGATCCGTTCCTGCAAATAGCATTCATAGTCTATGAGATCTGCAGATCATCATACACACCTTGTTTAACTGACATTCATCTGCAGATCTGAAAATCCATCCTGGTGGATCTGATCTGCAGATGAATGTCTGTTAAACAAGGTGTGTATGAGGATATGCAGATATCATAGACTATGAATGCTATTTGCAGGAACGGATCTTTGGCAGGAACAGATATTTTGCAGATACTGATCTTTTGAATGTGTGCAGCATGTTTGTGTGCAGCATGTTTGTGTGCAGCATCTTGCAAAGATTTCTATCTGATGGGGAGTTCAGCTCCATAGAATAGACTGTGTAGGTATGGCTCTCATACTACATGGAAGGGGGTAAAATTGGTCTGTGATCTTTCATTTTCCAAAGACTATAGTCTGATGTGTGTATGAGCCTTTAATCTGCAGCCAATCCTGCATGCATTTTGTGGGTAAATCTGCTCCCACGCACCTGGGGCTTGCTCCAGTCCCTTGCAGCCGACTGTCCCACGCCAACCGCTCCGCTCCCCACCGCTGTCCCGGTCTCCCAGCACGGTGCAGAGGCCGACCGCGGGGTCGGCCTTACTGCGCCTGTGCGAGCCGCCGCTGTCCATCATTGCCACGTGGTCCGCAGCGCATTGCGCAGGCGCGGTAGTTCTGCGCAGTGCGCCACGGACCACATGGCGATGATTTAAAGCGGCGGCAGGCGCAGTAAGTCTGACCTCGTGGTCGGCCTCTGCACCGTGCAGAGACCGGGACAGCGGTGGGTAGCAGAGCGGTCGGCGTGGGACAGTCGGCTGCAAGGGGCTGGAGAAATCCCCAGGTGAGTGAACCTCATTTTAAAAAATTCCCCTGATGACTCCTTTTAAAGAGACACTGAAGCGAAAAAAAATATTATGATTTGTATGTGTAGCACAGCTAAAGGTGGCCATACACTGGCCCGATTTGCCGCCGTTTCGACAGCAGATTCGATCACTGGGATCGAATCTGCTGCCAATCGTTCGCGCTACACGCCGAATTTCGATCTATTTCGTCCGATCCCGTTGATCGCTCCGTGCGGAAAATTACCGTCGATCGACCGTGTCCGCGCAGGTCTCTGGCATGCTTCAGTTCCTCCTGCCCGGCAGGAAGTTTAAACAGTAGAGGGCGCTCTACTGTTTAAACTTCCTGCCGAGCAGGAAGAAGCAAAGCATGCCGGACCTGGAGACCAGAGCGCAGACAGAGCAGCGGTGACCGGGAGGACTCGCGCCGGCGGAGCAGGTAATGTATGCGGGGGGGGGGGGGGGGGGGGTTGGGGGGAGCGGCGGCAGCAGCACCACCACAACAGATTGTGAACGGTTTCAGGCTGAAATCGGTTCACAATCTGTTTGCAGTAAAGGTAGCCATACGATCCCTCTCTGATCAGATTCGATCAGAGAGGGATCTATCTGTTGGTCGAATCTGATGGCAAATCGACCAGTGTATGGCTACCTTAAGAAATAAAACATTAAGATCAGATACATCAGTGTAATTGTTTCCAGTACAGGAAGAGTTGAGAAACTCCAGTTGTTATCTCTATGCAAACAAGCCATTAAGCTCTCCGACTAAGTTAGTCATGGAGAGGGATGTTATCTGGCTTTTATTATCTCAACTGTTCCTGGACTATTTATTTTTCCTCTGCTAGAGGAGAGGTCATTACTTCACAGACTGCTCTGAAAGAATCATTTTGAATGCTGAGTGTTGTGTAATCTACACATATTATAGAATGATGCAATGTTAGAAAAAACACTACCTGAAAACACTACCTGAAAATAAAAGTATGAGAATATTTTCTTTGCTGCTAATCTTCTAGTAATTATTCATAGTACACAACCAATTCACTATATCCTATTTATTTTTTCGCTTCAGTGTCTCTTTAACCACCCTGGCGTTCTGATTAAATCGCCAGGGTGGCTGCGGGAGGGTTTTTTTTAAATAAAAAAAAAACTATTTCATGCAGCCAACTGAAAGTTGGCTGCATGAAAGCCCACTAGAGGGCGCTCCGGAGGCGTTCTTCCGATCGCCTCCGGCGCCCAGAATAAACAAGGAAGGCCGCAATGAGCGGCCTTCCTTGTTTTGCTTACATCGTCGCCATAGCGACGAGCGGAGTGACGTCAGCCGCCTCCGATCCAGCCCTTAGCGCTGGCCGGAACTTTTTGTTCCGGCTACGCTGGGCTCAGGCGGCTGGGGGGACCCTCTTTCGCCGCTGCTCGCGGCGAATCGCCGCAGAGCGGCGGCGATCAGGCAGCACACGCGGCTGGCAAAGTGCCGGCTGCGTGTGCTGCTTTTTATTTCACGAAAATCGGCCCAGCAGGGCCTGAGCGGCAGCCTCTGGCGGTGTTGGACGAGCTGAGCTCGTCCAGACCGCTCAGCAGGTTAAGAGCAACTTTGGGAAATGCTTATACTGTATGGTTTATAGGGAGATTGTGTATCTTACTAATGTAAAGTGTTTTTTTTGTTTTGTTTTGTTTGTTTTTTTTTTTTTTGTTGTTTCTGCTAGGTTTGGCCCTTACTATTCTGAACCTGTTATTGCTGGCCTGGACCCCAAGACTTTTGAACCATTCATTTGCTCTCTGGATCTTATTGGATGTCCAATGGAGACTGATAACTTTGTAGTGAGTGGGACGTGTTCAGAGCAGATGTACGGCATGTGTGAAGCTCTGTGGGAGCCGGACATGGTGAGTACAGGCAGTCTGCTGGCTGGAATTGTCTGGCCGCCAGGGTGGAGAACCTAAGGAAAGTCCTGTGTCATAATTGCACAAGGAGGTCAGGGAGGGAAAGGGCTGGGGGAACCCTATCCTGGTGAAGTGCATTTCAGTGATGGTTAAGTTGTTGGTTGGTGTGTTTTTTTTTTGTTTTGTTTTTTTTGTTTTTTTAGGCCTCTTTTCCACGGACAGTTGAACTGTGTGCTCAGCAAGCAGTTGCCAGGCAGCAGTGAGCAGTTATCGGGCAGTGGCAAGCAGTTGTGAGTTTATGTGGCATTTCACTGCCTAGCAACTGCCCGTAGAAAAGAGGCCTTAGTGAGTTGTGAAACTAATCACATGATTAAGTTTTTCAGGATTAGGCAATTACTAGATGGGGGATGGGTTTCAGAGCTAATTGTGAAAGAAAGAAAACCTGTATTATTGCCCCCCGCACCCCCAAAAAATGGGGGGGGGGGTGATTTGTTAATTTTTGTGATATACTGATGACAGTTGGGTGAGTCAGCACTTGTCAATGGCCTGCATGGCAAAACGTTATGTGAGGTTTTTTACTCTGGTTATGATACAATAAATTGGGATATAATTGCCAAAATCTATCTTGAGAACCTGGTCATTTGGGTACAGGTTCGGGCTTGTTGACTCCATGGTTTTGAACACTTTGCAAGCAGTTTGAGCGATTGGACAACCTTGGTTTGATTGGATCATCATGAAATTGCTTATCTCTGTCCAGCAGAACGTAGTTTGTACTTATCAGTAAATAACAATTAGGCTTGGCTCACATGTTGAAATAGCGGTGTTTCTGTATAACACAGACTTGAGGTGCGTACACACGCACTACAGCAGCCAACGACAGGTATGTCGGCACCTCCCGCTGGGCGGGTTTTCAGCAGGCTGTAGTGCGTGTGTACGCACCTTTACTGTTCCGTTATGAAGGTCATTGGGAATATCTGGTGCAGATGAGTGCAATCTAGTAAAAAAATAAATGGTAATGCCCTCCACCTTTAGGCTGGTTTCACAGTGGGACGTTACAGGCGCACATTAGAGCAGCCTGTAACGCACCCCACCGCACAGCAATGAAAAATCAATGGGCTGTTCACAGTGCCCACGTTGCGTTACATAACGCTGCGCCACCAGACAACGTACTGCATGCAGTACTTTCTAAGCGGCAGAGCCGCGTTAGACTGCTTGCACATGCTCAGTAACATTGGGGAGGAGCGGAGAGCGGCCAGGCACATGGCTAATTAATATTCACTGCACTCAGTGACGTGCAGTGTATACTTCCTGGAGCGGCCGCTCTGTGCAGCGATTGGCCGGCGTGACCACGTGATGCCGCATGCGCACAAGAGTACGCATCACGGACGCCAGAGTGAGCTGCACAACGCGGCTCACTCTGACGTCCAAAAGAGTGAGCTGCACAACGCGGCTCACTCTGACGTCCAAAGCAGGGAGCACCAGGCGTTGCGTTAGGGGCATGTTATGGACCATAACGTCTCCTAAAACGCAACGTCCTGGTGTGAAACCAGCCTTAGGGGGAAAAAATTGACTTTTTCACAGCGCACAAACCACGCAGGTATGAATAGGCACATAGGAAAATGTAGGCCCTCCTTTTGTGTGTCCTTTGTTCTGCAGTCTTCGGCCTTCAGACCTAGTGTGAGCTGAGCCTAAAGGCCCATACACACGTCGGATTTTTCTGAACGACGGGTCGTTTGAACGTTCAGTCGTTCGCACGTCAAATCCGACGTGTGTACAGACTATTGTTCGGGTGATAAGACTGGTTTCCAGCGATCCGCCGGGCGGATCGCTGGAAACCAGTCTTATCACGCGATCGATAGTCCGTACACACGTCTGATTCCGCGTGCGAACGACTGAACGACGGGACGTTCAAACGACCCGTCGTTCAGAAAAATCCGACGTGTGTATGGGCCTTTAGAGGAAGCTGTGGAATACTGTCTTGAAAATGTGACTGTTAAGAACAGTACTTAACCTAATTTTCCTTACTTCCTAAAAGGAAGCAGATGATCTTTTTGAAACCATCTCACAAGCCATGCTGAATGCAGTGGACAGAGATGCCGTCTCAGGAATGGGAGTAATTGTCCATGTCATGTGAGTATCTGAAGTCTGGAATGTGCTGCTAGCTGCACCCACAATGCCTTCTGCTAGATGGCATTATTTGCACTAAAGAAGTCACATACAAATGGGGAATACTGCTGATCACATGAGTTGTATTGCAACACATTGGAGTAAAATGAGAACGAGAGATTAGGGGCCTGTCAAGGTGCATAAATATGTTTTTACACATGCCAGCTTAAACTCAGCTGAGGCCAACAACCGCCTCTGCACAAAAGCCATCCGATTTGTTTACATAGATATATGCATATTCCTTTTCTGCTGTAGGCAATGCTACAAGATGGGGATTGAATGGAAATATTCCTATAAGAAACACAGCCAGCAAATAAAGGACAATTGTAGTGAGAAAAATGTGGAGGCTGACATATTTATTTCCTTTTAAATACAAGTTACCTGGCAGTCCTGCTGGTCTATTTGGCTGCAGTAGTGTCTGAGTTGCACCAGAGACAAGCATGCAGCTAATCTTGTCAGATCTGACAATAATGTCAAACGCCTGATCTGCTACATGCTTGTTCAGGGTCTATGGCTAAAAGCATTAGAAGCAGAGGATCAGCAGGACAGCCAGGCAACTGGTATTGCTTAAAAGGAAATAAATATGGCAGCCTCTATTTCACTCTTGCTTCAGTTGTCCTTTAAGATGATCTAATGCTTGTCACCACTAAAAATGCTATATTTTGTATAATGCAACAAAACTAAACCAAATGGGCTGAAATTGCAGTGCCACATTTAACCAAGAGGTGGTGCTATAGGTGAAGTCTATAACACTTCTGATACTGATTTACTGTGGGGATATTATCTAAAAAAAATCTGGACTGTGGACTTTAACCCCTTCAAGGTGTGTAAATACCTTCAAGGTGTGTAAATACCTTCTGGACCAGAGAATATTTGCATACATGTAAAATAAAATGCACCTGGAAAAAAGGGTGTATGAGATTGCCGCTAGTAGAAAATCGGTAAAATTACTGATATTCTACTACTGAATTCCAACAGTAAAATATTGGTAATCTTTTCTGATAGTTTACTGTGTCCCTCTACTGATGCCTAACTCTTAAGACCTCACTCTACCTATGCCTAATGCTACGTACACACATGCGACTACGATCGTTCGTTGTTAACGACGAACGATCTTTTAATTGACGAAAGAACGACCGGAGTAAAGTTCGTTCTAACGATGTGATAGTTACACACTTTTTAGAACTAACGTTACACCACGTAAAAGCACTCAATGCGCCTGCGCATAAAATTGTAAAGTTCCCTGGAGAAAAAGTGAAATGCGCATGTCCAGCCTGGTACAAACGATCGTTTCCAACGATGTACTACTTTTGCAAACGATCGTCGTTGGTTCAAATCCGCCGAGACAGAACTTTCTTTTGTAGCGATTTGGCTCGTTCGTCGTTAGACTTAATAGTCGGTGGTTCGTTTTTTGTAACGATCGTCGTTGGTAAAGATCGGGGAACGATCGTTACAAACGACTATAGTCGCATGTGTGTACGCACCTTAACACTTAACCCCCTCCAACCTAGCCTGTCGCAAAGCTGTGATTAGTGGCAAAGAAGGTAAATGTCGGCGCTCATGCAGATATGCAAATTTGTGGATCTGCAAAATACCACATTTCATATCTGCATGCCTCCGCGCCCGCGAAAGTATCAGGCGCCTCTGGGTGCTGAAACTTACTTTCTTGCCGCTAAATGCCCCCATTATAAAAGCCGTGATTTGCATCAGATAAGGTCAATTGATGTGCGCCCAAATGACCCTTCTTTGCCACAAATCACGACTTTTATAATGTGCGTTTACGGTTTCACCCTTTTTCGATAAGGGCTCCTGTGCCACTTTTTTCATTTTGGTTTGACCTATCAATAACCTTATTACTTATGACAGCAAAGTGAACTTTGGTGTAAAGAGAAAGCTCTGTCTGCCCCAGAACAGTCCATAGATAAATTAAGTATAATTTCATATTTTGGAGATTTAGAAAAAAAAATATATGCTTTTGAATCTGAGATAAGTTTCCTGTATTGCATTCTGACCCTATCCCTGCTGTTTTATTAGCCATATCAAGCACTTAGTCTAAATCAGCGCTGGGCAAACTATGGCCCGCATCTGGCCTGCCGATAGGTGGCCGATCCCTCTTTCTCCCCCCTCCCTCCCTGCGGCATTGCGGGCGATTAGCGGGTGATAACTCTCCTACATAGCGCTTCTTGTGTCGCGTCTCCATAGTAACAGGCCGTCGTATGACACGCCAGTGCACTATGCGCTGGCTGCCTGCGGCAACGGAATGCGGCCAGGGCCCGCAAAGTTTGCCCAGGCCTGGTCTAAATGGTTTATAAAATATAATCAACTTGCTGCTGCATATTTTTGAGGTTCATGAATTTTGCACAGACAATTAGTTTTTTGCCAGTTGTTGGTGGTTCACTTTTTCATGTTTTGCACTAGTTCAATTTATACTACCACTTAAAGGGAACATAAACGGAGAAGGATATGGATTTTTCCTTTTAAAATAATACCAGTTTCCTGACTCTCCTGCTGATCCTTTGTCTCTAATACGCTTAGCCACAACCCCTCAACAAGCATGCAGATCAGGTGCTCTGACTGAAGTCAGACTGGATTAGCTACATGCTTGTTTCAGGTGTGTGATTACCACTACTGCAGGCAAATAGATCAGGACTGCCAAGCAAATGGTATTGTTTAAAAGGAAACCTCCATATCCTTCTCAGTTTAGGTTCCCTTTAAAGTGGACCTGAACTCTTGCACAGGACAGAAGGAAAACCATGAATTGCTCCCTGTATGCATATAGGGTAGGGGTGTCAAACACAAATACAAATTGAGCTGACATTGAACACATAGGACCAAGTCATGGGCCAATCTCAATGACTGGTGGCTATTAGGCACCAGGGACGCTTATAAAGTTCCGATGTTTAATATTCCCTTCCATCCCCTATAGTTTCCTGGTGTCTAACACCCTTGTTCCCTGGTATCTAGTGACCCTTCCATCCTGTACAGTTCCCTGGTGGTTACTAGTCCTCCCTCCCCTATACAGTTCCCTGTGTCTAGTGCCCCCTCCTTCCCCTGCACAATAACCCTAGTGTCACCCTCCTTCCCCTATACTGTTCCCTGGTGTCTAGTGGTTTCCAACTCCCTCCCCCATATGGCTTTCCTGGTGATTTATGGCGTCGCTTATCTGACTGTCTAGAGTGGGCCAAACATAATGCAAAGTGGGGAAACCACCTGAGGGTCAGATTTGATGGCTCTGCGGGCCAGATTTGGCCCCGTGGGCCATAGTTTGGCATGGATGATTTAGAGCAGGGATGTCAAACCGATCCTTCGAGGGCCGAGGTCCTCACACATTTTTGGTACATCTCAAATGAATTGATGGGTCTGAATCAGGAGAGGTGTGGTCCATCAGGTAGAACACATTCCTCTTTCTTAGTCCATCCTAAACACTGGCATGGATGGCCCTCCAGGCCTGGAGTTCGACACCTGTGATTTAGAGTTTAACCTTTTTCATTCCCCCTCATTTGTGTCTAATCACAAGTTGTAATTTGAGCTCTCCCCTGTGTCACATGACTGCCATGGCAGATAAGCTCATTTGAAAGCACAGGCTGTACATCTTCATTGAAAAACATTAGGTGTGTTTTAGAGAAATATGCAGCAAGCTGTGTATTTTCAAAATCGCACATTGTAAAACGCGATGTGTTTGTTTGGTTTTTTTTTTTTTTTTTATGCAGACCATAGACTTTCATTATGTGCAAAATGCATGTTTTCCGCAACGCTAGCGATTCTGCCTAGTGTGCACCCAGCCTCAATTAATGTTTACAATTAATGATTATAATAAGGATTAATGTTTCTACTAGAATGGTGCTACTGTATATTGGCTTCAATTCACCAAAGCCTACTGAATGTTTGGTATTTCTTAGTGAATTCCAAATTCCCTCCTTTTTTTTTTTTTTCATTCAAAATATTACCATTACTTTTGGGTAAATTTTTCAATAAACCTGCGTTATTTCTGCAGAAAACTGAATTAAGAAACGTGTGTAATTAACAAATATTTATCTCCTACATCTAGCTGTCCTGTTCGGAGAGCCATTTGCAAGGATTTTGGTCAATATTGGCTAAAAATCTAGGTCAGTCAGGAGCGAGGCAGGAGTGGCAGTAAATTGACAGGCTATAGCATTGCATTTAGTCGATCCAACCGCAACACTGCACAGTTCAATTTTCAACACTTTCCCTACTGGAATCTATTTGTGCAGTGGGTGGGTAGGATTAGGAATCTATCATTTTACCAAAATATGTTTTATTTTGTTTTGTGAGTAACTGCTGTCACAGCCACCTATTCAAACCTTTTTTTTTTTTTTTTTTCCCCTCACAATCCTATGATCCTAGTTCTGTTTGGAAAATGTTCACCACTTAAAAGCAGAGGATTTTTAGTTAACCCTGGCCGAGATAGCTGGGCCACTTATTATATCACTAAAAAGATGCTCATGGATCACCGGAAGTGCCTTGGCTAGCTAGCTTTCTAATCCAGTAGGGGAAACTAATTGACATTTCTGCAATACCCTAAGATGAAACGGTGAAAATATTAGTTGTATGTGATGAATATGGAGCAGTTTCTTCTGATCCAGATTTTTTAGGCTAGATTCACACTGGACCGTGCAGAAAATGCACAGAATTGTTGCACACTGTGTTCATATGTTAAACCGCACACATTTTTTGCCACTGTAGCTCATTGATTTTAAGGCGAATGCACAGAGGATGTGTGATTTATATGCAGCTTAGTGACAACCTACATTTGTATCTTTGCAGAGAAAAGGATAAAGTTACTACACGGACGCTGAAGGCACGTATGGATTAACTGTTCCTGAACCTGTTCCCCTGTAATCAGCATTGTAACTTTCTTTTTTTTAAATTAAAGAAAAATGACCATAGACTGAGTTTTCTCTGTTTACTGTAACTTTTTATCAATTTAGTAAATGTATTATGCTAGGTGTCCATGCAGTGTAAGGCCTCTTTCACACTGATAGCTGCTCTCCTGCACTTGCCTAATCCCCCTCCCATATTCACATCTGAGCGGGGCTGCAGCTATGCTCAGACGTGACATGTCGCAGTCCTCTGCTGCCAGTTATTGCTGCAACGTGTTGGCACTTGACGCACACGGCTGCATTTAAATTGCAGCAGAAGCCTGAACGACAAGCGTACGGTTCAGCCTCCCCTTTGAGAGAGGCCTAAATAGCCATTCTTGTGCAGACCTACCATATAGGTTTGCTTTGGAACAGCCAGAGCTGCTGTGCATTAGACTTTGCTAAGAAAAATAAGGCTGGACTGCACTTTTAGCCAATTTTAATGGTGTCTAAGGCCACATACAGACATCAGACCATAGTCTTTGGAAAATGAAAGATCACAGACCAATCTTACCACCCTTCATGTAGTATGAGAGCCATACTCTACACAGTCTTTTCTATGGAGCTGAACTCCCCATCAGACAGAAATCTTTGCAAGATGCTGCACACACAGATGCTGTACAGACACAAAAGATCAGTATCTGCCAAAGATCTGTTCCTGCCAAAAATCCATTCCTGCAAATTGCAATGATAGTCTATGAGATCTGCAGATCATCATACACACATGATTTAGCTGACATTCATCTGCAGATCAGATCCACCATGATGGATTTTCAGATCTGCAGATGAATGTTAGTTAAATCATGTGTGTATGATGATCTGCAGATCTCATAGACTATCATTGCAATTTGCAGGAATGGATTTTTGGCAGGGACAGATCTTTTGCAGATACTGATCTTTTGTGTCTGTACAGCATCTTTGTGTGCAGCATCTTGCAAAGATTTTTTTCTGATGTGGAGTTCAGCTCCATAGAAAAGACTGTGTAGAGTATGGCTCTTATACTACAGGAAGGGTGGTAAGATTGGTCTGTGATCTTTCATTTTCCAAAGACTATGGTCTGATGTGTGTATGTGGCCTTAGGCTCTTTTCACGCTACATCTGTTGCAACAGACAAGTTACATTCCAGTGGCACTTCCACTTATACTGTGCGCTAGCGGGCAACATGTGTGGTAATGGTTGCAGTACAAGCAGCCTATGGACTGTAGGGGTCACATGCAATATGACTTTTTTTTTTTTTTCACTGTTGCAGTGCGCATGCTGAAAAATAGCATCGTAACAGGTATAGTGTGAAAGTACCCTCAGGCAGGGGTCACACTTGTTGGCGTTTGTATGAGTTTTCTGCACAGAAAAACTGATTTCAACAGAGAACTTATGCTAATGAATGGGCTAGGTCACACTTGAATGCAGATTTTGCGCACAGGGAAAATGCATACAATTTTGCATATAGTATGCAGGAAGAAAGAACTAGCTGTGTGATTTTTTTTTTTTTTTTTTTTTTTTTTTTCAATAACATAAAATCACATTGCAAATCACACAGCAATGCAATTTTTTTTTCGGGGGTAGGGGCTAGACTAACATTTTATGTGGATTTGTATACATTTCCGCTAAGCAGCTAAATGCACTTGATCTACGAAGTGTGCTCCCTGCCTAAAAGGATCCTGTAAGCTCACAATTCCATACATTTTGGTGCACTCAGTTATAAGACTACGCAATAACTACTCTCTGCAAGAAAAAGTGCCCCTATAGGGTACTTGCCTTGGGAAGTGGAAGCCTCAGGGATCCAGTGCTGGCCCCCTCGATTCCCTGACAAGCTGAGCACGGCAATATTTACCATCTGCGCATTATCAGTTTTCTATAATCCGATCGGGTTTGGCTATTTCCATCTGAGCCTGGTTGGTAAGCTGATGCTGCGCTGGATTGCAGATTGTAAATATTGCTGCACATGGTGTTCGGGGCCTGCCAGTGCTGGATTCCAGAGAGTGAGGAGGATCCTGAGGCTTCCGCCTCCCGAGGTAAGTACCCCCAGGGGCAGTACATCTGTGAACACTACCGACATTGGTTAAAGCGTACTTGAAACAACACTTGAAGTAAGGGAGATATGGACCGCACCACATCCAAGTATAAATCAGCTTTATTGAAGATCCATAAAATGCTGTGTAGCAGCTACAGCCCGCTGTTTCGGGTTACATGCCTTTTTACAAGCTACTCATTGTGATGATGAAGGGCATGTAACCGAAACAGTGGGCTGTAGCTGCTACACAGCGTTTTCTGGATCTTCAATAAAGCTGATTTGTACTTGGATGTGGAGCGGATCATTATCTTCACCCTGTTGGTACAAGAGGTTGGTTCAAGCATACCCAGAGGATTGCTGAGGTGCTGTTTCATCTCTCTTGAATCACGTAAGGGAGATGTGGAGGTTGCCTCATTTTCAAATACCGGTTGCCTTGCAGTCATGCTGATCCGTTGTGCATCAGCAGTTTCTGAATCGCACCTGAAACAAGCCTGCAGCTTATCCAGTCAAACATCTGATCTATGTGCTTGTTCAGGGTCAAGGGGTAAAAGTATTAGAAGCAGAGGATCAGCAGGACACCCAGGAAGTCTGCATTGTTTAAAAGGAAATTAATGTGTCAGCCTCCATATCCCTCTCACTTTAGGTGTGCTTTAATCTCCTGAGCGCTCAGCTTGGGATATACCGCGCAGGAGGATTTCTCAGGCCCTGGTGGTGCCAATTTGCATAATTTTTTTTTTTTTTTTTTGTTACACGCAGCTAGCACTTTGCTAGCTGTGTGTAACTTCCGATCGCCGCGCTACCCGCCGTGCAGCCCCCCCCCCCCCCTCCCCGACCCCTCGTGCAGCCTGGCCAATCAGAGCCAGGCAGCGCTGAGGGGTGGATCGGGACTCCCTCTGACGTCACAACGTCGGTGACGTCATCCCGCCCCGTCGCCATGGCGACCGGGGAAGCCCAGCAGGAGTTTCCTGCTTACTCTGATCGCCGAAGGCGATCGGAGTGGGTGGGGGGATGCTGCTGCGCTGCGGCTATCATGTAGCGAGCCGTGGGCTCGCTACATGATTTAAAAAATGTAAAAAAAAAATAGTGCTGCACCACCTACTGGGCGATATAATTATATCACCCAGAGGGTTAATAAGAAAAGGATAGTTGTTCCTGTCAGATGCTCCATGTAAAGGCCCATACACACGTCAGATTTTTCCGAACGACGGGGTGTTTGAAAGTCCCGTCGTTCAGTTGTCCGCACACCAAATCGGGCGTGTGTACAGTCCGTCGTTCCGGGGATAAGACTGGTCTTGAGCAATCTTGGCTGCACTGCACAGGCATAAGGTGTGGCCTGCACAGTAAATACAGCTGCTCCTGCACAGCGGTTTCCTCTGTACACAAGCGGCTACTGCACAGGTGCAAACCTTACTAGTGCCTGCACAGTGCAGCCATGCTGGTATTAAGAAGAGCAGCCACAAAGATGAAAACGGTCCTGGGTGAGCAGCAGAAACATCGATGAGGATCTGGGAAGTCGCTGGAGCATCCACAAGCTTTCCTCTACAGTGATATCTAACAGTTTATTTTTCAGTTCAGATTTGCTTTGACTTTCAGCTTTTGCTACAAATCTGAAGACACTATATTGTGAATAGGTTCCCTGATCAATATCCCTGAAATCATATAGATTGGGAATTACATTAAGCTGTCTATTCATATTGAATATGCCTATCTATAGTAACGACTTGTTATCTGCAATCTGTTCTGTATAGAAATACATGGGATTGCACACACTACTTGTTTTTTTCTGTAAGACTACACATACTCCCATTGTACAGTATATTCTCAAATGTCTGAAACTCTGATCTAGTGAACAAAAGGTAGACATGTACCTAGCGATGATGGGCAGATTTGACAAAGAAACAAATCTCTCTCTGATCAAATTTTTATTAGAGACAGAGAGATCTGTCAGCTGCCCATATACTGCAGGCCGATGCATGATTGATTTCATGCTGAAATCGCTCAGGAATCTGCCTTTTGAAGCTGGCCCCCCAATGTGAAATGCACTTGCCCAGTGCACTATACTTCACCTGTCCATGTCAACTGCTGGCTCTGGGCTCCATCCATATACACGCGCCTCACCTGGTTGCCACAGTGATGTGAGCACGCTGGCAACCACATAGGGTGCATGTATGGATGGAGCCAGCAGTGGACACAGACAGGTAAAGTGTAGTGCACTGGGGGTAGGGAACATTTGACAGCAACAGCGGGGTGGAGGGTTTCTCCGCTTATCCCAATATTGCTTGCTGTTACCACCGTGCACCCAATCGACCACGATGGCCTAATATCTTGTAGCGTGTCTGATACACGCGACCAGTTTCAGCCCAAAATTGGTTGCATCGTCAATCATGCATGTGCTTGGTGGCACGGTTTCATCTGATTCAATAATTATGCTGCCAGATGTATGTCCACCTTAAAGGATATCCGAAGTGACCTATGACATGAGATAGACCTGTGTATGTACAGTGCCCAGAACACAAAACTATCATATGTTCCTTTTTTTTTTTTTTTCTTTCTCTGCCTCCAAGAGTTAAATATCAGGTAAGTGGCTGACTAAGGGCCCGTTCAGACTGCAAAACGCGTACGGCCACGCATGCAGAACGCAACGCGTACGAACGCACGCCATCCGCGTTCGTATGCGTTGCTGATCCTATCACTTAAAGTGAATGGGATAGCTGCGCGTTTTTGTAAAATCTGCGTGCAGCATGCCTTCCCAGACCGCACAGGTCCGGAACGCATGCAGTGTGAACATCAGACAGTGCACTCTATGCACTGTCTGATGTCCTGCGCGTCGGCCCCCCGCATGCGTTTCCAAAACGGCTGGAAACGTGTGCAGTCTGAACGGGCCCTCAGACGGGAAATGACTATAGTGTGACCCTCTCAGATAAATTCCCCTTTTTACCTCTTTCTTGCTCTCAAAAGCCATTTTCTGCTAGGAAAGGGTTTTATAGTTGGAATTTCTTATCAGTGAAGGTTACACTGTAGTAACTTCCTGCCTGAGTTAGCCACTTCCATACCTGATATTTAACTCTTTCACAAAGAGAAAGAAAAAAAAGGAACACAGCATAGTGATGTGTGCTTGGCACTGTACATACCCATGTCAATTTCATCATGTAACTTCAGATATCCTTTAAATGTCCAGGTCTTGGCCAAGCCCCATTGTATGGATATGGGAGTAATTCCTGATATAGTAAACATGTTTTATTCTTTGAACTCCACATCACTTGTCTAGTAATAGATCAAGTGTCTTGAAAATAAAATTGGTGTAAGCATGTGCAGTGTGTATTTTATTAATTTTGGATGTTTTAATTTAGGCTCAGAGCGCTTAACATCAGTAAGTGGTCTCGTGTAAGCTCTGAAAAGATGGTTCAAAACCACACGGATTACAAAGTTATGTAGGACCAGAGCGATCTCGGTGGGTAAGAGGTCTGGATTGGATGGAGATATGGCCAGTATACACCAAAAAACCCTAACGTCATTGCAAACGCTCAGCACTTTTTGAAGTGATTTTTCAATGCAAATCTAGGCATGTACCTAGCGATTTTCTATTTATACCTGACGATTTTTGGAGTTTGTGTATTTTTTTTTTTTTTTTTAGTACGGTACAATTGCTTTGTTTTGTAACAAACGCTAGGAAAATCGCTCTGATAGTACTTTTCAGAGTGATTTTCCACCTTCCTATACTTAACATTGAGACTGAATCGCTTCAGAAATGCTGCAGGAGCCGTGTTTGCATTGGGGGGGGGGGGGGGGAAATCACATCACTCCAAGCGCTTTTAAAAGCGCTCTTGCTGCGCACTAGTCAACTTTTAGCTTTTTGTGCCTGGATTTTTTGTTTAAGTACACTGGTTCCTGTAATTGCTAAACTTTTGTGTTCTACTAAAATTACATAGTGCACCACCTCCATGCTTTTATCCAAAGGACAACAATTCAAGTGATTTGTCGGGGCAACTGCGTGGGTTTCTCCTTTCATCAGCAATTGGACATCGGATTAATGTTCAAGTCACAGCAAACCTGATTTTATTAACTTTACTTCTCTACAGGTGGCCATGCATCTATCGATTTTGCAGCCCAAATCAGTTAGATTAAATTTTATTGAATTGGATAAAAATCAGTGCCGTAACAAGCACGCCTGATCAATAATTCAACCAATTTTGGTACAAAATCAGTCAAACATATAGATTGAGTAAGCTGGAAACTCTCAGTTCTACATGTTCCATTCATTGTGTAACGGTAATGGTATGCAATCTCAGACCTCCTCCTTCCAATGTAAAGGTTTTCACGCAGTGTCTGCGCATTGTAAATCTTCACCTGTCAAGAGTTCCAGTCTCCTCCACTGTGCTCCCCATGCATGGGTGACATGGTGGTGCTCAGGGAGAGAGTGGAGGAGACTGGGAGTCAGTGCAGGTGAGATTGCAATACACATTTGGTATGCGGCCAGACAAGTGGTGCTGTGATGCTGCCGTATTTATTTCCTTTTAGGCCTAGCTTCTATTAAGTTTTGTTAGCATTTTTCCTGAATGAACATTTTCATGTAACCCCAATGACCCTCCTAGCATTCAAAGGAAAACTTTTGCCAGATGGGATAATAGAGGGCTCAAATGTTTGGGGAACATGTTCAATGTTTCTGAGGGGTCACAGAAAACCAGTGCAACTGCGTTGATACAAACCCCCCCCCCCCTCTTGGCAGTGGAAAAAGCAGGGTCCTGATGCCACCGTGGGTTCCCTGCTGGTTCATGGAGTGCCCAGAGTGGTGACATGGCTGCAGCAGAGCTCAGCTGTCTGCCTCTGAGCTTGCTGGGAGATCAGTAACTGGGTGTTTCAAGTCCTACTCCATAGAGCCACATTAACCCATGCCATGCACGGATGAGGATCAACCAGTCCAAAACAGTGTATGTTAGATTATTGTGACTATAATTAACAACCTGACACATAATTACATTCCAGCAGTTCTGGAGGTGTTTTTAACTTACAGGGACAGAAAAGGATAATTTAAGTATTTGGCAGTGGTGCATTGTGGGATACTTCAGGAACACACTCCAACCTGAATAATCACAAATATCTTCTCTTTTAAGAAGGCCATGTTCTGTTTTGCATAGCTTTTAGCAAGATTTTTTTTTTTTGCCTCTTGCACATTCCTAGACATTCTGGTGCACTGTGAGCTTGCTGGGCAATTGTTAACCTCTTGACGACCAGCTAACCCCAATTGGCATAAACTGGTTGTCTGTGGGTTTCCATGGAAACGGCCGCTCGAGGGTGTCTCCGTGAACTGCCTGCGAGCCTCCGATCGCGGCTCGCAGGCGAAATGTAAACACGCGTGGAAGAAATCCCCAGTGTTTACACTGCACGGCGCTGCAGCAGTGCCTTAAAGGAGATCAGCGATCCCCGGCCTCTGATAGGCCGGGGATTGCCGCTGTCTGATAGGCTGAAGCCTATCAGAGGCGGTACAGGACGTATCCCCGTCCTGTACCGCCTACAGAGCCAGGGAGGGAAGGAGAGGGATAGCGCTGCAGAGGGGGGCTTTGAGGAGCCCCCCCCCCCCACAAGGCACAGCAGAGCGGCAGTGATCAGACCCCCCAGCAGGACATCCCCCTAGTGGGGAAAAAAGGGGGGGGGGGAAGTCTGATCGCCCTGCCTGCAATACTATCTGTGCTGGGGGCTGAAGAGCCCACCCAGCACAGATCAATAGGAAACCACTTGGTCGGCAAGTGGTTAATGCGGACCCAAACCAAACTTTTTTTTTTTATTCAAAATATTTAGTTGCACCACTCTGACACATACAAAGATAAATAAAAACTCCTTCAAGCCTATGAGCATTTCAGTGCATGCTTTTCACCTTTCTCTTTGCATAACTAGGGTTATACAGGTGGCAGCCATTAGCAATTCTTCCTTTGCCGGACACCACCTACTCCAGCATTTTGCCGGATTCTGTCCTGGCAATATGAAATATGAAACAACACACTTCATTAAATATACAAAACACATATAAACCCTACAGGAGAGGACTATTTAAAACTTAACTTTTAATAAGACTGTTCTAAAAGGGATCCAATTTGCTAAATGAATTAGATGCGATAAATGGGTAGGAGATATAAGTCTCGGTCATAAAGGACCACCCTCCACTTCCCCACTAGTAATCTATAACCCCCACACACAACTCAACATGTTTCATTTCCTCAACGGGAAATTTCGTCAGGAGTGATCAGTGCTCAGTGTAAGAGTGCCATAGTGCTAAAAATATAATTACATTATATACATCACATAGCTAATACAAATCTAGCAAAGTAACAAAGTATCGGCCGCAATCCTGCAGCCTGCTAAGGAACTGCCATTCACATTGCCTTTTTATAGTGGACTATGAACCCCCAGAGGATTCTGGGTAGGGCGGGTATAGTCACCGCCTCTTGTGATATTGTATCACTTAATTTGATTGGTCCCTATAAGAATCCATCAGAATCCCTAGCCAATCCAGGATGTGTCCATTGGAGGCAATACAAATAAAAGAGAGATGCTGGAGTGCTTGTACACTGTCCGCTATGGATGTCACCCTCCTCCGTATAACGTCCCATCCACTGTTATCTTTAAAATGTTACACATCTGATCGGAAAGAGTGGAAAACACCCTTTCCGTATTTGCTGCCCTTTCATTGGTGGACTGAGTATCCGGGAGGGGCGTGGTCAGAGTCATCATGTGTGCCTGGTCGGCAGGCTCTCAACCAATAGACAGCCCTCTACCTTTCGCATGCCCGTAGGATAGCAATGCCGGGAGGGGCGTGGCCAGGTCTGTCATATTCAATGCTGGCAAACCGGCCCCCATCCAATAAGTTGCCGTCTCGGCTATGCACTCCCCTCGCATAACAATTAGTGACGTCGGGGAGTGGGAGTGGCCCAGTCCCCCGAACGTCAACACCTCTCCACGCGTCCGGGAGTTTATAAACATTGTTGTCCCGGCAACGCTGCCACAACATGCGAGGTGCACAGTGATCCAAACCTCGCTATATACAGCTATGGCAGCTTAAACATGTAAAAGGTGCGGCGAGATGGTTGCATAGTAGGTAGATCAAAAGCCGGCGAAACCCCTCCACCCTATGAGGGGATGCATTAAAGCCAAAGGGTATCAAAGTGGATGGTTCCTATAAAGACATAGAGCCATCAAATCAAAAGGGCACAAATGAACTATAGATGTTAAACACCCCTCACAAATAAATCATTCATTCTTTAAATGGAACGTATATAATTGGTACAAAGAAACCAATATACTTTAGATACAGGCAGTGAGCCATATTAACCCACTGAAAGACTGCATACAGGTGTAAATAAGGGGGAGTTTAGGAGGAAGGGGGGGGGGGGGTTATCTACCCTTTAGGATTGCGACCATTCAGGTAACAGGTAAGTATTCTACTAGTTGTAGACATAAGGCAAATGCTTGCAGTTAACCCTTATTTAGGGGCCACAGGTTATTTTTTCACACAAAGGGGGAAAAAGTAAAGCCCTCATTTAAACCATATGGACTCAAAGTACCCAGCCTATAGATCCAGCGGGCCTCAAGCTGCCGCAATTTTTGATCCAGGTTGCCCCCTCTGGGACCCATCTTCCATCTTTGTATAACCCAGAATCTTAAACATGTGGGATCACCACCATGTTTCTCTTGACAATGTCTGGCAATTGGGGTTCTACGTTTGTGATTCACGTCCCCCAGATGTTCTAGAAATCTCTCCTTCACGGCTCTTGTGGTCTCTCCTACGTATATCAATGGACACGGACATTGAATGGCGTACACAACTCCCTCAGAGTCGCAATTGAAGAAGTCCCATAGCTCAAAGAGTCTATTGTCCCTGGGTGCTCTAAAGCTATTACATCTGAGGACATTGGCACAGGCCTTGCATTTTCCACATTTATGCATGCCCTTTAAAGGTGTACCCAGCCATGTCTTTTTACAGTCCCCAGGGGCACCTTTTCTCATTGGGAGGAATGAATGTGTCAGACTGTCTCCCAAATTTTTCCCCCTCCTATAAGTAATCAAGGGGGCTCGTGGTAGATACTCTTTTAACTGTGGGTCCAGCTTTAAAATAGACCAATGTCTTCCTAATATCCGTTTAACATTATTGGACTGACTGGAAAACGTGCTAATCAGTCTGGCTTTACCACTTTCCTTCTGTGAACTACTAGTTCTAGGGACCAAAAGATCACTTCTCTCGACTGCCGGATATTAGGAAGACATTGGTCTATTTTAAAGCTGGACCCACAGTTAAAAGAGTATCTACCACGAGCCCCCTTGATTACTTATAGGAGGGGGAAAAATTTGGGAGACAGTCTGACACATTCATTCCTCCCAATGAGAAAAGGTGCCCCTGGGGACTGTAAAAAGACATGGCTGGGTACACCTTTAAAGGGCATGCATAAATGTGGAAAATGCAAGGCCTGTGCCAATGTCCTCAGATGTAATAGCTTTAGAGCACCCAGGGACAATAGACTCTTTGAGCTATGGGACTTCTTCAATTGCGACTGAGGGAGTTGTGTACGCCATTCAATGTCCGTGTCCATTGATATACGTAGGAGAGACCACAAGAGCCGTGAAGGAGAGATTTCTAGAACATCTGGGGGACGTGAATCACAAACGTAGAACCCCAATTGCCAGACATTGTCAAGAGAAACATGGTGGTGATCCCACATGTTTAAGATTCTGGGTTATACAAAGATGGAAGATGGGTCCCAGAGGGGGCAACCTGGATCAAAAATTGCGGCAGCTTGAGGCCCGCTGGATCTATAGGCTGGGTACTTTGAGTCCATATGGTTTAAATGAGGGCTTTACTTTTTCCCCCTTTGTGTGAAAAAATAACCTGTGGCCCCTAAATAAGGGTTAACTGCAAGCATTTGCCTTATGTCTACAACTAGTAGAATACTTACCTGTTACCTGAATGGTCGCAATCCTAAAGGGTAGATAACCCCCCCCCCCCTTCCTCCTAAACTCCCCCTTATTTACACCTGTATGCAGTCTTTCAGTGGGTTAATATGGCTCACTGCCTGTATCTAAAGTATATTGGTTTCTTTGTACCAATTATATACGTTCCATTTAAAGAATGAATGATTTATTTGTGAGGGGTGTTTAACATCTATAGTTCATTTGTGCCCTTTTGATTTGATGGCTCTATGTCTTTATAGGAACCATCCACTTTGATACCCTTTGGCTTTAATGCATCCCCTCATAGGGTGGAGGGGTTTCGCCGGCTTTTGATCTACCTACTATGCAACCATCTCGCCGCACCTTTTACATGTTTAAGCTGCCATAGCTGTATATAGCGAGGTTTGGATCACTGTGCACCTCGCATGTTGTGGCAGCGTTGCCGGGACAACAATGTTTATAAACTCCCGGACGCGTGGAGAGGTGTTGACGTTCGGGGGACTGGGCCACTCCCACTCCCCGACGTCACTAATTGTTATGCGAGGGGAGTGCATAGCCGAGACGGCAACTTATTGGATGGGGGCCGGTTTGCCAGCATTGAATATGACAGACCTGGCCACGCCCCTCCCGGCATTGCTATCCTACGGGCATGCGAAAGGTAGAGGGCTGTCTATTGGTTGAGAGCCTGCCGACCAGGCACACATGATGACTCTGACCACGCCCCTCCCGGATACTCAGTCCACCAATGAAAGGGCAGCAAATACGGAAAGGGTGTTTTCCACTCTTTCCGATCAGATGTGTAACATTTTAAAGATAACAGTGGATGGGACGTTATACGGAGGAGGGTGACATCCATAGCGGACAGTGTACAAGCACTCCAGCATCTCTCTTTTATTTGTATTGCCTCCAATGGACACATCCTGGATTGGCTAGGGATTCTGATGGATTCTTATAGGGACCAATCAAATTAAGTGATACAATATCACAAGAGGCGGTGACTATACCCGCCCTACCCAGAATCCTCTGGGGGTTCATAGTCCACTATAAAAAGGCAATGTGAATGGCAGTTCCTTAGCAGGCTGCAGGATTGCGGCCGATACTTTGTTACTTTGCTAGATTTGTATTAGCTATGTGATGTATATAATTTAATTATATTTTTAGCACTATGGCACTCTTACACTGAGCACTGATCACTCCTGACGAAATTTCCCGTTGAGGAAATGAAACATGTCGAGTTGTGTGTGGGGGTTATAGATTACTAGTGGGGAAGTGGAGGGTGGTCCTTTATGACCGAGACTTATATCTCCTACCCATTTATCGCATCTAATTCATTTAGCAAATTGGATCCCTTTTAGAACAGTCTTATTAAAAGTTAAGTTTTAAATAGTCCTCTCCTGTAGGGTTTATATGTGTTTTGTCTGGCAATATGAAAGGAAGGGAGGGGTTCCTCCAATAAATGTAAAATATTTTATATTTGTCATCATGCAATTGAAAAAAGGCTGATATTTATTATTATAATTTAGGAAATAGATTTTATTCCTGAAATCTTGTATTTTTAATTTGGGTCCACTTTAACATACATTTTACGGAGATGGTAAAGGAGGAAGAAGTCATAAATACTAGCTACATACATATTGCTTAGTTTTTTTTTTTATTCTTTGTGTGAAGTTTGCATAGGTAAGCTCACATATAAAATACAAAACCTGTTGCCTAGTAGTCTTTCTGGCATCAGTACACATACCTGAAACAAGCATGTGGCAAATCCAGTCAGACTTCAATCAAAGCCCATGATCTGTATGCATATTCAAAATCTCTGGCTAACCACTGGATGCAGAGGATTTGCAGGACAGCCAGGCAACTTGCATTGTTTAAAAGGAAATAAATGTATTAGTCTCTATATCTTCTTCACACATTAGGTTTCCTTTAAGCACTACCCCTCCAACTTTTTATAATCCCTGACAATATTTTACATAGACCATACCTTCACCCTACTTCCAGGCAGCTGTCTCCTGCCAGATTTATAGGGTTGGTCAGTAAGATGCTAACAATTCTCAGTTGATGCTGTTACAGGAATGGTGAACAAATAGATGTTGCTTTAAAATGAACTAATCAAATGGTGCAACTGGTCTGTTTCCAAACTGTATCAATGTAAATAAGAATACAGTATAATCTTGTTATAGTAAACAAAAAGGCACCAGGAAAATTGGTTTCTATATCAGAAAGTGTCCTAGAAATTGCCCAGCATACTCTGCTTTATTCTCTGCTGCAAAGAAACATCTCTGTCCTCCCACTGGAGTTACAGTCCAAGCACTTGCACATTTGGTGGAGCACAAGGTTAAAGGGACACTTAAACAAGAAAAAAAAAAGTTTTACTCACCTGGGGCTTCTACAAGCCCCCTGCACTGTGACTAATCCTCTGGTTCCCTGCTGCCAGCTAGTTTCGTTTTTGCCGACAGGACTGGCCACGCGTAGCTTTTTCAGCATTCCCGACTGTAATTAGCGCTATTGCAGGCCGCAACGCGTATAAAAATAAGTGTTGCCGCATATATATGCGTTCGTAATGCACAAGCGCGTATTTTTGTACAGTCCTGACGGGTCTATCGGCAAAAACGAAACTAGCTGGTAGCGGGGGACCAGAGGATTAGTGAGTGGCTGCGAGGGCACAGGACTGCTGCAGGGGGCTGGTAGAAGCCCCAGGTGAGTAAAAAACTCATTTTTTTTCTGACTTAAGGTTCACATAGCCAGGCTTATCAAATCTCTAGTACAGTATCCAGGCTCAGCAAATTGCAATGGTCACTGAATAGATGCAGCCAGTAGTTTCCCATCAGTGTCTCTCATACTTCCGCGGGTGGGACTTGCAGCACATGTCCTGCAAAACCTTTCTGCTTACACTTCAGCCAATCATGAAGCTTCTCTTTAAAATGCAGCAAATCATGATATGCCCCTCGCATCTGCAATGCTAGGTAAACACGTTGCAATTTCCTGGTCGGTTCACGCGATTGATCGATTATTTCCAACATGTTCGATCGATACAGTCGTCGCTTTTGCATGTTAAAGAGACCCCCGAGGGACGGAGGACAGCGTGGGAAGCCTCACTGGGACCCTGAGGCTTCCCCCTCCCGAGGCGAGTACTTTTTGATGTTACAGGTTTTCTTTAAGTATGTAAAATTGACAGCTGTATCAATCGAAACCCAATCGAACATGTCGGAAAAAATCAATCGATCGAGTTTGCGGATCGAGCGGGAAATCGCAGAGTGTGTACCCAGCATAATGCAAGTGGCTCCAATGCCTCTGCTGGCTGGACTTAGTACTCTTCTTTCAACGCTCAGTTTTTCAGCAAGTAAGCCCATTCTGACATCACTACAAGTGGAAGTAGCCTGTACTACACTCCACACGCTACCAGGAGCATCATCGCTGATAAGGGAAGAGATACGAGGGAGTGTGTACAATCTCGCAGGAGTATAGTGACAATACTTTTGTCAGTGATTGCAAAGTAGTAGTGCCGCTGCATATTTACATTATTCCTCATTTTCCCCAGGCTGCTTATTTGTACAGTACTGTATATCCAGCGCTGGTGACATTCTTCTCGTCTTACAAATGTTACCAGGCATCAACTCACCTGCAACCAGCCTGAGGAGAGCAGCAGACCATGAACTTCACACTGGCATATGACGCATGCACTGTTTACTATATCCAAAGTCAGCATCATATAGTGGCCAAAAACCATGTTTACTATAACAGATGTTTTATAATATCAGGAGTCTACTATACCAGGCGTAGCTCCCATAGACTTATAATGAAGGTTGGCCAGAACCTGGAGAGATAGTTTACTATACCAGAGTTTATTATAACAAGATTATACTGTAGCATCAATAGGGGTGGTAGGCGATGCTCTTAAAGTTACACTGAAGTGTAAAAAAAAAAAAAAAAACTTGATATAATAAATTATATGTGTAGTTCAGATAATTCAGAGAACATTAGTAGCAAAGAAAAATGTCTCTTATTTCCAGGTATATACAGTAGCTTTTTGTATAACTTTTCATCATTTGCTAATATTTGCAGTTTACAAACTACACTATTTTAAACTATGAAACAGAGCAGAGCTAATGACCCTTTGAACTTTACTGCAGTAAAACCTTAAAAAAAGAAGAAACATTGAGAGACGTGCTTCAGAAAAGAGCACTGCTCTCTGACTAAATTAGTCAGAGAAGCTCTTTTGCATAGATAACAACTGAAGTTTCTTAAAGAGAACCCGAGGTGGGATTTAATTATATTAGTGGGGCACAGAGTCTGGTTGTGCACACTATCACCAGCCTCTGTTGCCCTATGGTGTGCCCCCAGGACCCCCCTGTGATCTGCTGTCCCCTCCACCATGCTAGTGACACGCAGCATGTCGCCAGCACAATGTTTGTTAGCGCCACTCCCCCGCCTCCTCTGTATCGGCGCTACCCGCCTGCATCCCTTCCCTCCCGCTGATTGGAGGGAAGGGACGCGGGCGGGTAGCGCCGATACAGAGAAGGCGGGGGAGCGGCGCTGACAGACACCACATAGGTAAACATTGTGCTGGCGACACGCTGCGTGTCGCTAGCAAGGCGGAGGGGACAGCAGATCGCAGGGGGTCCTGGGGGCACACCATAGGGCAACAGAGGCTGGTGATAGTGTGCACAACCAGCCTCTGTGCCCCACTAATATAATTAAATCCCACCTCGGGTTCTTTTTAACACAATATTAGACTCATCTGTGCTACTAATGTTCTGTTTCTTAGCTGTACTACAAATACAATTAATCTCATCAATTTATATTCACTTTAGATTCCCTTTAATAAAATTGACTCCATCCCAACCTATGCACCAAAGGCATTATCAGAGCACCCTTATCACCCCCCACAGCTTAGCAGCAGTTGCGTTTTCTTCAGAGCTTTCCCATAGCCCCATTCTGTCCTGATACCAATGCTGTCAAGCTCTGGGTACCTCTGCCTACCTCTCACTACAGAAGCAGAGCATGGCTGCAGCATTGTTTGATAGTGTGTGTGGTTTTTGAAGCAGTATGCATGAATAGTTCTGACACATGAAACCAGACAAAATATATATAATTCCACTGTGAATAGACTGCTGGAGGCTTGTGAGCTAGCACTTATGCTCGGTGCAGCCAATATGGCAAATGGCATCCTACATGGCCCGTAACGGTGCTTAAAATGAGACAAAACTAGAATAACCAAGAACACTCACTTTTATTGACAAGTTTTACATTTGATGAAGAAAAAACAAAATTTGGCAACACTGCTGTCTGTGGGAACAAGAACTCCTCCGCTGCCAAAATGTGACATTACTGCCTGTGCGGGAGCAGCCATATCTTCCCACTAATCTCCAGTCTTTTCAGCAAATCTCTCTATACAATGGTTCCCCTCATAGTGAGGATAACAACTGGGAGGACATAAAAGATTACCATTCAAGCCACAGATTATAAAAAAAAAAAGAAAAACAATATACCATGATTACTAATTCTTAAATACATTTATTCAAGGAATAAAAGATGACCTAAAAGGGCCAGGGAAGCAGCCACTCTGCAGTGGTAGGCCCACCTTACTGGTGAGAGGTCAGTCCACACACACCATACAGGCCTACAAGATCCTTGGCAAACCATGAAATGAGCTGTTTCGGTTAAACCATATGAAACTGTCACAATCTAAAAACAGACGTAATACCAAATTAACAAAACAAAAAAAAGTCCTGCAATACTGGCAATTGAGTAAACTTTTACCTATAAAATGACAGTTTCAAGAAGTTTGCATATACAAACATGAAGCATTTTCAGTCCTCTCACTCCCCCACAGCACACAGTGGAAGGGACTAGGGATGGTCAATGAGATGCAAAGAAGTGGAGTTGATACAGGGTTATATGCAAATTTATTTCAGCTTGAAAATGGACCAAGCAAATCCCTCCAAGTTGGAATTGCGATTGTACAGTTTTAAAGCCACTTAAAATGTGCATAACCTTGCATCAACTCAGAATTATTTGCATCTCAATGATCATCCCTAGAGGGGACATTATTAAAAACACATTGAGAGACAGTAGCTGATTAGCCAAGTTCCTTGGGTGCACCAAATCTGGCCTGCTAATAGTTCCCATTCAGCACTGGTCGGTGGCAGCAATGGGCCAGTTCTAAAAACACGTTTACAAATCATGGGGCTGATAAGCAAAAATGACTGGTACAGTTATTCAGAGCGACCAATCAGGTGTCCGCTGTGTACTAACAATTCTAACTGGTTGCTCTGGCCAAAATATTCTCCGCACCAGTCCAGATAATTCTGCTCTACAGTGTTTCTACTGCCTCATTAAACGAGCAAGATTACTGTGACTATGTATACACAGCTGTTTCTTTGACATAAGCTCTGCAATGCTGAATAAATACTGTACAAAAACCCAAGAAAGACTGCTTAGCCTTGGTTGCACTGGTGAGTTGACCTGAGACCTCAGTTCTAGTGTCTATGGCAAGAGAAGCCGGGGCCAATTTCAAAATCCAGTACTTTTAGCACTTATGGTATGTAGAATGGTAAAAGCAAAAAAAATGCTGGTAAAGACTGCACACAATGCAGCTAAACCACCTGGCTAACTTACTCCACTCAACCCTCCTGATGGCAGCTGGAATCTGTACACAGTTGAGACTAAAGCTGGCTATACACTAGTCGATGTGGCCTAAAGTTAAAGGGAACCAGAGAGGAATACAATGTAAAAATAGAAAAAGGCTTTTATACATACCTGGGGCTTCTTCCAGCCCCATAAGCCTGGATCGCTCCCACGCCGCCATCCTCCCCTTCCTGGAACCGCCAGTACCGGGCCCGTCACTTCCGGCGGACGCGGCCAATTGTCCGCATCACAGGGGCTCCCTCCATACCCGTACGCATGCGGATGCGCAGTAGGCAGCCTCATGCGTACTTGTATAGAGGGAGCGCCGTGTGATGCGGAGAATCGACCGCGTCCGCCGGCCGACTCGCTGCAATGACGGGACCCGGTACCGGCGGATCCAGGCAGCAGAGGACGGTGGCGTGGGAGCGATCCGTGCGTATGGGGCTGGAGGAAGCCCCAGGTATGTATAAAAGCTTTTTTTTTAATCATCTCTGGTTCTCTTTAAAGGGAACCAGAGAGGAACGGGGGGTGGAAAAAGAAAAAGATTTTATACATACCTGGGGCTTCTTCCAGCCCCATAAGCCTGAATCGCTCCCACGCCGCCGTCCTCAGCTTCCTGGATCCGCCGGTACCGGGCCCGTCACTTCCGGCGGACGCGGCCAATTGTCCGCATCACAGGGGCTCCCTCCATACATGTACGCATGCGGCTGCGCAGTTAGCGGCCACATGCGTATCAGTATGGGGAGAGAACCCGATGATGCGGAGAATTGGCCGCGCCCGCCGGCCGACTTGCCGACTCGCGGCAATGACGGGACCCGGTGGCGGCGGTTCCAGGCAGAGGAGGACTGCGGCGTGGGAGCGATCCGTGCGTATGGGGCTGGAGGAAGCCCCATGTATGTATATTGCATCCTCTCTGGTTCCCTTTAAGCCCGGTACACACGCTCAACAGCGATCTTTTATGCAGCACAATTGTCAAAAGACTTTTGTTGTGAAACAAGTTGAAATGCCTAAAATCAGTCTTATCAGCTTTTTGAACAATAGCAAAATACTTTTTTTTTTAGTTATTTCAACTTGTTTCACAACAAAAAAGTCTTTTGACAATTGTGCTGCATAAAAGACCGCTGTAGAGTGTGTGTATGGGGCTTTAGACCCTCTCAGATAATCTGATTAGAGGTAGATCTATCTGATTAAATATTTCCACACACAGATTTGTAATAGATTTTAGCATGAAATCCGCACTGTCCGATGCAGTGCAACGATGGACTGTCGATCGGCTACCATTCTTGTCACCAATTACGTCCGGTACAGTAACATGATTCAATCAATTTCGGAAGGAAAATTGATTTGGCAAGCATGCTGGGGCGTCAATCTCTAGCAGATTCAATCGAATCGGCAAAATATCGACCGTAAAAATCGCTACGTGTATAGCCACCTTTATCCAACCACTATGGCCTCTTCACCATGCAGTGGTGAAGAAGCTGTAGTATGGGGGTTGATGATTGGTTATCCCAATATAAAAGTCTGGCAGACCTCAGGAGCACATTAAAGCTCAACAGAGACTTAGTTTACACACAAATGGTGCAGGTGAAGTCCACTCTGCCCAGCTTTTATAGTGCGAATGCATCCTCACCACAGTTTAACAGGTACATTGCACCTTTTGACAGTGACGTCCTAAATCAGCTTTGACAGAGCAGAAGATGCCAATGGCTTAGCTGCTTACCTGGCCCTGTACCTAGCAGGAGAATCAAAGAAAGAACAATATCCCTTTTTTCTTAAAAAAAATTGCATCGAGTTAATAAAATACTGTCAAAACAATTAGCATCTGTAACATAATGCTACTGTATATGTAAACAGAATACAGAACACTTCTATTAAACCAGTTCTAGACTTAGGAGGCTCAAAGATGAACAAAGATGGCATAATGGCAGCAGAAGGGCCATGTCATCTGTAGGGCAGGGCAGTAATGCATTACTGGCAGCTAATACACAGGACCGGCACCTGCATTCATATCATTACTAACATTAGAAACAGACTGATTGAGATACTGCATTTCTTATTCAGCTTGGCCCCTTTCCGCACATAACTACAGGAAACCTGCAGAGTTATTGCTAACACTGAAGTAACATTAAGTCAATGGCTAGTTTAAAAGAGTCCCCGTTCTACTGGGTGATCTAGTTATTGGCAATTTTTCGTTCACCTACTTATGATAATTTTAGGTTCTGTCTTCTTCATTGGTTACTGTATTCCCTGGCAGCAGGAGGCCTGCTCTTTTACATACAATGGTTTGTAAAGATCATACAGCATTACCTTGAAGGGAGTCTAAACTGAATTGTTTTTTTTTTTTTTTATTAAAAAAGGAGAGTCCCCTTCAAAGAGGAACTGTAGTGAAAATGACAATTAATAAAATTGCTTATTTTTTACAATATTCATTTATAAATTATTTACTCAGTTTTTGCCCATTTTAAAATCTTTTCTCTTCTTTACTTCCATTCTGAAATCTATTTGAGAAAAAAAGTTAAGATTTCTCATGGGAAAGAGGACATCAGCTACTGATTGGAATGAAGTTCAATTCCTGGTCAAAGTTTCTCTTTAAAGAATACCAGATGTGAAAAAGTTTGGGGGAGCAGGCATTCAGGGGGAGCTGTGCTGATGTCCGCCGCTCCCTGCGCTCCCCTCTGACCCTCCCTCTTTCTTACCCAAGGACCCCCCACAACTCGCTTCCGGGTCAACCCCCTAGGGAAGAGTACACTGTACGCTTGGGGGCTGCTACTGACTTACTCTGTAGAGTGCAGTGTACAAAAGAGAAATTTGGCGTGTCCGGACTTAAACAGGAAAGGAAGCGATTGAATCCTCTCCAAATAGGGATGGGAAGGGCAATGAAAAACACAACTGAGGGGTTTCACATATAGAGAGTTGAACTGAGCAGTACAGTTCATCAATAGATCAACTGCCACTTTGTTGCTGTTCATATAACTGAATGGAAGCCAGACAGACAAGATGGTAGGGCTCAGTTATTGTCAGGGTGTTAATTGCATGGTTGAAAACCATTTGCATTTCACATGGAGCAGGCTTAAAGGTGACTGCAGATACTAGGGATAATAATAACAACAACATTCAGCACTATTGAGGACACTCTGAAACAAAAGAAAACCAGTATCCTCAGAACCCACATGCCTTCTCTATTTGAATTACTATTAGCTACCAGAGGAAACCGGTCCACTTTCACGTTATGTCTTACAAACTGGATCTTTTTGTATGGTAAAGACAGAACCTCTGGCCTCACTTCTAATATACTGCACATCATTGTAGTCAGATCTCCATGTCTAATGACAGACGTCTTAATCCACAAAAATTTTGAATAATGCAATTAAATACATTTGCATTTTTGATCAAGCTGTACTTTTAAAATATTAGACAAAAAATACTTTGGAAAAGTTGACCTTTTAAGTTAATATAATACTTGTGGTCTGTATACTGTTCTTGGCTGAACCGTACTTCAAGCTGAGGCAGTTGCAAAAATTTGATACAAATACGCAAGAGGATTGAATGCAGAAAATGCTCTGTATCCTACGATGACTAAACACATGCTTAGCTGTAATACTAGACACATAGCGATCTGCTATGGGTTATAGTACAAGCTGCACTTTGTTAAGTAAGGCCCAACGTGTCCAGGCCTGCTGCCAGCAGTGCTTTATCTACTGCCTGAGTAAATGAATTGTTAAAGATATGGCTCAGGGTCGAGGCAAAAGGTGCTCCACATAAGAAATTTCAGCGCTTTACATTTAAGAAAAAAAAAAAGAAAAAACAATGCTTGTGGTACAGAACAGTGCATGATCTTTACAGATTTATGGGCTATGGTTTTACTCCATATTTGAAAAACACTAGCTTCAATGATACTTATGCACACATACATACATTTATCTGTTTGCCTCCCAAAGTACACAAAACATATCTACTGGGCCTCTTATCTTAAAGATGTATCTTGGCTATGACCAGGTGGCCATTCAAGTCATTCTGAATGATGTAAATAATACTGAGGTCATCTGCCTACACAAAGAAAGCTAGGGTGTACACCAGTACTCTCACTGCCCCCCCCCCCCTTTATCTACCACAAAATCCTTTGGATAGACAGTAAATAACACCATCTTTTACAACTCCCAACACTGATTCGAGGAGCACTAGACCAGAGTGGTCAGATTTTTGTACATCCTAGATACAGACAAACAGCAAGGACAGTAAGTTAATATTACTGCAGAGTAGGATATGCGCTGCAACAAGGTTAACTTAATGTACACTGCTGGGAAGAGGTTAACATCATCTTCTGGGCAATGCCAGCGGGGTACATTAAAGGGAACCTAAACTGAGAAGGATATGGATTTTTCCTCTTAAAATAATACCAGTTGCCTGACTCTCCTGCTGATCCTGTGTCTCTAAAGGTGGCCACACACGATACAATAAAATGATCCGATTTTACAGTAATTCAATAAAAACGATCGTATCTCTCGAAAAAAATCGAAAGCTTTTTTTTCATTCGACTGAAAAATCCGATCGGATTTCCCGTTTTTTTTCTATTTAAATCGATCCGGAATGCCAGATATTTCTCTTCAATTTCTACTAAAGATTGTATGGTGTGTGTTGGATTGTTAATTTATTAATATGCACACCCTAGCAATTTTTGCTGAGTTTCCAATCATTTTTATCATAATTGAGGAAAAAATTGAACATGTGTGTGGTACATTGGTCAGATTTTTGAAATGTTACAATCAGTCAGAAAAATTGATTGCAATTCTTAAATTGAACAGATATTTTAAAAATTGTATGGTGTGTGGCCACCTTAATACTTTTAGCCCCAGCCCCTGAACAAGCATGCAGATCAGGTGCTCTGACTGAAGTCAGACTGGTTTAGCTGCATGCTGGTTTCAGGTGTGTGATTCAACCACCACTACAGCCAAAGCGCTCAGAAGGACTGCCAGGCAACTGGTATTGTTTAAAAGGAAACATCCATATCCCTCTCAGTTAAAGTGGATCCGAGATGAACTTTTATACATTGCATAATTGTGTTCCTTACATATAGGTTATAGGGCATTCCTCAAGCCAAATACTTTTTTTGTTTGTTTGTTTTAATACGCCAATTCCCTATAAAATAAACAAGCCTCGCCCACAGCTTCTCCAAAATGCCAAGGCACTCAGACCCATGTAGCAAGGGCTTATGTTGAGCTCAGTCTGGGCAGGAGGAGGAGGAGGTTACTAACTAGAGATTTCAGAGGCAGAGGGGAGGGGGGAGTGAATTTTTCACAGGCTTGAGGGGTGGAGATGCAGTTGCAGATTACCTGTGTAATGATGACAAACAGAACATGGCCGCTCTCATTGTAACACAGGAATAAATCATCTTAAAGGGAACCTACACTGAGAAGGATATGGATTTTTCCTTTTAAAATAATACCAGTTGCCCGGCTTCCTGCTGATCCTGTGTCTTTTAATACTTTCAGCCACAGCCCCTCAGCAAGCATGCAGATCAGGTGCTCTGACTGAAGTCAGACTGGATTAGCTGTATGCTTGTTTCAGGTGTGTGATTAACCCTCCTGGCGGTTTGCAAAAAAATCGCCAGGGGGCAGCAAATCTTTTTTTTTAAATTTTTTTTTTTTTTTTTCATGTAGCGAGACAAAGTCTCGCTACATGATAGCCGCTGCTCAGCGGCATCCCCCCAGCCCCTCCGATCGCCGCCGGCGATCGGAGATCCGGAGATCCCGTTCAAAGAACGGGATCTCCTGGAGGGCTTCCCCCGTCGCCATGGCGACGGGCGGGATGACGTCACCGACGTCATCGACGTCGTGACGTCAGAGGGGACTCCGATCTGCCCCATAGCGCTGCCTGGCACTGATTGGCCAGGCAGCGCACGGGGTCTGGGGGGGGGGGCGGCCGCGGCGAGAGGAATTGCGGCGGATCGGCGGGTAGCGGCGGCGATCGGGCACTGCACGCAGCTAGCAAAGTGCTAGCTGCGTGCAGCAAAAAAAAAATTATGCAAATCGGCCCAGCGGGGCCTGAGCGGTGCCTTCCGGCGGCATAGCCCGAACTCAGTTCGGGCTTACCGCCAGGAAGGTTAAGACACTACTACAACCAAAGAGATCAGCAGGAAGCCAGGCAACTGGTATTGTTTAAAAGGAAACATCCATATCCCTCTCAGTTTAGGTTCCCTTTAAACTGTTGAAGCTGTATGCAACCAGATTTGCTGTGTAAACTATCTAAACTTTAGATGATATGGACAAGTTACTTGTTATAGTTCGTTTTTCATCTTGGATCCGCTTTAAGGTTCCCTTTAACACAATGCAGTTTTTCTGACCTGAGTATCAGAACATGGTATCGCCATGGTGAGCTAAAAAACACAATATAAGCTCAGGCTGTGATGCAGTGCAGATCATTCTCCCATGTTTGTAAGGCGAGTGCTGCAGATGGCAATGGAGGTATTACACACTATAGTTTCTGGAATACATTGCTCACCCTGACAGGTTTAAAAAGGAAGAACATTTCCTATAAAGACCAATGCTGAGGCATATTTCACTTCTGTAAGCAGAAACTAGTTGCTGCGCAGGTGTGAAAATTGCCTTAACAACATAGACCAGTTACTAGCGTTGAGCTGTTCACCCTTGTTGCCGCCTCTGGCCACTGTGCTCCATGTCATATTCCAGCTCACTGATACGTCCTCCTCCACAGCCGGAAGGAGGAAGTATTGGAGAGCTAAAATGTGATGTGGAGCACAGCGGTTAGAGGCAGTGATAAGGGTGAGTTACCACTGTCTGAATTCAAACATGTCTACACTAACAGTTACAAGGAGAGGATCGGGGAGATAGTGGGCAGTGGAAATGGCATACGTGTAGCGCCACCACCATCTGAGTTGGGCACCAGATGGCTAAGCTAGTAAAAATTTCAGTAATTTACATTACTGATATTTTACTACAACCTAACCCAACCCCCATTCTCACACAAACCCTCCCCTCCTAGTGCCTAACAATAATCTCCCCCTTGTTATAAAAAACACTAATCCCAGCACTTAGATCGCTATTTGTAGCCGATAGTCTACATATAGATGATCAGCTCCAATCACTAATCCCTATGTAGTAGCCAATTGGCTACTATCTGCATTGGGCACCCACCTCACCGCCTCATTACCGATAATTTGCACTACTGTCTATTAGACACCTGCCAATCCCCCACTCAAATGACCTGATCTGTTGGAAATGCGGTCTGAATATTGCTGCATACAGCAGGCTCTAACCTGAATGAAGTACTATAGATAACTCAATGCTTGTGTTAGTCTGCGGAGTCTTTGCATTTTGTAGGGTTGAAAATACAGGACCTTTAAATATGGGAAAATGTTCATTCTGACACTGCCCACAGTGGTCACACAGGTGGTTTGATATTATTCTGTATATGTTCATATACAGAAAATCTGAACTACAGCCACCAAACACAGCAAAACTGTGTTTACATTGGTTTGGTGTGAAATTAGATGCATGTTGCTGGGCAGAGCAAACCACAATGGCAAGTGCTACAGTGTATTGTATTTGGCAGAGGATTGCTCTACACACTGTACAAACCAGATTAACACATGGGAACATGCCAAAATCTGACATTGCTTTTTCATGATTTCCTACATAGGGTACAAGAACTTTTACTGGAGGTTTGGACTTTTCAGCATAATTATTCCAGAGCATCTAGGAAAAAAAATAAAACATTGCTTATTGGCAGCATCCACACAGGTGATTATTTAGGGATCTAACAGTGGGTGTTGAAGGCCATAAGCCCCTCTGCCCTAAATAAAAACTTGAACAAGCTGGATCAGCAGGGATGAGTGGAGTCTGCTAAATGATTTACAACAGGAGAATGCAATGACATTTTCAGTGAACCATCCAATCATGTGCTGGGGAGTTCTTGAACAGGAAGTTGTCTGCGCAGTCAGATGTTTGAAGGGAACACAGTGGCCATTACTGTGCATCTCCTTTAGTAAATCTCCCCTTTCTCTGATCCTGTCCAGCAGATTTAAAAGTGTGAGATTTCCCCAAGGATTGCTAAAAGCCAGACCCCTAATAACAAGGGGATAAAGTTGCAGACTACAGATTCTGAAGTCTTGTAGGCAAAGACTTATGGATAATGGGGGATTCAAAGAGAGAGGCTGCAGAGAGTCCTGTCAGGCCCTACTGTGATTGGACTTCTTTGTACAGAAGACTGAATTCAGCAACCATAGCCACATTCCCTATCCCTGATCCCACCTGCCTATATTTTGGCTTGAGGCTAGTGAGAGGAGTATGTGGCTAAAGTGTCTGCATTTTGAGAACAGATGATGGTAAAGCCACATAGCATGCAGACCTACTCTCTGTTTGCTAAGACTATTGTTCTCCATGATGGCTTTAAGATGAACTTGTCAGTGGTTAAATATACCAGACAAGAGTGCAGTATTACAGCAAACAACATAAGGTGCCATACCAAAACCATTTCTTTCTCTGTTCACGCTCCATCACATTATGCAAATTCAGGTTTATGCAAATCATTTACAGACATGCCCCTCCCCACACAGGAAACACTCTGGTGAACTGAACGTTTGCTCGGGCACCCAGCATTGCCATGTGGCTTGTCATTTAGGGAGCATGCCATAAAAACTCACAGACCAGAAGCTGCCCTTCTATAGGAAATTTAGAAGTCTAAAAGTGCTCATTAATGGTACAATCTTCTGGGCAAACAAACATGCAATCGATCTGATTCGGTGCAGATCGATAGCGACTGCTCGTTCTATCGATTGTTCCATCTATACCAATTTTGGAACGAACCTTTTTAGTCTGATCAGATTGCTGATCATTTACCCCTCCGCTGGTGGGACTGAATGACCGTTTGCGATTGATCACAACTGAATCGGGCAGTCAATCGTTCAGGGAATGGAGTGGTTAGTGGGCACATTAAGGCCTCTTTCACATGGAGGGACCAGCTGGGCACTTACTAGCACGTGGCATATGTGGTGGAGAGGCGGCCACTGTATTAAGTTACTTCCTGGCTGTGCTCAGACATGACATGTTTTTCTTATTTTTGCTGCCGGGTAACACCATCACAAGTGAAGCAATGACATGCGTGGGGTGCCATTCGCTGCATGGAGCTCATGGCTAGCAGCTGGGAGGCCGGACAAGCGAGCAGTGAAAATGTGACCTAACTCAGGCACAGGTTGAACACAAAGGTTTGTCATGACACATTATAGTTCCTGTTATAATATAGCCCTATTATATAAAATTTTACCACCCACACGTTCTTTAAAAAAATAAATAACTGAAAAGCATAAAAAATAAACATTGTGTTAACAACAGGTCAATAACCAATGGTAACGTAACCATAAAGCAGTATGAGAGTATTTACTTGTAAAGTAGTGCACTGTTGCTGTAGCCACTTACATGGCAGCAGGAGTTGAGGGAAAGGGACTTTGTAACACAAACAGTGTATACTCCTGTATGACCGGGAGCATGGTACAAAATTCTTACCATTGAAAAGGAGTGTACAGTTAGGGGGAACCTGTAAGTGACACTTATATTGTGACCTAAAATCCTGGTATACCCAGCCTAAACATGTGACCTTTACATTTAATATTACAAACTTTAAAATTAGGGAAAGGGAAGTAATTGATCTCTTAGCAAAAATGGGGGAGACAGGAGGTACAAATCGGATGGGCATGCAGTACAGACTGGCTCAGTCACACTCATGCAGACTCTTGCACACAGACCAGGAGGGGACAGGGGAGGGGTAAGTGCAGAGTGGGACGGAGGGAGATGAGCTATGCCAGGATATTGGACATAAACTCGATGAAGCGTTTGGAATACTGTTCCGGATTCACTGTGGAGATTTCTGCTCCGGCCTGGAAAAGATTAGAAAGAAAATTAAAATGAAAAAATCCACGTTTATATATCCAAGTATGAGAAACTTAAATGAAAGGACGCTGTAATGAGCAAAAAGTGAGGAGCGTAAACATGCTGATGTCAAGCACTGACAATCAGTAACCTGATCTGCGTTAGTATAGTACAGTATCCCCTATGCAAGCTCCATGAAAACCTAATCATCAGTCTGACCTAGATGGAGTATCCTCTCCCCCCCATCATGACACTGTACCCCCAATCACAAGCACCATATGGGCAGAGAGGCACAAAGCCAGCCATTGCATTTATGCCAAGCTCTCTGCCACCAGGCTGCCGGTCATATTGGCATGAAAGTTGCATCTGGGATACTACACTATACTGACATGGAGTGCTGATGGCACGGACAAAGTCTAATCAGGGCCTGGTGGTGGGATTGTTCATTTTCATTCCCTATCCTCTTTGCAGGGTCTTTACGACCTAAAGGAAGACCATGGCCAATGATATACTTGCATTATATTTATATTATAATATATATATATATATATATATATATATATATATATATATATATATATATATATATATATATATACATATATATATACACACAATGCTGTCATCCTATAGACAATTGCCCTATAGGAAGGTGGGAGGGAAAAGTTCCCCATGCTCATATATAACACACCTACAGGAAAGGGGGAGGGAAGGGACCCTTATACCCATATATAATACACCAATTGGGGGGGCACCCTATGCCTACATAAGAGACACAGCCTCGGAAGAAGCGCTGCTTGGCATGAAACAGCCGACAGGATCCCTGGTATATCACCACTTCACACACAACTAATAAAACCTTAAAGAGAAACGCCGACCAAAAATTGAACTTTATCCCAATCAGTAGCGGATACCCCCTTTTACATGAGAAACCTATTCCTTTTCACAAACAGACCATCAGGGTGTGCTGTTAATATGGTGAAACCCCTCCCACAAGAAAAGTTCAAACTTTGGTGGAAAATAGCTGTTTACAGCTGTTTCCAACTGCCAAAAATCATGCAGCAGCTACATCACCTGCCAATAGTAAAATGTTCACTGGAGTTCCTCTTTAAATAGCAGCAGTGCCAGTTGCTCTCCTTCTTCCATTGAAGAATACCCATATATAATAGCCTTCTAGTAGGGGCGGGGGGGGGGGGGGGGGGGGGGGGGGTAATGGAAGAGACCACCCTATACACAGTGCTGTGCAGTCCTCCCATAAATAAATGCTCATATAGGAAGGAGAAAGAGAGAGATCTCTCTTTACTCTATGCTGTCATCCCATACATAATGCCCCTATTGGAAAGAAGGCTGTATACCCCCATACTTTTATATAATTGTATAGGAATGGGGGCATAGTGGGGACCCCCTCACTGTCTCAAGCTCTCCCCGGGCTTCTCCTCTCCCACTGAAGCTCTTGGTTACTAGAGCTACAAGCGGAAAGTAGCAAGTGCAGTGACATGAGAGGGCAGATGTGAGGTCAGTGGTCATGGAGATGTGGGAGCGGTTGCCAGGAGTACCGGTTGCCAAGGATGTCCGCTGAATCGCCAGCGGACATTAGCTGGCAATAAATGGGGAGGAGCAAAATAAAGGCTAGGCTCTCTCTTTGCTGCAGTAAGACTGGCTGTCTAAGCAGCCAGTGCATCTTTTACGGACGCCACTGTGACTTTTACGGAAGTCACAGACACAAAAATGTAACTTTATTTTTAGGAAAAATCTGTAACTATATGGATGGTTGGCAACATTAATTGAGAGGCTTTCTTCAGTGTAATCTGCACAACAAAACAGTAGTTCCAGAGTTACAGGCTACTACTGAAGTACAGTATTACACAAAACTGTTTTTTCTCTCTCCATTGACATACCTATGAAATAGCCGCCCGGAGATTTGGGTGCAGGGTAAAGCAGATATATGGCTTACCCTGCTCCTGCACAAGTCCTGGCGGTGTTCATTACTATTCCACCTCCAGTTGTCCAGGTTTCTCAGGTGACAATAAGTACCTCAGCTTATTTACAGATAGGTTTACATTTGAGAATATCAGTAATATCAGAATATGTAATATATCAGAATATGAAAAAAATAAATCTACCGTATATACTCGATTAGAAGTCTCAAAATGTAGGTCTGAATCATTAAATAAAAGTACGGGGGTCTACTTGTACTTGAGTCGGACCTACATTTCTGACTCATAGCAGAGGGGCTTGGGGTAGTGTGAGCTGCAGCAGCCAACATGCTTTATAACCCCTCTCACACCATTACCTTTTGCTTGGAAAACCGCTACTTTTTATAGATTACTTTTGATATGAGAAAATATTAGAGGCATCCATTGCCTGAGAGACACTGACAACCATTGGTGGTAACACTGAGCACACAGAGTTGTGTGTGCTATTAATGACATTCCCATTTGCACCAATTTATCCAGTGGTAAATGACACTTTATTGATATAGGAAATGCCAAGAGAACACAGGTCTGAATGCCTTGGCTACAAAAGTTAACAAGGAAAGGGCAGGGGGTAAAGATACTGGGCTGCTGCACTTACTAAGGGAGGGGGAAGAGGATAAGTGCTGCACTTGGGGACCTGGAAGTGTTAGTGGCTGCACTTATGGGCCAGGAGGGGTGAATGGCTGCAAGACTTTATGAAGTGCTGTCATTAGCCCCTCCTGGTCCCCAAGTGCAGCTGTTAATTTCTCCTGGTCCCCAAATGTAGCCACTAGTTTTCATGGATAAACTTATACATGAGTCAATAAAAAAAAATGTAAGCTTAAGAGGTTCAAAATATTGGAGTCAACTTATATTCGAAGATATATACGGTACATACCACCTGCCGCACTGCTTTGCTTACCCCATGTTTGACTGTTTTGGCGGCGTGTGCAGCTTTCTTCTTGGCATCGTATGGTGTCAGGATGTCTATGATGGCCATGAAGTAGACTTCTTTCTTGGGGGCACCTTATAAAGACCAAGTTATATTACACTGGTGTACAGTCAGTCCAATATCATAAAATAACACTGCCTGCTTCTAATATCACTGAAATCCATTACTGACTGAAAAACAGAAAATGTATATTGTGTTAAAGCTATACAAGGATAATTATAGGAGACAGAAATATGGCAGGTGGACTGTGCTTTGCATAGTTGATTGCTATGTAATGTAGGTACCAACCTAGCAAGCTTGTAGTATACACAAGCTTACCATTCTGCTTTTCTTCTTTTCCATCATGAGGCAGCACGAGAGGTGCTGCTAGCAGATGGGACTCAGAGAAAATTACATCAGAGTACGTTAACGCTAACATTACTTACCGGTAACATCTTTTCCAGGAGACAAAAGGACACCCAAGGAAATAACCTCTCCACCCCAATTTGGACAAGAAGTAGGACATCAGCTACATGGTATATACTGTATGTGCTGCAATCCTACACACTCTCAGTTAATAGAAAGGATATCAGGATAATATTTCAAATACTTTTTAATACAAATGTAATCATTGATGGGTGTTAAGGGTGCTGTCCTTTTTGATTCCTGGAAATGATGTCACCGGTAAGTAATGTCATCTTCCCCAGGTCATCTCAGGACAGCACCCATCAGAGGATAAACAAGACTAATATATTAGGGAGGGTCAATTACTTGCAACACTCAGCACCCAAACGTTAAATCTATAGCCAACATATATAGTCTGTAGGAGGGAGAGGGAGAGAGAGATATCTGTCTCTTGGTCGATCTGCCCATTTATCGTCTGATGTATGAGCACCTTTAGTCCACAGAAAAGTATAACTAAGAAGCTTCCACGCCCAAACTGGGGAAGCTGCTTAAAGGGAAGGTTCAGGGAGGGTGGTTAAAAAATAAAAATCAATTTCCACTTACCTGGGGCTTCCTCCAGCCCGTGGCAGGCAGGAGGTGCCCTCGCCGCCGCTCCGCAGGCTCCCGGTGGGCTCCAAGGCCCAGCACTTCTGTGTCCCACGCCGGCGCGCTGACGTCATCGGACGTCCTCCGGGCTGTACTGCGCAGGCACAGTTCTGCGCCTGCACAGTACAGCCCGGCGGACGTCCGATGACGTCAGCGCGCCGGCGTGGGACGCAGAAGTGCCGGGCCTTGGAGCGCAGAAGAGCCCGACCTGGCAGCCGGCCTGGCCAGGTCGGCCACCGGGAGCCTGCGGAGCGGCGGCGAGGGCACCTCCTGCCTGCCACGGGCTGGAGGAAGCCCCAGGTAAGTGGAAATTGATTTTTATTTTTTAACCACCCTCCCTGAACCTTCCCTTTAATGGAGGGAAAAGGGAACCTGACTCCACAGAACCCTGGGGGTCAGTAACACTAGCTGGCTTCATGGTCAGAAGGTTGTCAGCACCCAGCAGACCTCAAACTAGGTTTAAATATCTTAAGCCAAGCCCTCATGTGTCACATTCACTTGTGCCCCACCACAACAAGATAGGAAAATTAAGTCCTACCAAAATGTGGAAATGACCTTGTTGCTTCCCGGTCTGTCACAGTCTGAGCTCACTGGCTCATAGCATCCTGCACCTGTAAAACTCCACAGTCAAATGCACATTCACGTTCCGGTGGTAGGCCAGCCGGTCTCCTACAAACTATGATGAGAGTCGGCCATGGCTTCAGATCTGATGACACCAGGCTGATCCTGCAGCCGTGCAGTCCCCGCTCAGATCCACTCTGGTCTGAAGAATAACGAGGAACATATATCGGCCACAGCTCATGCCTTCTGACATGGATAGCACTATCCAACCAAGCGATCCTACTCCTAGGCAGACAGGAACTAGAGTGTGTGGGATTGCAGCACATATGTACCCGGTGGCTAATTTGAATATTTTATCCTAATTCCTGCGCAGATTGGAGTGGATAGGTCATCACTCATGTGTGCTGTCCTGAGATGACCTGGGAAATAATAAATCATATATAAACATAGATCGTTAAAAGCATGGCATCAAACGCATCAAGGAATGCCCAGAAAAAAACGGAATACGCAAAAACCAATACCGGTATTTGTACTTGAGATAATGGTACCCACAGTAGGGGGTACTTGGCCACCGATGTCATTAAAGGGTACATGCCATAATAATGTTGAGAAACACTGCTTTAAGATGGAATAAAACTGACATAACATTCAATAAAAATGTGCTTTCCTACTGTTTATTACTCATTCAGTGACCATATTTGCAGAAAAACTGACGAGTAGAGACACGCTCTAAACTGTGGTAAGCAGAATGACATGGGTGAAGTTTTATCACACAATTAGTGCGTAATGCATTGCATGTAATGGACTGCATTATGCTCTACTCTTAGCCTTCGACCAAGGTTCGAATCCTGGCTCAAGCCAGTATGTAGAACAGTAAGGACTCTTTGGGCAAGAATCCCTAATAATCCTTAATCTCTGAAGCGCTTTGAGTCTGCCAGGAGAAAAGTGCAAGATAAAGGTTATGTATTTTGTCTACTCATTGTGCAGTAAGATTTTACGCAAGTTATTCTGCTTATGGATGTTTAGTGAATATACCCCATTGTTCACCGTTTAAGGCCTCTCGTTAATGGGCATTATGGTGATAAACTGTAAAATTTTAAAATACATAAGTACACTTACATAAAAGATGTACATTCACATTCGTACCCGAGTAAAATGCTCTGTAAATGAATGTTTACCTATGTGACAGTTACATACAGCAGGGGTCCAGACACTAGTGTTGCTCTGCAAAGCAGAGCTGACCCTATTCATCTATACCAGGGGTGTCAAGCCGGTCCTTCGAGGGGCCGAGGTCCTCACAAGTTTTTGACACAGCTCAAGTTAATTGATGGGTCTGAATCAAGAAAGGTGTGGTCCATCAGGAAGAACACATTCCTCTCTTTCTCAGTCCATCCTAAACACTGGCATGGATCTGGCCCTCCAGGCCTGGAGTTGACACCTGTGAGCTATACTGAATGAACAGCTGCATTGTGCACAAAATGCACGCAACAATGAGGATGCAGGTTAGCTATTCTGCACTCATGCATGCTTATTGCAGGAGTGTGACTCAGATACCACTGAGGCCGGTTTCACACTGCAGATTGGCATTACTGGAGCGGTCCGGGGGCGCACCGCAAAAAACAGCCTTCAGGGATTACTGTGTTAGTACTTGGTAATTCCCGTCTAGAGCTGCTCAAATGAGAAAATGAAATCCGGATGGTAGCTATTCGGATTTCATCCGGTTAAACTTAAATCACCTGTGCGGGCTGGACGGGGGGTTTAATCTTACCTATCATGATGTCTTCTTCGTCCGTCCCTCGGTGCCTCCCACGATGCGCTCCAATCCGGCGTCACGTGACTATACACTTCCTCCTTCAACCCGGAAGGAGGAAGTGTTTTTAGTCACGTGACGCTGGATTGGAGCGCATCGTGGGATGCGCCGAGGGACGGACGAAAAAGACGTCATGACCAGCCCGCACAGGTGATTTGAGTTTAACCGGATGAAATCAGAAAAGCTACTATCCGGATTTCATTCGGATCGGATTTGAGCAGCTCTATCCCCATCTGGCAGCATGCCAAGCAGGAAGTGATGCTTACTTCCTGCGGCCGAATCGATGGCGTGCGTGGAAGTGTATTGCTAAAATACGCTATTGCGCGACACGTAGAACTTGCGGCGGCCATTTTAAAATAACACGTGTTGCCATAGACTTGCATGACTTCTGGTCCACCACACTTCGCTGCAGTGGTTAGACGATAACGTAGGTATGTGCTTGCGTCGGGAATGCGGCGAAAACTTCACTACCATCACATCACGCCGCACCGTATTGGTACAAGCCCCATAGACTTTCATTGGCATAGCGGTGGCCTGCGGCAAAACCAGGCCACTGCAACACACCAGTGTGAAAGGGCCCTGAAGCTAAAAGATTAGTATTACAACCAAGTACTTGTTAGATTATAAAAGGGAAAAATATGATTTTGTTATTTGTTCCACTTGTTCATCACTAATATCTCTTACTAACTGCCAATATCTTTCTGCTCAATCTCCTTGCTACTTACTATCATGGCTCCTGATTGCATACACATCCACGGACGGGTCAAACTCTCCAGGCCCAAAGAATCGGGGGAAATTAAGTAGATTCCCAGGACTGTCTGGAGGAGTGCCATACGAACAAATGGGGTTTCCAGTGCCATCTTCACATTCCTCCTCTTCTGCCCTCTCCTCCACTTCCATCTCCTCCTGCTCTGCCCGATCCACGTCATGTAGACCAACCAATAGGCTGTAATCCATAATCTTCAGCACAGACAGAAACTGGGGGTGGAAAGAGAGTCCTGATCATAGTAATTATGGCTTTATAATCGTGATCCGTATCAGCAACACATTTTCAAAGCAATTTTGTTAGAGACATGTCTGATTTATGTTCATTTAACGATTTTATCAGCAAAGTAAACCTGAAATCAGACACACAGATACTGCTGGTAAGGATGCATTGTAGGCAATCTTACCATCCGGTCAGTGCTGTAAATCAGGGCTCTGTTCATCCTTTGGCCAGTAATTTCCACGAATACTGAATACAATTCTATCCAGCCTCCCTTTCAGCCATAACCATCCTTCTCCTTGCTCTACCTGGCTATGTACCTCACAGTCCTCCAGGCTCATCACACACAAAGGAAGTTTCCTCTGACCCTCACTACCAGAAACACTTGACTGCTGTCTATAGACCTGTACAAATGGGGGATGGATGTCACCCAATGGGACTCATTCGAGAGGCAAGCAAAGGTATTGACCGTCGCTTGGACAAGTTAATCTGCCTAGCGGAACGCTGGCTGGGCTGTGGTTGAAGGCTGCTGTACATATGCCGGATTATCGCAAGGGGCCGTCGTTATCGACTGCCTCTGCCAACTTTAATCTAACATGTGTATGTGCCTGTAGGGACAGTTTCCACCAGTGCAGAATCCACAGTATTTCCCTGCATGCAATTTGAGCAGGAAAAAGCTGCCTATTCCATCAGTAGGCTTGCCAAAGCAATTCAGACAGCATGCCGCAGGACTCAAAACATTCAGGGGACAGTGAGGTGCTGTCAAGGCTGATTCCCGCAAGATTTCATGCTGAAATCGATCAGGAATCGGTCTGCGGATTAGGATGACCAATCAGAGAAAGAGGTCTCTTGATCATTTAGCTGCCAAAATTGCAATATTTATTGGCTACCTTAATGATACAATCTTGACTGGACAAGCTTACCAAATCTGGTAGGAGGGTATACTGAGTAAAGGGGCACACTTACACGATTTCCCGCCGATATACAGCAGATTCGAGCACTGTCATCGAATCTGCTGTGAAATCGTTGCGCAAATGCTGACCAAACTACGGAAATCAATCGTTTCCGTCAATCTGTCCGCGCGGAAGATTTTGCTCGATCGCCGGTGGGTCGGGAGCGCATAGATAGCGCCGATTGAATGTACGACAACCGACGCTAGCGGCAATACATTACCTGTTCCGCCGGCTCGTGTCCCCACTGTCCCTTCTCCGCGCTGGGCTCCGGCTGGCTTCACTTACTTCCTGTCCCGACAGGAAGTTTAAACAGTTCAGCGCCCTCTACTGTTGAAACTTCCCCGGACAGGAAGTAAAGTGAAGCTGGACCCCAGAGCAGAGAAGAGACAGCGGAGACCGGAGGACTCGCGCCAGTCGGATCATGTAATGTATTGCAGGGGGAGGCAGCGGCAGCTCTACAGATTGTGAATCGGTTTCATAGTGAAATCGATACAAAATCTGTTTGCAGTGTAGGCAGCCAATAGATCCCTCTTTGATCAGATTCGATCACAGAGGGATCTATCTGCTGGTCGATCTGGTGACAATCGACCAGTGTATGGCAGCCTTAAGTATATACTGTGAATGTATACTTTTTAGATAGTCCCTCACTTTACATAAAAATGGTAAGATTGTACAATCAAGATTGTATCATTAATGAGCACCCCAATAAATCAGTAACCTGGGCTATCTGAGCTAGCGGGAAAGGAATGGATTAGCGACAGACCTGCTCAGGTGGATATACAGTTGAAGCAAACCATTACTAAGCCATATTTTGAAGAAACAGACAAGCATACTAAAGTAACATTTTAAAGAGGAACTCCAGTGAAAATAATGTAATAAAAAATTGCTTCATTTTAATTATGTATAAATGATTTAGTCAGTGTTTTCCCATTGTAAAATCTTTTAAATCTCTGATTTACATCCTGACATTTATTACACGTTGACATTTTTTACTGTTGGCAGGCGATGTAGCTGCTGCATGCTTTTTTGGCAGTTAGAAACAGCTGTAAACCGCTATTTCCCACAATGCAACAAGGTTCACAGACAGGAAACTGCCAGGAGTACCACGTTCAGAGTTTCTTGTGGTAGGGGTTTCACCACAGTATCAGCCATACAGCGCCCCCTGATGGTCTGTTTGTGAAAAGGAATAGATTTCTCATGTAAAAGGGGGTATCAGCTACTGATTAGGATAAAGTTCAATTCTTGGTCGGAGTTTCTCTTTAAGCTTTCTTTTTCCACAATATATTTCTGCTGTTTGTCTGCCTAGAATGCGAACTGTCATTTTGCAATGTGCTGTCTACACGATGCACAGAATTGGGATAAATCATAGCTTTATCAGCCTGAAGAGTTTTCTGTCATCTCAGCAGTAAAAATGAACTGTATCTGTTTCTGGGCATTGACTTGCTTGTACTAGAAAATCAGAAGCTACACTTATGAGTGTACAATCAGTGTGCAGTTTGATTTAAATATGTTTTGTTCTTATGCAAGTGTACCAAAACTGATATTCATGTTTGCGTACAAACAACTCAAACTAGAAATGCTGATGAACAATAATCTATTCTAGGGAGATATATTAACCACTTCACAGCTCCAGTACAGTATATCTACTCCCCTGCAGACTTCATCTAACCGCCCAGGGGAGTAAATATACGTACTCCCGCTGCTACCACTGCTGAAAGCGCTCCCGCTTATTTGTGCGCTCGTTCATGTTGCCATCTGCCCGCCAGGAGATCAATGAATGAGAAAGCAATTCCTAATCATTGATCTAAGTCCCCGTAGCAATTATCGGCGCCTTTTATGAGAAGCTGCACGATCATTCTAATAAATTAAAGTTTCCCATCTTCAGTACACTTCCTGTAAGCATACATATTTCGCTTACAGGACATATAACAAAAAAAAGACTGAGGCCATCTTGTAGCCAAATAGTAAAACTACATCTAAAAGTACTTTTTTTAAATACAAAGACCTGTTTTTACATTTTAAATTAACCCCTTACCTCCCACACTCCCCAATAGTTACCAACATTTATTTTTTTTGTAAAAAAATACAATGAAATAAATTTACAATTATAAAAAATGCATTAATAGTTTTCTTAGGGACTGAACTTTTTTAATATGTATGTCAAGACGGTATAATACTGTTACTTTATAAATTATGGGCTTTTTATTAATGATGGATGCAAAACTGAAAAAAAATGCATCTTTATTTCCTAATAAAATATTGGCACCAGACATTGTGATAGGGACATCATTTAAATGGTGTAATAACCGGTACAAATGGGCACATTAATTACGTGGATTTTAATTACGGTAGCATGCATTATTTAAAAATTATAATGGCCGAAAACTGAAAAATAAGGATTTTTTTCAAATTTTTTTCTTATTTTTCCATTAAAAAACATTTAAAATAAAAAAATTCTTGGCATAATGTACCACCCAAAGTAAGCCTAATTAGTGATAAAAAAAAAACACATTTAACACATTTCATTCTGATAAGTAGAGATAAAGTTATTGGCAAATGAATGGAAGGAGCTGAAAGGTGAAAATTGCTTGGATGCTGAAGGGGTAAAACCCCTCAGTTGTGAAGTAGTTAAGGTATATTCAAAAGGGCATAAGCCACATTGCATTGCAAATTCAGGGAACATATGGAATTACCAACAATGGTATAAATACACTTAAGTTACAGACTGTAAATTAACATTAGCCAGCTGCAAAAGCTATTATCTGTTTGCTCTACTGCTATAACAGTACTCTAAACAAGAGTGTACGGGATGGATTTATGCATGTCCATAGCTCCCTGAAGACATGTTGTATTCCTGCTATAACCACTGAAGTATCACATCTAGAGCTTCCTTCATAGCGGTTTAAAACCTCTAATCAGCACATAACCACATTAAACATCATTAAACCTGCATAGATCACTGTCTTCTAGGCCTTTTATTTGCATTTTAAAATCCAGGATCAGCTGGGTTTATCAAAAAGAATAATGATCACTGCAGGTGCCTGAATGTGATTGCAGTTACCAGACTTTATTTAACAACCACCAATAAAAATCTTTGCAGGGGCTGCAGTGTTTGGATACATAATTAAAATAAAAATGCATTCCAAGTTTATGGATCACTTATGAATGATATTCTCTCTGGAGATGCTTTGAGATCTCTGGAGATGCTTTGCAAATCTGGCCCAGTGGAACCACTGAATGAACAGAACAGCCCAAAAAACTGGCATTTCCATGGGGAAGAAGGAAAAAAAAAAAATCAGCAATGGCTTCTCCTATATGATAACATTGAAGGGTTTGCTGCACATTGCCACTAGTGCGAGGAGCAGTGCTCCTAAAGTATGTGATAACTCCAAACCATAACAGCAGAAAAAGTTTTGCAAGTAGGGCAGCACGGTGGCATAGTGGTTAGCGCTCTCGCCTTGCATGGGTCCCTGGTTCCCCCGGAACCTCAGCTAGGTCAACATCGGCAAGGAGTTTGTATGTTCTCCCCGTGTCTGTGGGGTTCCTCCAGGCACTCCGGTTTCCTCCCACATCCCAAAACCAAACAGATAAGTTAATTGGCTTCCCCTAAATTGGCCCTAGACTATGATACCTACACTACATGATGAATACATAAACATGTGACTATGGTAAGGACTAAATTGTGAGCTCCTCCGAGGGACAGTTATTCCACAGAGCTGTACAGAGTATATTGTCTTGTTACTATATGTGGGCGCTATATAAATACTTAAAATAAATAAAATAAGTTTTGCATGCAGGATTAGCATACTTATCACTTAATACACTCAGACCAATTGCTGTTGAAATTTGATTTTTATGGTGACTATACCGCTTTAAAGCGGGCCTGACCAAGTCACATCTTTTCAGTACTTAGTGACAAGTCTCACCTCCACGTCCCTCTTGAGCTTCTCCAGGAACATCTTCTTGTTCTCTTCACCCACATGTAACTTTTGCCCTTCATTTAAGAAATCATTATCTTTAAGTGTGGGCAGATCCTTGGCCTGTGGATTAAAAGGAGGGAGGGCAGATTTCAGTACAAGTCAGTTCATAATGCAAGCAGTCTTTCAGGGGCATGCTATTTCTGGAGGCTAGCTGTGCACAAACTGGTGTGAAGAATAACGTATGTAGTGTGTGTGACCTGTCGTGGTGTTGACACCCACCTTCTCTTTGTCACTGGCTTCCCTGCACACAGTGGAGCCCTGGTATGAAGATAAAAGACATCAGAAAATGGCCACATTTATTCCAGCACAGAATAAACCAGCAGAGCTGATTGAGACATCTTACCTTCAAGTCATATTTGCGGTGAACTCCAAGTCGGTGGCTGAATACGTTCCTTGTGACCACCATGTAGGTTTCCACCCCATCAACTGTTAGTCGGTACATCCCAAGAAACTGGGGGAGCAAAGTGTTACCATGACACTCTACTATGAACTGCAAGGAAAGAAATAGGGAGAGAAAGCAAAAAAGAATAGGAAGTTAGAGCAGAAACATTGGCCTCAATTCACTAAGATCATGCTGGAGATAATAAGGCAAGAGAAAACTTACCTCCACTAGTAAGAGAGTTATCTTATCTCTTCATTCCTTACGTTACCTCTTCTGTAGTTAATTTACCTCCTCTGTAGTTAAGATACCTCCTCTGTAGTTATTTTCACATGCAGTTAATGATCAGCCTGTCTTTAACTCAGGAGTTGTTTTAAGGATTGAAGAGTTAACTTAAAGACAGAAGAGTTAACTTTAGGTTTGCCTGAGGTAAAATGTTTCCTGAATACTACATGCCTTATCACCATGGTAACAACTCTAGAAGAGTTATTAAAGACAGGAGATAAGCTTAGTGAATTGAGGCCATTGTATTTTAAGGTTACCTAATGGATAACAGTACTGACAAATGCCATTTATCTGCTCACTGTAAACCCCCCCCCCCCCTTCCTCCCTCAAAAAAACAAATCATAAAACAGATAGGACTTGGAACTGGGATGTTCAGATACATGAAATCTTGCTTTGGCAACCTAAAGTGTAAACTCTTGTCTACCTAAAGAAGCTAGGAGGTGGGGCATGTAATAGCCATCTCAGCGCTTCTGCCACCACAGCCATAGACTGCCCATGCCCTGAATCCCACCATCAAAAGCTCCACCCTCTGGGTCTATATCCTAGAGAGACAAAGGATAAGGCCAGGAAACTACCATTGGTCATAAGATTCCCGAGATGTCCCCAGCCTGAAAAAAACAAAACAAAAACCAGGGTATACTCAAGGTGCGCATACACACGTTTGATGTATGTCGCCCATCGGGGATTGAGATGCGATCCCCTTGGGTGAAATCACTGGGCTGAACCGACGCATATCAACTGTGTAGCCGACAACGTGCTGTGTTGATCTGCCGTAGAAATCGCCTGTGGGTTTGGGGAGGGGGAAGGTCGCTGGTTGGGGGCCTCTGCATATACGTCTGATTATCCGCTTTGGCGGTCATTATCTGCCTCAGCCAACTTGAATCAAGCTTGTATATAAGGCTTTATGCTGGGAATACACGGGTTGTTTTTCTCCCGTTAGATCATTTCGCCGCTTGTTTCCGCAGTCAATGCTCTAATCTTCTACTCGTTTTTCTCATCTTTTTCCATTCACTTTAATTCGGAATCGAGCAGCGAAACGATCGGGCAGGAGATCCGACATGTCGGAAATTATCGATCGATCCATCTTAATGGCTCAAAATCGAGCAGTGTATTCCCAGCATTAGAGCCTAGAGTCAGGCTTTATTCTCATGTTTACAGTAAAGGTTGGACAAAGGTTGGACAAAGGCCAGAATCCAATGCACCTATTTGTTGAACCTTGGGCTGCATGGTCCTGTGTACCAGAAGAAAGACACAGGTAAGCATTCTGCACTCCTATCTGCAGGATAACCCATGACAGCAGATAAAACGTTTTAATATTGTAATTTTTTTTTCTTTACAATTATGAATGGTACCTGATGGTATTTCTTCAAAATATTGTGCATCTCAGCAACATCTTCACTAGATATCGTCTTTATGACGAACCGCCGGTCAAACGTAGTGAGGAAACGAGAGCCAAAGCGTCCTTGGTTCTCACTGTTTACAGGGGCACTGCGAGTCAAAGAGTTCTGCAGAAGTAAGAGCAGAGATAACAGGTTTTCCTTGCGTTTTGTTAATGTGTTAACAAAAAGTCACTGATGTCTCACCAATATATACCTGGTAATCCTGGTCATCGATCCCAAATCTCTCTCGCAGATTTCTGAACACCATGGGACAATACTCTTTAAACTTGAAGCGGCTTGGAAGGTTCTCTCTAGGAATGTTGCAAACAATACATTTCAAATGGGATTATATTATAATAACCCAGACAGTGCAAATCAGCAACCAGAACCAATAATACTATAACAAAGACAGCTGAAATACTTGCCTTTAAACCTCTAGGGATTCTACTGCTGGTTAGGGGACACATTTCTAGGTAATGAGGTAGGTAAAGGAATCTCATCAATAAGGATACAGATAGCAATAAAGCTGAGCAATTTTTTGATGTATGTCTTCCTCTTTTACTGCCACTGCAATTGTGCAACACAACATGGGAAAACACACCGCCCCAATATGCCGCTGACAATACAGGTCAAAAGGTTAAAAGATGACCTCATAATTCTGCTTTAACCTCCTGTAATCAAGCCCTGTTTGACAGACAGCACTTTGCGATAACAAACAGCCACACAGGCTCACAGTAAATAGTGCCCACCAATTCTTCCTTTGTTTTCAAGGCATGTAGGAAATTACAATAAATTGAGCCTCTAAACAAGAACTAGGGGAAGTATATGGTATGCTCACCTCTAGCCTGGCTGTCTGAATGTTGCAAAGTTGGCAGGTGCTAACTCTTAAAGCGGACCTGAACGCAGAACTTCCTCTCTGCTCTAAAAGATAAGCAACAGCATAATAGCCTTTAAAAAATTGACAACTGAAGTAAGATGAATATGGAGGCTGCCATATTTTGTCCCTTTTAAACAATACTGGTTGCCTGGCAGCCCTGCTGATCTATTTGGCTTATGTAGTGTCTGAATAGCACCAGAAACAAGTATGCAGCTAATCTTGTCAGATCTGACAATAATATCAGAAACACCTGATTTGCATATTCTATGTTCAAGGTCTATAGCTAAAAGTATTAGAGGCAGAGGATCAGCATTGCTGCCAGGCAACTGGTATTGCCTAACCTCCCTGGCGTTCTGGGTAATGCGTACACAAGTACGCATTACCAATTTTGTGAAATATTTTGTTTTCCGCATGCTGTAGCTAGTGGATTGCTAGCTACAGCAGTACGCCATGCCCTACGCGTCCGCATCCACCTACCCAATCCCCACCGGTCATACTTATGCATTCGCGATCCCGCGTATCGTCGCGTCTCCCGCCGCCATGGTGATGATCGGACATGACGTCATTGACGTTATGAGGTCATGGGGAGCTCCGATCCTTCCCATTGCGCAGCCTGGCGGTGATTCGCCAGGCTGCGCTAGGCGTTTGGGGTGGGTACAGCCCCTTTAGTGGAGCATCGCGGCGGATCGGCGGCGATCGGACAGAACACGTAGCTAGCAAAGTGCTAGCTACATGTTCTGAAAAAAAAAGTAAGTAAAAAGACCCCCCAGGAGCTGAGCAATCCTCCTTGGCGTACATGGACGAGCTGAACTCGTCCAAACCGCCAAGGAGGTTAAAAGTAAATAAATATGGCAGCCTCCATATCCCGCTCACTTCAGTTGTCCTTTAAAGAAATACATTTCCTTGTTACAGATTGTACAACTCCTTAGAGATTCTGCAGTATGGTTACTTCCTGAATTGCTGAAATCACAGAGGGTTAAACTCCTGTGTTTACGTATTAGCTCACAACTCAGCAATCCTGGTTACTCAAGACCAAAGAGGGGACAATGGGTTAATAAAAATGTGGGGGTGAGGCACTATTTATTTTTTTAAGCAGCAAGTTCTCACTTATCTGCCTTCATGTTCCCAGCAGCATGAACCCGGCAATTGCATAGCAGGAAAAGAACTAACATGGAGAACATTGTCCAAGCAAGTTTCTCCTCTCCCTACCAGGTGAAAGCTGCAATTGCATAATCACCCGATTTAAAAACCTGTCAACATTTAACATTGGCAAGTTCAGCAATTGCACAGAGCCAATGGATGCAGGGACATTGGGAAATGTTGTTTGAATCTATTGCCCTTCCTACTTTTAACACCACATGGACACTTCTGACTGACTTGCCCACCAGCTGCATCCATAGAGGAGAGGAAGAAAGCTGCAATGGAGTTTGCCAAGTATATTTGTCCCACAATAAAAAGGTATTCTGTCCACCACTTTGCGTCACTAAACAGTTTATATTTATTTTTTAGCTGGTGTGTCTTATTCGACTTTGGATTTGGGCATTAATAATATGAAGTTGCTAAATGGTTTGTGTAGGCCTAAAGGTGGCCACTAATGGTCCAATTTCTAGCGAAAAATAGTTTGAGCGATCAGATAATTCTGATCGGAAGTGAAATTGTTCACTACACCACCAACAAAACAATCTTTGGATTTTCTTGTTGGTTGTGATAGATAGGAAGCAAAGATTGTTTTGTTGGTGGTGTAGTGAACAATTTCACTTCCGATCAGAATTATCTGATCGCTCAAACTATTTTTCGCTAGAAATTGGATCGTTAGTGGCCACCTTTATATAGGCAATACAAATTAAAATATCACATTTCCTCCAATTATGTAAAGGCCTAAATATTTATGAAATATTTACCAGAACCAAATACAAGAAATGTACAAGTATAATCCACAGCCAGCAATGAGACAATCTTATGCTAGGTACACACGATGAGATTTTCTGGCAGATTTACCATCTGAACGATTACTTCAAACTTGTCCAATCTGATTTCCGATCAATTTTTCAATTGATTTTCTGTTCACTTCCATGGAAAAATCGATCATGAAATCTATCATAAAATCGTTCAGAAATCAGATCGGACATGTTGGAAATAATCAATCTGACAGTAAATCTGCTCCCCAAAAAATCTCATTGTGTGTACCTAGCATTACTAAAATAGGGAACACAAACGGCTTCCTATGACGTATGACCCACATACTGCAGTTACGTTACATTAATCCCTCCCTGTAATGGTATTCCAGCAAAGCCCAGGCAACCCCTATTGCATTTCAAGTTATGTCACAGGGTACATGTAAGCCATAGACCACACTTACTTATTGAAAAGGTGGTTGTCCACTTTGATCTTGCTGTAAGCTTTAAAGTCATCTGGCATCAGCATTACAGGAACCGGGACATTACTCAGCTCATTGATCTGAAAGCCAGAAGATGAAAGTGTTTAGCAAAACGGATAGTGCTAAATAAAGCAGATGGAATCATTACATGATCCGTGCTGAAGTCAACGGCTCTTCTAATGAAGGACTTCACAATCGGTACCTACTAAAACAGTTTCACAAGTGCCTAAAAAAATGGACCTGTCACTCAGCAGCAGACATAACCAGGCCTCCTGAATGTGTCAGCACTAAGGTAACGTGTTCTTCAACATTAAAGGACCATTAGCACAAACAATTGTAAAATTTAAAATGCATACATATAAAAATGTACATTTCTCCCAGAGTAAAATGCACAATAAATTACCTTTTTCCTGTGTCGCTGTCACTTATATTATTTAGGAAAAATCTGATAGCTTTTGGACTAGTCCACCTCCTCACGGGGGTATTCACAGTTATCTTTATTTACAAAAAGACTTACTAAATCTCAGTTGCCAAGTCCAACTGTCAAAATGGCATGCAAATGAGTAGGCAGGTTGGCTGACCTCTTTGTGTAGATCCTTTTTAGGGAGCGATTTTGTACTAACGAGAATCTCCCTTGAATACATGGACTAGTCCAAAACCTGTAAAAAAAAAAAACTTTACTACCTACTGGGAGGGATAGCAACATAGGAAAAAGTAATTTCTACCTCATTTTAATCTGGGGGGGGGGAGAATTACATTGTACACATGTTTTTTTTAAATGTTTACAACTTTTTGGAATAGTAGGCCTTAAAGAGTCTGAAGCCTCCTAAAATGCCCCTTTTTTTCAGTCAGTCTTATTATGCATTAATGGATTAGCTGAAACGCCGCTATCCCGCGGCAAAACGATGCTTTAATCACCCCCAAATACCAGGGCAAAAATTCACAACTTTCAAAGTCGTGGATTTTTGCTGCCCGGGGAGGCAGAGCTTTGAGCTGCAACTCTGCCTCCATTCGCGTCAATCTCCCATGGATCTCCGCCTCCTCCCGCCCCTCTCAGTGAAAGAAGACCGATAGGGGCGGGTGGAGGCGGAGATCCGTGGGAAATTGATACAAATGGGGGTAGAGCTACAGCTCAAAGCTCTGCCTCCACCAGGAAGATGCCCCGCAGTTTGCCCCGTGCATTTCGGGGTGATTAAAGCCTCGTTTGGTCGTGGGATATCGGCGGTTCAGCTAATCTATTAATGCTTAAAGGGGAACTTCAGCCTAAACAAACATACTGTCATCAAGTTACATTAGTTATGTTAATTAGAATAGATAGGTAATATAATCTCTTGCCCGCCCTGTTTTAAAAGAACAGGCAAATGTTTGTGATTCATGGGGGCTGCCATCTTTGTCATGGGGGCAGCCATCTTTTTGGTTGAAAGGAGGTGACAAGGAGCAGGAGACACAGTTCCAACTATCCTGTGTCCTGATTACCCCTTCCAGTTGCGCACACTAGGCTTCAAATGTCAAATTCAAAATGTAAATAAAAAAAAAAATTGCACCAAAACAGTAGAACGAGAACAACAAAATCAGAAATCCCATCATGCTTTGCACAGCATCAGGTGAAAAAAGCCCGGGCAGTTTTCTTCTGTGCAGCTAAAAATGAGGCTTGTATAAGAGAAACAAAGTTCTGATGCTGTGAAACTGTTTAAGCAACACAAAGCCTTTTCAGTGCTGCTGAGTCGATTTTCAGTCCGGAGGTTCACTTTAAGAAGACTGGCTGAAAAAAAAAAGGGGGCATTTTAGGAGGCTACAGATTCTCTTTAAAGAGAACCAGAGATGAAGCAACCTCATGTATTTTACCTTATAAATCAGTGGGAACATGACAGTAAACACCTAATCTGCTCTTTGTTACATTGTTCTCTGTTTAATTTGCCTGTTATCACCTCTAAGATAAGAATCCCGACTAAGCAGTCGGTCTGGCTTTACTACAGAATAATTATAGCTGAGACTGTGTTCTTTGCTGTCTTCAAGTCCAAGCCTGCCCCCTGCTGGCTTTGCTCAGGAATCATTATAGCTGAGTCATTATAGCAAAGCCAGACTCAATGCTCAGTCCGGGATTCTTATCTCAGCTAGATAACAGACACTTTTAGCAGTGAGGATGGAACAGAGAGCATGGTAAATGTTTTCTCTAATGTTCCCACTGATTTCTATGGTAAAATACACAAGGGTGCTTCGTCTCTGGTTCACTTTAAAGATCTTCCCAAACCAAACCGGAGAATACAACAAAAGTAACACAGAAACGCACTGTCCTGGCCACCCCACAATGGGGTTAGGAGTGCAGGGATCACTTCCTGGCATCTCCAGAATATTCAAGCAAAAAAAAGTCGCAGGAGCCCACGCCCACACCACCGTATTATGAAATATCTTTAGTTTATGTATAAAATTACATAAAAATAACTATAGAGCCACGCCAGGCTTTTCCTAAGCACGCTGCATCTATATTTAGCACTTTGCACTCTGTACTGATATAGAGTTGTCAGATACTATTATATACTAATTAGGCAATATGCTAATCAGGCTAAGGGCTCTTTGACATAGAGCCCATTGCTATTAGGATAAACTGACGTTACCAGATACACTGTATCCTAAACTTAGCACTCTGTACCTTATACCCACAATAAAAGAAATGAAGCTCGCAGATACTATGCTAATTTATTTATGATATACTATTGATAAGGTGTTTTAATATACAATGGTTTTACTATATTATATGCTATTTATAATGAAAACATGATTATGATAATTGATTATAATTTTAAGGGATCATACGTGTAGCAGATGATATCCAGAGGTTTACTAACCTAATTTTATATACCGTAATTTTTGAATGTTTTATGATCTATATTTCTATGATATTTGGACTGAATGTATGGACTCATGACCTCGGATACTGGCATATGGTCATAGATACATACATTACGTAGATGTAGAAATGGGTGCTATTTTATAGATTGCATATGGTGTATCATATTTGTAAATATGTATACATTTGTTTTAGACACTATGTATTGACCTGAGGAAGCGGGCTAGTACCCATGAAACGCATAGTCTGTGTTTTTGTGTTTTGAATTAAAAAAAAAAAAAAAAAAAAAAAAAAAAAAAAACACCTTACCAGATAAACTGGTGTCCTATGTTTGTTTCGGAGAGGCAAGAGAAGACCTCTTATTTTATTTAATAATTTTATACTTATAGTAACGACAATCCCAACACTCCGGGCACCTCCATCCCCAAACATTTCCTGGTGGGCTATTAATAATTCCCAGACAGCTAAGCAATACATTTTCAGTAGAAAATAGTGAAAAGGGGTGGCAGGAAAATCAACTGCTACATAGCTTTGTAATACACTGGGCAAAACAAAGCTGGAAGCATGACTGTTCAAGGAGTTTTCAGATTATGCTGAAATCCAATCAAAGCAGTGCAACAGAACACTAATTACCATTTTCTGATAAACATTGATTAGGGTAGTATGTATTGCTTGCTGGATCAGGCTCCTATCAACCCAAGTATGGTTAAACAGCTGTAACACAATCTTGAGTTGATACCGCTGTATGTCATGTGTACCCAGGTAGAATGTTATGCTGGGCATACACCAGTGGATAGTTCCTTATCAATCAAGCCGCTGATGACTCGATTGATCATTTCCGACAGGTCCGATCACCGCGTGGATCGATTCCCTGCTAGATCCCCGCGGGCAGACTTTAGAGGGGAATCGAGCGGAAGATAAGGAAGCGCCCGCGGGGCCAAGCGGGGATCGATCCGTGGGGCCCGCGGGGATGCGAAGGGAGTCGATCCGGCGGCTAATCGAGCCGCCGGATCGCATCGTGTATTTGCAGCATTACACAGTCTAGACTTTTTTTTTACTATCCAATTGCAGTGGCTGAAATAAAAACTTCAACAGGAAGATCCCTCTGAGTCTCATAAACCTATGAAGAAAAAGTATTTCAGCCCACCACTAGCCACCCAAATCCAATATCAGCTTAGCATGAACTTGGCCCTTCAGTTCTATAACAGACACTGCAATAGTAAATCCATCTGCAATGTTATCATGCAATACTGTCTGCAAACCCCTTGGGTCTCGGATACGGTACCTTCTCTGCATTGTAATAGCATGTTTCTATGGAGCAGACATGATCGGCTTGCAGAAAATATCTACAGCCAGACAGCATAAGAATATCAGAACGCTTTATGACTTGTGGCAGACAGGAGAGTCTCAGTATGGGAGAGCTCAACCTGCTGCGAAGGCCTATCTATATGTCCGAAATATCAGAATATAGACGTATCTAGTTACAAGCTACACACAGATGCTAGATGAAGCGATTGATGGTTTGATCTATTTATAGAGTTGATGACAGAAGACGCTAAAGACAGTAAATTGCAGGACACAGAAGGGTGGTCGGTGCAGCTGCAGTTTCAAATGAGAAACAGAGCAGAACAGTTGTCAGGAAAGTTTAAGTTTTCTGAGATTGCGTCCCTGGAGCTGTGGTATTCAAATAGTGTCTTGGGAGTCACTTATAGCAGTCAACAAGCACTCAATAGAAACTCAGCATTTGTCTACCTACATACATTAGGTTTCAAGGACTTCCCATAAGAATGGTGAAACTGGAGGTGATGGTGTCTCAAACAGTTCTAATAAATGTTTGCCATTGTTATTCAAAATTAAAAAAAAAAGGTCTACCCTGCTTTTCAATAATTGGCCCATTACCGCTACAATCTATATTCCAATATGGATGCCATGTGGACAACATCTAAAGCCTGCAAGTGGAGTCATCGACTCACCTTTGACTGCAGCTAATGACTTGCTTGAATATGCATGGCCCCTTATTAGTCTTTAATAAGATGTTTAGTGTTCTTAGTATGCAGTGGTACTCTGATATGACCATTGGACTAAATGTTCTCTTTTTTATTGTGAAATTTATTGTGAAATTTTTTTCCAGCCGGGTGGCTTGAAAATGTAGCCGGGTGGCTTGAAAATGTAGCCGGGTGGGGCGAGATGAGAGGATGCAGGACTGGTGATTCTGTGCACAATTCTGCTTACAGCATAGGAGGAGGTGGGCTGATAACAGCCGGGTGCTCACCAAAACTAGCTAGGTGAAGCACTCGGCTTAAAGAGCCCGGGGAGAACACTGCAATATATTTCATGGTGAAAGCTATTGAAAACCTGATTTCAGCCTGATCACATGAAAAGCTGTACGGTCCCATCTCTGTGACCAGGAGCAGAGTTTCAACACTTCAAAAAGCAGGGCCACATGGATACATGTTATGAACTAGCTTGAATTGTACCACGTCCAGGTGATGATAAGTCATAATGTGAGCCGTGAGACATGCCTGAGCTCAGGGAGCAATGTGGGAGAGGGGAAATATCTGCTCACATCACAGCGGTCAGAGTCTCAGGTTCACAATAATGTTTGGAACATGAAAGCAGAAGCTGCATGTCTGCTGGAGGCGACTGTCAAGCCTATGAGGCACAACTTTCATCATGAAGATCACTAGGTTACTGGAGAAAGCAGAAAGGAATGCAGAGAGTGCAGTAACATATGACAGCCAAGCAGCAATGAACTTCCACCAGACTTAGGACTTATGGCTAATATATAGTCACACAATATTCTCACCCTTTGTGCCAGCTTATGGAATAAACCTGTTTTTTTCTTGTAATAAAAGTGAACCTCATGAGCAGCACAGTGGCTAATTATCACTTTCACACTGCAACTCTAGAATACCAGGGTTGAATCCTGGCCAAGGCATCATCTGCCTGGAGTTTGTACCCAATGTTCCCTCTGTGTTTTCTTAGGCTTCCCTTGGGTATTCCACATTTCTCTCAAATATCATGAACAGTCTGATATGTTCATCGACTCCCCAAGCAGTACATGCTGCTTGCAGAGGCATGATCTATATTCATAATATTTCTGCTGAAGTCTGCGGTACTATTGCGTGGTGCAAAGTGGTACACTAGGAAAACTACCACCATCAGGGAGTTATCAATCATCTAAAGTTTTCTTATTTCATTCTGGGTAGATTGGAGAAGCCTTAGGACTCCTTTTAGGATTTTGTTGTTTAGGTTAAAAATGAAAAAATATCCTTAGTTCCCGTTCTTAGTGACCACCTTCCAAATAAGTCTCAGACAACTATAAAACCTGAATAAAGTCCAACCTGCTACACTAAACGAGGCATTTTTATTTTAGTCTATGACCTCAAAGGAGAAGTTACCATTACTTTCTGTTCTCAAGAGGAATGGCCACGGAGACCAGAGGTGCATCTACAGGCATGCAGGTATGGCATGTGCCATGGGCACATCTTACTGGGTGCGCTGCACTGTAGCATCCTTTGTGTTCTTCATACAGATTCTAGTCTTTATCAGCTGCCTGGCTAAATCCTTTAGGGGGGACAACGGATCACGTTATTGTAACTTGCTGCATGCAGACTTTGCATGAAAGTCTATGTCCAGTCTCCATTGCAGTTAAAGTCATTCTAACGCATGCGTAAAACAACTGACCACTGTGAACCTAGCCTGAAGGAAATGAAAATCCAATACCGATTGTAGTCCTTCCCATTCCAAAGCCAAGACAACCATTTTGGCAAGTGCTTCACTTTAACTGGTAGCTGATACTGTAAAGTTTTTTACGCACAGCTAAACTTTCCAAATTAAATACTGTAGATGCCTAAATGGCCAAGAAAGAAAATCTATATAACAAGGATGACCCTCTTTACAGGGATATTTTAAATACTGGGCATCTGGCAATGAAATGGAACACACCAGGCTACCGAGATAGTCCAGCTTCTGGGTCACCCCTTCAACACGCACTGAAGGAGGACCGCCTCTTCCTACTCATTCATATTTGACTGATGTTCCAGACGAATATTTCAGAACAGGAAATGTGGGGCCTAAAGGGGGCACAGACAGGTAAGGAGGGTGCTGTGAGGTCTACCACAGCACTAGTTATATAGGGATATATTTGGCAACACAGAACTCCGTTCAGGGGTATTTCAACCATAGTATTTGATTAAAAACAAACAAAATACGTATGTGTGTGTATATATATATATATATATATATATATATATATATATATATATATATATATATATATATATATATATATATATATATATATATATATATATATGTATATACACACACACACACATTTATAAACATATACTGTATATTTATATAAATACACAAATAGGATTAAGTGGCTAGCAATCTCATCTTGCAACACTGGAGAATCAGGTTTGAATACCTGCCAGGACACTGTCTGCTTGGAGTATGTAGTTCCACATGTTTGTATGCGTTTCCTCTAAGTGCTCCAGTTTCTTTCCACATCCCAAAACACAGTCATATGTAAAACACCTGAACTGAGAGGGCTATGGAGGCTGCCATATTTATTTCCTTTTAAAGAGAACCCGAGGTGGGGATATGAGGGGCAGATGGGACACAGAGCCATTTTCTCTGCCTAATGACATGACTGTGTCCACCAACCGCCGCACTCTGCCCCCCCCCCCCCCCCCAGAGTTTAGCGACAATTTGTCGCCAACTCGGAGGTAAACAGGGGGGAGAGGAATTCCCTGTTTAAAAACGCCCGCTAGGGGTGTCCCTACATGGTTTCCTGAGCTGCCATTGGGCAGCTCTCCCCCCCTGGCCACGCCTCCTTCCGCTCCCCGCACGCTATGAGAGACAACACGGTCTCTCAGTGCAGCGCTGTGACCCAGGGGTCACGTAAGTGAAAGTGGGCTATTGCAGCCAGCGGAGAGCGGCGGTTTTTGCTGCTACCTGATTAGCTCAGCTCTGCGGATCAGGTAGCCTACATTTTTTTTTTTATTTTTTTTTTTGAGCCCACCTCGGGCTCTCTTTAAAGAGAATCTGTAATGTCAAAACGTCCCCTGGGGGTACTCACCTTGGGTGGGGGAAGCCTCAGGATCCTAATGAGGCTTCCCACGCCGTCTTCCGTCCCTCGGGGGTCTCGCTGCAGCCCTCTGTACAGCGGTGACGCCAATATTTACTTCCAGACTCCTGCGCAGGCGCTCTGACGGCTGTCGGCTCCAAAGTAGGCGGAAATACCCGATCGCCGTCGGGTCTGCTCTACTGCGCAGGCGCAAGTCTCCGGCGCCTGCGCAGTAGAGCGGACCCGACTGAGATCGGGTATTTCCATCTACTTCGGAGACAAAAGCAGCCACAGCGCCCCCGCTGGAGCCAGCAAAGGTAAATATTGAATTGACAGTGGGGTCTGTTGCCGGCTGTTCGGAGGGCTGCAGCGAGACCCCCGTGGGACAGAGGACGGCGTGGGAACCCTCATTAGGATCCCGAGGCTTCCCCCACCCGAGGCGAGTACCCCCCAGGGGATATTTTTGATGTTACAGTGTCTCTTTAAAGGACAACTGAAACGAGTGGGAAATGGAGGCTGCCATATTTATTTCCTTTTAACCACTTCAGGACCGCAGTCTTAAACCCCCCTAAAGACCAGGGCATTTTTAATTAAATTGGCCACTGCAGCTTTAAGGCCAAGCTGCAGGGCCACATGACAGCACACAAGTAATTCCCCCCTCCTTTTCTCCCCACCAACAGAGCTCTCTGTTGGTGGGGTCTGATCGCCCACCAGATGTTTATGTTCTGTTTTTTTTGTTTTGTTTTTTTAATAAATGTTTTTTTTACTTTCTTGCACTCCCCCATCCCTCCCCCCGCCAGCCAACCCCTGTGATTAGATGTCATAGGCTTCATGACAGCCGATCACCCCTGAGCCTCTGGAGGGAACAGCCGTGTCACACGGCTGTCCCCAGTACAGCGCTGCTACAGATCGCAGCGCTGTACCAGTACTTAAACAGCGATTTTGCCGTCTAACAGTCTCCCAACAGCAAGAGCGTATGTGGTCAGTAGAAAAGTCAGGCACCTCACAGAGGTGCCTGGCTCTTCTACTGACCACATATGCTATTGCTACGTTGTTATTGCCTGATGAAGCGGGATCAAACCTGCGAAACACGTTGCATATTTGGAGTTCATAAATAAAATATATTGACTGTGTTTACTACAGTCGTTGTGTGTCTACTTGGAGGAGGCAAGTCCACCACTACCTCCTCTATTTACCAAGAATTTGGTTTTTTAAGCTCATTTAACTTCCTTTTATCCTTTTGGCGCCTCTGTTCTCCTGCATAATATGGAGTCCACCCTGGGTGGAGGGTTGAACCCCCTTTTCCTCATCTACAGAGAGCGACTTCTTATTCCTGAATGGGGTCAGGAGAATCTCCCCACCTGCTTTTACAGTGGTTGCCTAATGGTAACCCTGGTTTGTGAGTATTAATATTTACTCTCTCTAGTAACCATTTACCAGTACATATTACACTATTGGGCTCTTGGTGTTCCTTGTTTTTATGTGGCTAATCTTGTCAGAGCACCAATTTTGGCATGCTTGTTCAGGGTCTTTGGCTAAAAGTATTAAATGCCGGAAGAGTAGCAGCACAGCCAGGCAACTGGTATAGTTTAAAAGGTAATAAATGCGTCAGCCTCCAAATTCCTCTCAGTTCACGTGTGCTTTAACCCCCTTGGGGTTATGATTCTTTCCGGATTTTAGGGTCTAAAAGCGGTGCAATTTTTTTGCATCCTTTCAGGCCCTAAAACTTGGGGGAAAAAAAATCATGCTGCCAGGGAGATCTGCAGCAGTTTTAAAATCACTCACCTCCCTGGCTCCAGCGCTGCAGTTATGCCTCCATCCTCCGGGTGGCGCTGCAACTCTAAAGTGTAATTGCCGGCTGTCGTTACGACAGCAGGTAATCTCGCCAGGAGGAAGCAGAGCCCCGGAGGAGAGGAAGGAGAAATGGCGGCCGACATCGGGATTCCCCAGGGAGGTATGTACAAATGCCCGCTGCGTGCATTGCTCTGCAGTATCCTCCCGGCAGGTACCCCGAGCAGAGGTCGGGATTACCACTCTTAGCTGCGGTTTTCCATCCCGACCCTAGCTCGGGAATACCGCCAAGGAGGTTAAATGAATCGGCTAAATGCGTTCTAGTCTGCGTAAAGGAAGGACATTTAAATTGTGAGCTCAGTCAAGAACCAATATCAATAGTTTATCAGAGTTGTACTGTACCTTTCTCAATATTCAAACCATCAGTAGAACAGATATTACAGCACAAAGCTATAGGAGATGATGTTTGAACATAACCCTACCCACTGTGCCCCTTCAACCCCAATCCTCATCAATGTGAAGAAGGAATAGTCTTTCCTAAGTAACGAATGCTTGATAATCGTGAATATCAATCGAGGCGGCCCAAGGTTTTAATGTATTTTTATTTTATGTATTTTAGCATTTATATAGTGTCAGCTTATTAGACAGCGCTGTACAGAGTATATTTTCTTGTCGCTAACTGTCCCTCAGAGGGGTTCACAATCTAGTCCCTACCATAGTCATATGTATGCATTGTGTAGTATATGTATCGTAGCCTAGGGCCAATTTTAAAGGGAACCTTAACTGAGAGGGATATGGATGTTTCCTTTTAAACAATACTAGTTGCTTGTCAGTCCTGCTTTGTATGTAGTAGTGGAAACAGGCATGCAGCTAATCCAGTCTGACTTCAGTCAGAGCACCTGATCTTCATGCTTGTTCAGGGTCTGTGGCTAAAAGTAATAAAGACACAAGATCAGCAGGAGAGCCAGGCAACGGGTATTTTAAAAGGAAAAATCCATATCCTTCTCAGTGTAGGTTTACTTATTAATTAACTTATTTGTAGGTTTTTTGGGATGTGGGAGGAAACCGGAGTTCCAGGAGTACCCACACAGACATGGGGAGAACATACAAACTCTGTGCAGATAGTGCCCCGGCTGGGATTCGAACCGGGGATCCAGTGCTGCAAGGCGAGAGCGCTAACACTATTTTTGTTGATTTCATATTTTTTATTGAACCTAACATCTATTAAAAATATCAAATAGCATATGGTGGTATGGCTAGGCAAACACTGTACAATATTTGTAATACACAATACCATATTTAACCACTTTACCCCCAGCGGTACGAATTTCTCCGCCCCTTTTTTCCCTCCTAAAAAACCAGGGACGGAAAAATCCGTACCTTCCGCGCTCCCGCCGCTCGTGCGCGCGCACCCGCCGCTTGTGCATGCCGCCGCCCGCCCGGAGATCAATGAACGGGAAAATCAATTCCCGTTCGTTGATCTAGCCCCCGCAATGATCTGCTGCTTCTTTCAGAAACAGCGAGATCATTGTGAGTCTCCCAGCCTCCTACTGCTTCCTGTAAGCGTCCGGAAGTCGCATGTAACAACAAACACTCTGTGGCCATCTTGTGGCCAAATAGTAAACTACACCCTAAAAGCATTTTACATATACAAACATTACATTTACACAATAAATTAACTCATTACCTCCCACACTCCCCAATTTTAATTTTTTTTTTGTAATTAAAAAAAAAAAAAAAAAAAAATAACAAAAAAAAAAAACATAAATAGTTACCTTAGGGACTGAACTTTTTAAATATTTATGTCAAGAGGGTATAACACTGTTACTTTATAAACTGCGGGCTTGTAATTAGGGATGGATGCAAAACTGAAAAAAATGCACCTTTATTTCCAAATAAAATATTGTCACCAAACATTGTGATAGGGACATAATTTAAATGGTTTTATAACCGGGACAAATGGGTTAATACATTTCATGGGTTTTAATTACAGTAGCATGCTTTATTTAAAAACTATAATGGCCAAAAACTGAAAAATAATAATTTTTTCCCACATTTTTTCCTATTTCCCCATTAAAACACATTTAGAATAAAATAATTCTTGGCATAATGTCCCACCTAAAGAAAGCCTAATTGGTGGCAAAAAAAACAAGATATAGTTCATTTCATTGGGATAAGTAATAATAAAGTTATAGACGAATGAATGGAAGGAGCGCTGAAAGGTGAAAATTGCTCTGGTGGTCAGGGGGTAAAACCCCTCAGTGGTGAAGTGGTTAATATAATTAACAATCAAATGAAAATTGTATTAAAGCTATGGTCTAGCACCATACAAAATAAACAGCATACAGATGGGGACATCAAACTTGGAGAAGGACTTAGGGGTACTCATCAACAAGTTAAATCATATTCAATGCCAAGCCGCTGCAGCTAAAGCTAATAAAATTGTGGGATGCATTAAAAGGGAAATAAAAACTCGAGATGCTAGCATAATATTGCCCCTGTTGAACTCTCTAGTAAGGCCACATCTGGAATACGGAATTCAGTTCTGGGCACCACATTCCAGGAAAGATATTGCAGTTTTAGAGCGGAGACTAGCAACAAAATTGATACGAGGGTTGGAAGATCTCACTTACCAAGAAAGGTTAGATAAACTGGGTTTATTTAACCAGGAGAAAAGGGGATCTAATTAACATGTATAAATACATCGGAGGGCAATATAGAAGCTTGGCAGATGAGCTTTTTGTCCCTAGGCTTTCACAAAGGATTAAATAACATGATCTGCGCATGGAGGAAAAACATTTTAGCCATTTTTTTTTTTACGAAAGGGTTCTTTACAGTAAGAGTGATTAAGATGTGGAATGCATTGCCACAGGAAGTAGTTATGGCAAATTCTAAATCTGCATTTAAAGGGGGCTTAGATGCTTTGCTTGCATTGAAAGACATCCATGGCTATAAATTACTAGGTAATGCCCAGTGATGTTGATTCAGAGATTTTATCCGATTGCCATCTGGAGTTTGGAAGGAATTGGACCGTGCCCTGAAGGCCTTGTTCACATTGTGTTCCTTTTGGGGTTTTTTGAGGCAATTTTTATTTCCGATTCCTGGCGATTTCCTGTGCGCTTTTTTGTGAACCGCTTTTCTAAGCGGTTTTGCTGAGCGATTGAGTTTTTATACTTCCTGACGTCATTCAGGAAGTGAACTCTTTGATCCGGAAAAGAATAAATACATTGCATTTATTCTTAAAACGCGAACGCAATCGCTGCAAAAAGCAATTTTGGGAGCGTTTGTTTTTTTTCCTATACCTTCCATTGAGGCAAAATCGCCTCAAAAATGGCCCATGCACCGCTTTTCTGAGCAGATCAGATACGAACCACTCAGATGAGAACTGTCTCATAGAGAATAATGGTGTAAGTGCTTTCCAGGAGATTTGGGGGGGGGGTGAAAAATGCCTCTAGTGTGAACGTGCCTTAAGGCCCCATTCACACTTAAAAGCGCAAAAAACAGGCGATTACCGCCGGCGTTTTGCAGGAGTGATTTTTCCGCCATTACTCGCGAAAAAAAAAAATCACTGGACACTGCGGAGATTTTTCCACGATTGCGTCTAGCGCTTCTATAGCACTGAAACCTGATCGCCGGGAACTCGCCTGAAAATAGTGCAGGCTACGAGTTTGCCGATTTGCGTTAATCGCCCAAGTAAGAACGGGCCCATAGGGTTTTAAAGCGCTAGCGTTTGAGTGCTTTGCCGAAATCGCCACCAAAACGCTTTAAATGTGAATGGGGCCTTAGGGTTTTTCACCTTCCTCTGGATCAGCAGGGATATGTGAGGGAGCGGGCTGGTGTTGTACTTTATTTTCTGGTTGAACTCGTAGGATCTATGTCTTTTTTTCAAGCCAAATAACTATGTAACTATGGCATTCCTGGTGCATATTTTGATAAATTTATCCAACGCTTATTAGGAATACCCATACTTTGTAAGAGCATTGTCAGATAGGAGAGTACATTCTCATCTGCATCAAGCAGTACAAAGCAGTGATGATCTCCAGATCAAATTCAGATTAAATCAGTCCATAGATTATTATGGTCAGTTCCATAGCTAATTATAAACGCTTTCAGGCTGGGAAAAAAAGAAAAAAGGAGCACAGCACAAGTGTCTGTATGCTTGCCACTGTATATGCACCTCTCTATTTCATCATGTCATCTCGGTTGTCCTTTAAGAAAGAAAACTTTATTTCGATAGCATTTCACGAAGAGGGCTTTTTGGCCCATTGTAGCCCCTTACACACTCTTAGGCGTTCTGGTTCACCATGAGTTTGCTGAGTACTCTGCAACTCTATCTCACACTAATTGCAAGCACTTAGGGCCCTTTTCCACCAGCGCGTTTGCGCTGGCTGAATCGCAAAACCGCAAACCGCTAGCGATTTTACAATCGCTACGGTTTGCTTTTTAACATAGGAATCGCGGTAGGTCATTTCCACTACCGCGATTCGCTTTTGTCGCGAATGCGCGGCGGAGCGATAATTGCCGCGATTTTGCTATGCAGTGCATAGCAAAATCGCGGCCGCAAACGTCGGGGGAATCGCCGGTTTTGCGATTCAGCAATCGCTAGCGTTCAGCGTGAACGCTAGCGATTGCAGGTGGAAAAGGGCCCTAAGCGCTTTTGTGAGCGATTTTAAGTGCTTACCGGTGTTTTTAGTGTGATTTGTGAGTTTTTTGCAAGCAATTCTTAAACTAGTGCTACACTCAACGTGAAATGCGCAACAAACAGAATACTATTGTTATCTAGGCAGCCTAAAGCAACATACAAATGTAAGAGGATCGTCGCCTGGAGCGATCAGGATTTGATCCCATAGGCGACAGTTCAGGGCTGAGTGCTGTACGGACACGCCACTAGCCTGTACAACACGTTGCACAATATATCAGGAGGAGTAAGAAGGAGAATAGCCCTGGCGTGCACTTGGACGCTGCATTGAGACCACTGTACACATGCTAGAGATTCTTGGCAGAGACAGGTCAACATGTTGACTCGACCAAAAACTATCCAGCATGTGTGCAAAGCCTTAAAGGATACCCGAAGTGACATGTGACATGAGGAGATAGACATGTGTAGGTACAGTGCCTAGCACACTAATAACTATGATGTGTTCCTTTTTTCTTTCTCTGCCTGAAAGAGTTAAATATCAGGTATGTAAGTGGCTGACTCAGTCAGAAAGTGACTACAGTGTGATCCTCACCGATAAGAAATTCCAACTATAAAACAATTTCCTAGCAGAAAATGGCTTCTGAGAGCAAGAAAGATAAAAAGGGGAATTTCTTATCAGTGAGCGTCACACTGTAGTCACTTCCTGCCTGAGTCAGGACTGAGTCAGCCACTTACATACATGATATTTAACTCTTTCAGGCAGAGAAAGAAAAAAAAAGGAACACAGCATAGTTATTTGTGTGCTAGGCACTGTACATACACATGTCTATCACATGTCACTTCTGGTAAGAGTGGCTGGATAGTGTACTGGTTAAGGGCACTGCCTGTGACATGAGAGACCAGGGTTCACATCCTAGCTAGGGTCAGTACCTATTCAGTAAGGAGTTAAAGGCAACACTCCCTAACACCGCAGGGTGGCCTCTTGAGCGCGTCCCAGAAGCTGCAGCTCTTGAGCGCTTTGAGTCAGACAAGAGAAAAGTGCTATACAAATGTTCGGCTAAAGAGAACCTGGAGCAGGGCAAAGCAAAAAGGTTAGGTACTTCTCTCAGTAGAGAGAAGCATCTGAATAGTCCAGAGGTTTCCCCCATCATCCTCAACCCCACCGATCCAGCACTGGGAGAATCTAAGCATATACAAAAAGGGCTTGTCAGATATGCCTTCATCGCCACGCTCCTATCCATGTATGAGCTTCGCTGTACTGTGCATGTGCTAGCACGGTCCGCACCTATGCAATAGCATGAAGCTCCTTGAGCACAGCTTTGAATTCCATGCATGAGCAGCTTTGTGCTACTACGCAGGTGTGGACCATATTAACGCATGCACGGTACGCTTGTACAGAGACAGGAGCATGGCTGCAAACAAGAAAAAGCTCAAGGAAGACAAGTTTTTTTTTTTTTTTTTTTTTGTTTTTTTAGCTTTCTTGGCTCCTGTTGCAAGCAACAGGAGTCCCGGGTAAGCAAGGCTATTAGCCCCGTGCACGGAAAAAGTGTGAGTGCCCTAAAGCACCCCCACAAAACGTGCACGAGTAGCCACAGGCCCCACAATACAGCAGGGCCCTTCCGGTGTTCCCCGAAGGGAACATATCCCCCTTTGCCATCGGCGCAGGGGGTACTAAGCATCCTCCTCCCCGAGGGTTGGAGGACACTGGCGGCATCCTCCAACACCCGAAGGGCTGGAGGACCCTGGACTGCCCTGTGGTTGCCCACAGGGCCTGGGCCACGTGGCCATCCACATGGTCCGTGGCTCCCCCGAGAGGGAGCCAGGTGGGAACCGAAGTCCCCTGGGAACCGAAGTCCCCGGTGCCAGCAAGCTTGCCCCGACCTTGCGGCCGGAGTGATAAAAATTCCGCACTCTCCCTAGCCAAAAGGCCGGGGAGCTGCGTTAGTCGGCTATGCATATGGGCAGTACAGACCAAAGCACCCTACTTCCGCCTTAGATCTGCCACATCTCAGGTTTTTTCAGGTGCACCTGGAGCGCCACTTCAAAGGGCAGTACGCCTAAGCAAAGCCCTCAGCCATTCAGCCTCGACCATTGTATAGATCCATTCAATCAGCCCCTGAGAATTATGAACAGATACTACACTTGATCTTAGCCAAAAGGCCGAGAAGCGAGGATACTTGTGTCAAGGAAGACACAAGTATCTAACTTTTTAATTTTGAAAAGTCAAACTTTGCTTAGACCACAATAGATTTTTGTCATTTAACCACTTCCGGATACCGGGTGGTTTTGCTGATCGGTGCTGCGTGGGCTCTCCAGCCCGCAGCACCGATCAGCTAGCAGCCAGGCCGATCAGACTTCCCCCCTTTTTTCCCCACTAGGGGGATGTCCTGCTGGGGGGGTCTGATCGCCGCCGGCTGCTTGCGCTTGCGGGGGGGGCTCTCTTCAAAGCCCCCCTCCGCAGCGCTTCCTGGCCGCCTTCCCCTTCCCTCCCTCTACCTCCCCCTGTGAGCGGCGCAGGACGGAATTCCGTCCTGCGCCGGATAGGATAGGCTTCAGCCTATCAGGTGCCGGCGGTCCCCGGCCAATCAGAGGGGAAGATCTTCCCCGTGTGTTTACATTTACCCTGCGAGCCACGATCGGAGGCTCGCAGGGTGTTCACGGAGACACCCTCCGTGAACTGACATGGAACGGCCGCTCCATGCAATCCACTTCAGGATTCAGGGGCGTAGTTAAGCGTACGCCGAATCCTGAAGTGGTTAAATATGTAGACTAACCAGCAAGCTCATGGTGACCCAGAACTCATTGGAGTGTGTAAGGGACTACAATGGTCCTAAAAGCCCCCTTACTAAAATGTTAAGAAAAACAAAAGTTTGCTTTCCTAAAACAGAAAGAATTTGTGATAATTCAGGTTGGAGTGAGCTTGAGATGTCTCCCAAGGCATCACTGCTGAATATATGCAAATTAACCATTGTACCCTTAGAAGCTAAACACACCTCCAGAACCGCTGGAATGCAATGATGTGTCAGCTTGTTAATTTGTAATAATAATCCAACATGCATACAGACTGTTTCGGATTGTTTGATCCTCATCAGTGCATGGCATGGATTAATTTGGCTCTATGGAGTAGGGCTTGTAAATCCGAGAGGTACAGACTAACCAGCAAGCTCATGGTGACCCAGAACTCATTGGAGTGTGTAAGGGACTACAATGGTCCTAAAAGCCCATATATTCAGCAGTGTTGCTCTGGGAGATATCTCAAGCTCACTCCAACTTGAATTAATCGCAAATTCTTTCTGTTCTAGGAAAGCAAACTTTTGTTTTTCTTGTCATTTAAAAGACAGCAGGTCTAGAAATAGCAGAAAGTATAGATCTGACTATGGGTACTATAAATTAAATATAAAAAAACTTTAGAAAATGACAGATGATACAAAAGGAGAATTAAAAAAAAAAAAAAAAAAAAAAAAAAAGTAGACAGATACAATTTTTGTCATCTATTGAAAAGTATTGTAAAATAAAGCTACCTGGAACTGAAACAGGTAGGGCTGGAATCGACTGAAAGTTGCAATGCCTAGTTTATACATCAGTTTGCGTCTAACATGGGCACAGTCCTGTGATACCAGCATGTATAGAATAGGTGTGCCTCTTATTGCATGGTTGACTCCCTACATTAGGATTCACAAGAATGAACATTGCTATTTGCAGACAAATTATGCTGAAGGCAAGACAAGTCAGCTTTGCCACCAAGGAGACAAACCCTGCAAACATGTGACCAAAGCACTACTCGACTTCATCTGCATGTCCTAATGTATATCTGTAATCAACAGGAAATACCATAGTCCTGTAGTAAATCTTAACTCTAGACAAACAGCCGATTACACAGACAGCATAATGCTTATGAGAAAAGTTTTACTTGCCAAAGGATTTTAAAGTACCACTATCACGAAAAAAGTAGGCAGTTAAAATCTGACATTAGGTCCTTTTTCCGCTGCACAGCTGAATCACAAAATGGCAAATCACTAGTGATTTTAAAAAAATCGCTAAGGTTGCCACTTTATCATAAAAATCATGAAAAGTATTTTTCACTACAGTGATTCGATTTACAAATCGCAATCGCTTTCTGGAGCGATTTAAAGAGGGATAATGCAATGCAAATGAAAAATCACAATCGCATAACAAAATTTATGAAAAATCGCAATCACTGGCGTTTGTGATTACTAGTGGAAAAGGGCCCTTACTGACAGGTTTTGGGCCAGTCCATCTCCTCATGGGGGATTCTCAGGTTTTTCTTTGTTTTCAACAGCAGTTGCAAAGTCTAACTGACAAAATAGTGTGCAAGTGAGTAGGGAGGCTGGCTGGTATCTTACTATTTTGGCAGTTAACCAGCCTAGCGTTACGGACGAGCTGAGCGGGTCCAAACAAAACTTGCTGAAAACGTTACAGACGTGCTCAGCTCGTCATGCAGTGTCAGGCACGCACCGCTCTGATCAGTGGCGCTTTCGCTGCATCCAGCAGCTGCTGCTGGCTTCTTCCTCCCGGGCTCCCCTTCCCTCTCCTCCGGCCTGATCGCCTGAAAGGCAAGATGGCGATGCCCAGGACCTTCCCATGATGCTGATCATGCACCCCCTGCTGGGCGGCGCATGAATTACATCAGTACTTACATCATTACACACAGCCACAGTAAACCCAATCACATTACTGTAATTAAAGTTGTTAGCAAACACCTGTACACAGTGTAAAAGGGTGGGCTGTTACTACTTCTTCCTCTTTCAGAGTCCTCAGTGTCCAATTGCTAATCTGCTTGTCAGCTAACTCTTGTGATTTTTGTGCTTTGATAGTGATTTCCTGCCTTTGCTTCATACAGTATTGCAGTTCTAGTCTTTCTGAAGACTGCTGTAATCTGTGTGCTTGTCTTTGCTGGATATTTTTTTCTGTCGCTGACCTTTGACCCCGTATCCTGCATGGGGTCATGGCCTCGAGCTCCCGGAGGTGTTTGTGTGACCAGGAGCTGCTGGATGTCCTGGAGGGAAGAGACAGTGAGCAGTCACTCGTTGAGGAAACTACGGACAGCGAGATCCTCAGGGACCTGTCTTTAGAGTCCGAGAGCAGTGATGGTGACGAGGAGCCAGTGAGTATTGCACGCACGTGGTGTGAGCTGGAGAGACGGTCACAAGCTCCGCCACCCAGGCTCCCTTTCACTGGGGTACCTGGGCAGATCGCATGTGACCACAGCCCGCTGTCCTACTTGGAGCTGTTTCTCACCGATGAGGTCATCCAGAAGATTGTGGAAGAGACCAATGATATGCAGCGCAGCAGCAGCAGGGTGCTCCTCTACGCAGGTTCTCTAGGAGCAGGAAATGGGGACCTGTCACCTGCGATGACATCTGGGTGTTCCTGGGCCTCATCATGCTCCAGGGAGTGTTGGGAAAGCCGCTGCAGAAGTGGTACCGGACCACTAACAAGATCCTCACCACACCTTTCTTTGGATCTGTTATGTCCGAGCCCCGCTTCACCCTCATCATGAAGTACCTGCACTTCAGCAACAGTGAGGACTTTGATGAGGCCACCCATCCCGCTCCCAAGGATATACCAGCTCATTGTCGCCAACTTCAGGGGTGTCTACGTACCGGATCAAGACATCACCATGAACGAAAGTATCATGGCGTACAAGGGGAGACTCAGCTGGGTGCAGTTCATTGCATCCAAAAGGGCCCGCTTTGGAGTGAAGTCCTTCATGCTCTGTGAGGCCAAGTCTGGATACATCTGGAACTCTTATCTACACAGGCAAAGGCACCAAATTTGCACCGCAGTACAGCAAGTTTGGGTGTGCTACCTCCTCTGTGCTCACGCTTATCGAGCCATTGCTGGATCAGGGGTACGGTCTTACTACGGACAATTTTTATACCTCCCCAGAACTGTACGACCACCTGATCCAGCACGCGACTGACGCATATGGTACGGTGAGGCCTAACCGACGCCATATGCCACCGACCTTTTCTGCCAGGAAGCTGAAGAAAGGAGAGGTTGTTGCCTGGCAGAGGAGGAAAATCATGGCTCTGCGGTGGAGGGACAAGCGGGACGTGTGCATCCTCAGCACGGTGCACAATGCTGAAACTGTGCGCACCACTACCAGAGGTAAACAGGAGGTGGACAAGCCCAAAGCAGTCATGGACTAAAACCACACGATGGGAGGTGTGGACAGGGCTGATGGAGCCATGACCTTTTACCCGGCTGTCTGCAAACAGCAGCAGAAATATTATTTTAAAAAAAAAAATTCCACCATCTACTGGAACAGTGCCTTTGGAACGCATATGTGCTTTACAAAGAAAACAGTGACAGGCCTGTACTGCACCATGATTTTGTGTGGCAACTTACTGAAGCCATATGCGTAAAGCATCCCCCACCGGAATCAGCAGCTAGACCGGGGCGCAGGGCGTCTTATGTTGTGAACCCGGCACGACTTTCTGGACGGCACTTTCCAGAATATCTGCCACCGACCGCACACAAGGAACAACCTACAGGAAGGTGTGTGGTCTGCTGTGCCAAAAAAGGCCCCGACGGGACAAAAAATGCGCAAGGAGACCCGTACGTATTGCCGGACTGTGATGAGGCACTTTGTGCAATCCCTTGCTTAAAGGTGTACCACACTAAAGAGGTGTTTTAGGGGAAAACCTCTAGACTGTATTTTTTTTTTCTGCCTCCATTTATTTATTTCTGCATATTTCTGCATTGATTAAAAATGCAAGCTATTTCTGTTCGTCATTAATACATTTTATTTTATTTTTGAAAATAATTTGTGTTGGACACTTTCATTATATTCAATGTATACTAAACTCTTGCTTGACTCATTTTGGTAAGTTACAGGAAAAAAGGTTATGAAAATTAATTGTACCACTTTTTGCACGGAAATCCTGGGGAATTAGAATGCCAGGGAGGTTAAACTGCTGTTCAGGAAATGCTGTTGAAAAAAAAAGAAAAAAAAAAAAAAAAAGACCTGAGAATCCCCCATGAGGAGATGGACTGGCCCAAAACCTGTTGGTTCTGTCAGACCCTGTTGGCTCAATCGGATAGCATTCGATTTTGCAATAGATTTTGAGTACTTATCAAAGCAAAATCTATTGATCTGAAACAATTTGGAGGCCTCCACACGATGCAATTTCTTACTAGATCTATCCAATAGATCCGTCTATCTGATGGAAAATTGTACCGTGTAGATGTGGGTTAAATCGCACCGTATAGAGGCGTCCTCCGGTCCCCTGTTGCCGCTCACGGACCCTCCAAAGATTACCAAGGAAGGGTTTGCTGATAACTTGATCAGGGCATTGCCCCTCTTCAAGCACGGCCGCGTCTGTGCAGTAAGCCGGAGACACCTGTGCACGAACAGCTCCATGCTACTGCGCAGGCTCAGCCATACTCGTGCCAGGAGGGGAGCGCGGTCCTGATAAGTAGGAGGATTACAGGAAGTAGCAGAGGCACAGAGGACAGCTTGAGAAGCCTCTAGACTAGAGGATACAGTTTTCCCTCTCCTTAGGCAATTGTTTCTGAACCAAAATTAGCTTGGGTCTCCTTAGAGCATACCTAGACTATGTTGAAACTAACTTGTGCCATTTTTCCTGCTGTTCCTTCGCTTTTCGGCCCCACCAGTTTCCTGTTCTGCTAACTTTTCTGTTCACAACATCCTAGAAGTTCACCAAGGGGTGGTTCCAGTGATTCTTTCAGTGAGAAGAAGTGCTCATGCACGGCTTTCTGTAGTGCAAAAGCATGTGCAGTTCCGAAGTCATGCAGACCAAATTCAAAAGCATTTGTGCACAACCACTTCCTGAGATATGATTGACGGACCAGTGAAATATTAGGAGAGGTCAGGAACGGAATGGAACCTGAAGACAACAATCAGCAGAAACATTGCCGGGGAAAGTCATTGAAGTCCCAATCCATTCAGCTAACAACCATTGTGGGTTCTTTCCCAACTGGTCGGCAATTCAGAAAGCTTTGTGAATATCCATAAGTGTCAGGTAAAGGGAAATTCCATTTTCATAATGAAACTGCAACAAATATCAGTGCTGCAGAAGTCTTCACGTAATTTACAGAAAACACTAAAGCTAAACACGCTATACTCCTAACATGTTTTATGTAATGCAGTGCTTAAAATTGTTCCCTATCCTGTCCAAAAAAAAAAAAAAAAAGGGAACTCCACCTCTTCCATCTCAGCATGCCATCATGATTTTGGGCCCTCACTGTTCTTAAGCTGAGAAATTCAGCAGGTCAGGATCACTGTTCTACACACCCTGACCACCTGACCGGTCATAGGCCTGCAGACTGGGCTGTGAAAAGCAAGAGCACACTGATGAGCAAAGATAAGCGAGAACAGTTTTGCCAAAAGCAAAACTGTACCAGTGTGTACGGGAGTGCTGGCCACAGCAGAGGTTAGCTTACCTATGTCACAGCCTCTCGCCACAGCACACTGCTCTCCATCCTTCCCGACACATTCACCTTCACAGCTGGAAGTTTGGCTGTGAAGGAGGAAGCGTTGGAAGAAGTTGGAGAGCAGCGTGCAGTGCATAAGCAAAAGGCAGCGACATAGGGTGACGAGACCAGGTTGCCAGGGAAAGGTCTGCAAAAGAGGCATCTGTGTTTTGGAAGTGAAGACATAGGCACCTGTGATACACAGCAGAAGATACTTTTTACACAAAAGGTTTTTGCTTCTTTATGCATTTACTAATCGATGCACTGAAAGACACTGTTTATGCCAAAAAGCATTTACACTGCTAACTGCTATCACATAAATGGGAAAGCACTGATTTTAGCAGTCAAGCTGTAATTCTAACTGACCTTTACTTCAAATCCTTCTTTTACAAGCAAATGGAAACTTATGAAAATTGTACAGGCTCTTTACTCTGAAGGTTTTAGAATGCTTTCTATATTAAAGAGAAACCATAACCAAGAATTGGATAACTACATAGGATAAATATATGTAATAGCATACAGCAGGCAAAAAATACAGGTACCCAAAAACAATTAAGCTCTTCTGACCTACCAGCTCTTACTCAGCCATTCTCTCACTGTGGCCCATATGAAATTCACTTTTTCTCCTGAGTTTTCTCCTAGGAGATAATTTTTCAACTTTTTAAAATAACTTCTCAGCACTTTACAATTGAAACCGTACCAAAAAGTAGAACAAAAACATACTATTAAGTTATTTTGATTTTTTCGCTTGCTGGTCGTTTAAAAGGCATATAGGCCCATATGCAATTAACCTTTTCTCTAGCATTTCTCATTGGAATTATGTTCAGACCTTTTAAATAAAATGCCTTTTAAGCCAACAGCAACCAAGAAAATATAATTTTGAAAATCATTTTTAACCTACTTTTTGGCACAATTGCTGAATGCTGAAAAGTTATTTTAAAAAGAAGTTGAAAAATGATCTCCTAGTAGAAAACTCAGGAGAAAAGGTGAGTTGCATATGGGCCAGGATGTAACAATAGGAGTTTCTCCTAGCAGATAATCTTTGAACTTCTTTTTAAGAAATAACTTTCAGCACTTTGATATTGAAAAAGTACCAAAAAGTAGGTGAAAAGGTACTATTCAAAGTGATTTTGATTATTTTTTTTGCCTGCTGGTATTTAAAAAAAATGCATTTTATTGAAAGGTTGTGAAAATATAACCTGGAGAAAATTCAGGTGAAACAGTTAATTGCATATGGGCCCATATGCAATTAACCTTTTTCTCCTACATTTTCTCCTTGGTGATATTTTTGGTACTTTTAGGCCTCTTTCACACCAAGACATTGCGTTTTAGGGGACGTTAAGGTTGCATAACGTGCCCCTAATGCAACACATGGTGGTGTTGAAGTTGGTCGTCAGATTGAGCCGCATTATGCAGCTCTTGGTGCGCTGTTTTCGTTCTATCTATACTGATAGAACAGCCGCTCCAGGATAGTGATGGGAAGTCCGGATCTTTTCAAGGATTTGGATGATTCGAATCGGATCATTGAAAACATCTGGATCTTTGAACCAAATAATTTGAATCATTTTACTAGTGAAGCAGACTGGGGGTGAAATGACTAGCAGGACACGACTTTCCCTGCACTTTACATTCTGTGTGTACTTGTTTCTTCCAGACAGACATCCACTGTGAACCGAATCGTTCATTGTGATGATCCAGATGATTCGACTCACAAAAAAGATCCGGATCAAATGAACGATTCATTCATAATCCAGACAACACTACGAGTCCAGGTTAAGTCACCACAGTGCAGTGAATATTAATTAGCCATGTGGCTAGTCACTGAGCATGTGCAAGCAGTCTAATGCAGCTAAAGCCCAGTATAACGCACAGTAGGCCTGAAAGATAAATCGAATTTAAACCGAAATCGCAATCACCAAGATCACAATTTCGGAATAGTCAAAGCAGCAATTATCGCGATCACGGCATTTCCACATGGGGAAGTTTGAAGAAACGGCTTCAAACTTCCCCAAGGTCCCAGGGTGTGTGGCCCGCAGCGTTGGACATACCTTCCACATGAGTCCAATGCTGTCCATCCTCTATCGCCGTCTGCCGACTCTTGTGCTTGGCAAAACTCCAGGTTCCTGTATGTCACATGAGCCTGCAGGAGGCGAAGTGGATAGACAGGCATCGCTGGACTCGTGATGGAAGCCATGTTCAGAACTGATACAGCTTGGGGGACAGAGGAGGCACATAAAGACAGAGTGGGCACAGAGAGACACAGAGAGAAACAGAGCGGGAACAGAGACACAAAGGGGGCAAGAGAGACCCAGAGAAGGCATAAAGAGGCAAAGAGAGACGGGCACAGAGGGGGAACGAAGCTTGATTTGCAGAAAATCGTGAATCAAATCGAAATTGCAATTTCAGACAGAAATCGCTCAATTTAAATTTTTTCCTCAAATCGTTCAGGTCTAACGCACAGCATGCTGCACTTTCCTAGAACGTGCAGCGTTACAATGTAATGCAACGTGGGCACTCTGAACAGCACATTGATTTTTCATTACTATGAGTTGGGCTGCGTTACAGGCTGCTGTAACGTGCTGCTGTAACATGGGACTTTAACCACTTTACCCCCCGTGGTACGAATGTCTCCTTTTTTCCCCCCTAAAAAACCAAGGGACGGAGAAATCCGTACCTTCCGCGCTACCGCCGCTGTCCGCGCTCCCGCCGCTCGTGCGCGCCGCCACCCGCTCGGAGATCAATGAACGGGAAAATCCATTCCCGTTCGTTGATCTAAGCCCCCGCAATGATCCGCTGCTTCTATTAGAAACAGCGCGATCATTGTGATGTGCCCAGCCTCGTACTGCTTCCTGTAAGCGTCCTTCCGGACGCTTACAGATCGCATGTAAACAAACGCACTGTGGCCATCTTGTGGCCAAATAGTAAAACTACACCCTAAAGCAATTTACATATACAAATGCATTCGTTTTCCATAATAAATTAACTCATGACCTCCCACACTCCCCAATTTTTTTTTTTGTAATTAAAAAAAAAAAAATATATATAATATATATATATATATATATATATATATATATATATATATATATATATATATATATATATATATATATATATATATATATATATATATATATATATATATATATATATATATATATATTAAAAAAAAAAACATGAATAGTTACCTTAGGGACTGAACTTTTTAAATATTTATGTCAAGAGGGTATAACACTGTTACTTTATAAACTACGGGCTTGTAATTAGGGATGGATGTAAAACTTAAAAAAATGCACCTTTATTTCCAAATAAAATATTGGCGCCAAATATTGTGATAGGGACATAATTTAAACAGTTTTATAACCGGGACAAATGGGCAAATACATTTCATGGGTTTTAATTACAGTAGCATGCATTATTTAAAAACTATAATGGCCGAAAACTGAAAAATAATAATTTTTTCCCACATTTTTTCCTATTTTCCCATTAAAACACATTTAGAATAAAATAATTCTTGGCATAATGTCCCACCTAAAGAAAGCCTAATTGGTGGCGAAAAAAACAAGATATAGTTCATTTCATTGTGATAAGTAATAAAGTTATAGACGAATGAATGGAAGGAGCGCTGAAAGGTGAAAATTGCTCTGGTGTTCAAGGGGTAAAACCCCTCAGTGGTGAAGTGGTTAATGTCCCACTGTGAAAGCATCCTCAAGTCAACAACATGCAAGAAAATATACGGTAATCATTTTGACAATACTTTTTTTTTTTTTTTTAAACCTACTTTTTGGCACTTTTTCAACAGCAAAGTGCTGAAAAGTTAATTTAAACAGAAGATTCAGGCTTTCCCACTAAGACGTTGCGTTAGATGCGACGTTAAAGAGGCACTTAAGCCAACCTTTTTTTTTTTAAACCTGACAGTGTGCACAGTAGAGGAGCCAGATAAGAGTCTTACCGCAGTGTTTGTTTTCTTATCTGGTCCTCTGTTTCCCATAAATCCGCCCTGACAGCCAGCCCTGTCGGCGCCTGACGGCGAATGACCCAGGATAGTAAACACGTCAATCATTCCTTCCTCGCTGGGTCCTTCTGCCGCCGGCGCCGCTGCCTGTACTGAGCTGTGCGAGTGCCTGAACATTAGAAGCGTGCGCGCGCGTGCACGGCGCGGGGGCGCGCGTGCACGGCGCGATTTGCATTGCCTAGAAGCAGTGCATGAGCGAGCGTAGCTAGGAGGCAGGAGACGCAGGAAGCTAACAAGCGCTGGCTGACCCGGAAATAGTTCCGGCCAGCAGCTCCATTTTGAATAAATTATAATCAATCACCCTGCCAGTAACAATGTAACTAAAGGCTCCAGAGCGGCGCTACACAAGCGAAATTGCAGGGCTGGGAAGGAAGATTTAGGTAATATCTTCATTTTGAAAAACGATCCTGGCTTAAGGTTCACTTTAAGGTCGCATAACGTGCCCCTAACGCAATGCATGGTGGTGTTGAAGTTGGACGTCAGATTGAGCCGCGTTATGCGGCTCTTGATGCTGCCGTGATGCGTACTTTTTGACGCATGCGGGCCACGTGGTCCCGCCAGCCAATCGCCACACAAAGCGGCCACTCCAGGAAGTAAACACTGCACGTCACACAGTGCAGTGAATATTAATTAGCTATGTGGCTGGCCGCAATAGCGGACTCTCCCCTCCTCCTCCAACATTACTGAGCATGTGCAAACAGTCTAACGCGGCTTAGCCGTGTATAACGTACTGCATGCTGTTCTTTCACTTAACGTGTAGCGTTACAATGTAACCCAACGTGGGCACTGAACAGCCCATTGATTTTTCATTACTGTGCGTTGGGCTGCATTACAGGTTGCACTAACGTGCGCCTGTAACGTCCCTTTGTGAAAGCAGCCTAAAAATTATGTCCTAGAAGAAAACACAGGATAAAATTGAACTGAATAAAGGGCCCAGGGCTCTATATCAGTCTCTATGGACTGCAGCATGAACTGTGCAACCCACAATAAGCAATTAAAGACACTAAAACTCCTGTGTGACAGAGCGGGTACACCGCGATTATGCATCCAAATCCCTGTAGCCATGCCATGATCAGCTAGGTTTGCCGTTTTCACCTCCACCTAGTGGGCTAAAGACGATGACAGAACAAAAAACGATTAGCACCGTCTAAATGAGAAATCCCCGGGAAACATGTGTAAACTGGCCCTAACCTGGCTACAACCCTCCAACTTCTCAGCCTTCCAAAAAAAAAAAAAAAAAACACCATCTCCAGGATTTTTTATCTTTGCCTTCCCTGGAACATCACAGAACTTGGACTCATCATCACAGATTAAATTTGTCTGACTGAACAATATTTTTTATTTTTACAGGAAACAGAATTAGCAGGGGCTGAACTGGAATTCAGCCCAAATGTAATCAGATTCGGAAGCTGCTGATTAATTAACAGACTGATTGATTAATTAGTCAAGCTGTCTGTTCATTAATCATCAGCTTCCAAATCTGATTAGCCTTGTATAACATACCAGCTCAGACCCCACTAATTCCACTACATGTAGATGCAACAAATACTCAGGAACAAAAACTGAATAACTGTAGCCCATTGACAGAATAAAATAAAAACAAAAATCTAAGGTTGTTTCAATCACAATTACAGCCACATTGGTGGACAGTAAGGAAGGTTTCACACTGTATGCTAAAAAACTGATGCATTTTAACTGATCAGAGTACACTAGTTCTGCAGATGGTTAGAACCACTGCAGACCAATATACAACCCCCCAGGGGGGGTGGGGAGGTGGAAATGCCCAACAGGGGTAAAGAGATGCCCAAGAGTGATACAACTTTGTTAAAAGCACAAAATTGGATGAGACTTCTCTCTCCAAGATAAAAGTTTTTATTTTGCACAGGTTACGCGTTTCGTGGGTGCACCGCCAATTTTGTGCTTTTAACAAAGTTGTATCACTCCTGGGCGCCTCTTTACCCCTGTTGGGCATTTCCCACCTCCCCATTTTTTAAGAGTGCAACCACCTTCTGATCTGGCCAAAACTGAATTGCCCAAGAGACGGGTTTATGCTCGCCCTGGCTGGATGCCACTTACTGCAACCTACGTTTGTGAGTATACTTTTTTTCATTCCATAATATCCAGGAAATGTGAAATATTGTACTATTGGGCTCCTGCTGTCTCTGTTTTTTCGTAAAAGTGAACATTCATCTCACTCTCCTTTGTTTAACTGATCAGTTGTTCCACAGCAATGAATTGGGAAAAGATTTCCGTTAAACCACATGTGAAGTGAGCCATAGGGAAACATGGACAGTACCTTCACCCGGGCTGCACATCAGTTGTCTGTTCTGTTATAAATGACAGCAACTGACTTAGGGCCCTTTTCCACAGAACTGCGCACTCAGAGTAGTTACCAAGCAGAAGTGAGCAGTTACCAGGAAGCAGCAAGCAGTTGTGAGAGTTTGATCACTGCCTATCAACTGCTCGTGGAAAAGGGCCCTTAGGCTGGGTTCACAAATAAAAGGTGTCCTGTCAGTTTTTGACAGTTGGCCTCCGTTTCGTATGAGTTTTCTATGGCTTGGTTCACACATAAAAGGTGTCAGTTTTGTATCTGTTTTCTATGGATGCGTTCGAACATAAAAGTAGTACAGTTCCAATGCTGTCAGGTAAAACAGATAGAAAACTAATGCAAAACTGACAGGACTGGAATTTTACAGATTTATGTGTGAACCAAGCATTAGTGTGAAAGGAGCAGGCTCTGTTCTTTTAGGCTCTGTTCCCATCTGTAGCCGGATCACGTGTGGCCAGTGGGAGCAGACAGTGTAGTGTCTGCTCTGATGGTCCCCTGTAGCCCAGGACAGATGTGTTACCTTTATAGGCTATACAGGGAAACGCATAGGCCTGGCCCAGGATTATTGCGGCTAAGTGCGGTTCGCTTACTGCAGTGGATCTCATAAATCTGTTGCACACTGACAAGTGTGAAAGACTCCAATGTTATATAGGAGCAGTTCACTGTCAGTTTCATAATGAGCGGAGAATGGACAAGAAATGTCCATTCTACGCTCAAGTAGGAAAAACTGAAAAACTGATGCATTTAACTGATCAGTTGTTCCATAGCAGTGCATTGTAAAAAAGCTTCAGTTCATAGTGTACTGTGTGAAAGAGCCCATAGAGAAACATGGACATTACCTTGCACCTCAGATGTCATCTCAGCAATAACATTTAACTGTGCAAGGTAATATCTATGTTTCCCTATGACCTCTTTCACACTACACACTGATAATTTATTGTGGCACGACATTATGGGACATCAGACAAGCCCCATCCACACATCATACATGATCCCTTAGAGATCTGAGACAATGCAAACATGTGTAGAGCTCCAGAAATGGTTATGGATACAACGTATCCACTATAAGGATAGAAGGATGAGACTGCAGTGATTGGCATTTCCTGAGACATAACACAAGTCCTAGTGATAGAGGTGTACAATTAACACCCTATTGGTAGATACAATGTACAATATTAGGATGGGGACCATGGAAGGAGACTGCAGTAATTATCAAATGCTGGTACCTCAGACAAGCCCCATTCACACATCATTCATTCCATAGTACAAGAGATATGTGGCAATCCAGACATGGTTGTACATACAATGTACCACACACTATGGATTGAGGAGGATGCAATAATTGGCAATTCCTGAGAGATCAAACAAGTCCTAGTGATGAAGGTGTTTAATGTACACACTATTGGCTATACAAGGATGGGGACCATAACAGAAGGAGGCTGTAGAGATTGTCACATGCTGGGACATCAGACAGCTCCTAGGATAGCACAATGCACATGCACTATGGATGGGATGAGGCTGCAGAGATGCCTGTACGGAGGCCGGGGGGCGTCACACACAGGGAGGGCCCGCTTACCGTGTGGTTGACCCCCCACATGAGCACACTGAGGAGGGGCTCGCTGGCTCGGAAGAGCTTCACCTTCTGGCACACGAAGTGCTTCTTCTTGGTCTTGGTCTTGCTGGCGCTGCCCACTACGGCGGCTACACTGCTGCTGCAGTTGGAGGCCATGGCTGGGCACAGATCTAGTGACCGGGACCCCCCTCCCGGGGCATGGGCTAGCAGAAGCTCATCCCCCCGCCGCTGTCACCGCACGCCATGCACGGAGATGTGATACAGCAGCGCCTCCTCCTCCCCCCGCTCCGGTAATCCCGGGACAGCCGCTCCGGTCCCCGCTCCGGACAAGATGGCTGGCTGGAGTGGGCGGTACGGGCCGCGGCATGCCAGACAGCAGGCGGGGGGTGGAAGCGGGAGACGTGACCCGGAGCGGGAGGACAGAGGGAGCTCCCGCCCAGCGGCGACTTCCCTCCGTGAGGGAGCTTCAGGGATACCGCAATACTGCTGCATACATGTCACCTCTGTGTCACTGAGCTGCTGAGGGCCCGCCGTGCCGGAACACGCACCCCCAGGCTGGCCTGTGAATGGAACAGTCCAGGAGAGACTGACAGATCTAGCCATAATGTGTGTGCAATGCATGTCAGTCAGTGTGCGCTGCCTGCATGCCATGCCATGCCATGCCTTGCCTGCTACAGCCTGGCCACACTAATGAAAAGAATAATAATGCATGTATGCATGTGACACGGGTGAGAGAAGCAATTTTTTTTTCAGCTTCAGTACATGCGATTACTAGTTTGGTGCAATTTTAGGGCTCTGTCACACTCGGGGCCCTTTTCCACTTGCAATCGCTAGCGTTAAAGCTAATTGCTAGTGATTGCGATTCAGCAAAATCCTTTTTTCCCGGCGATAGCTTTTATGATATTGCTATGCACTGCAGGGCATAGCAAAACCGTGGCAATAATTGCTCCAACGCGCGATCGCGTTTGTGTAAAAATTGAATCGCGGTAGTGAAAATAACCTACCGAGATTCCTATGTGATTTAGCAAAACCTAGCGATTTTAAAATCGCTAGTGATTCGCACTTTTGCGATTCAGCAAATGCAATCGCACTAGTGGAAAAGGGCCCAGGCGCTTTTTTCCAGGGATCAGGAAAGCCAACTGCTGCACAAGTAATTCTATGGGATTACTCACACTGCAGCGATTGTGGCACGTTTGCGATTTCTGACGATCACAATTGTTTTCTGGTGATTGAATTGCAAGAAACAATCGCAAGAAACATCACTGGGAGGGAGAAGGCGCCCCAAAAAATAATCATGGATGTAATAAACATACAGTAAAATGGCTTACCTCTAAGAAGAAAGGGCAACGCCAATATAAGAAAGACATTTTAATAATCAGACACAAAAACGATAACGTGTTTCGCAGAGCACACTCAGCTTCCGCCTTCTGCAGATCAAATAAAGCAGTGTCTGAAAAGATGAACAATGCAGATACTCCTTAGCACAATACGCAATTAAATATTAAAATGTTAGATCAATATAACATAAAGGTAACATGAAGTGGGTAAATAACCATCATCTGTTTTTTCAATCATATATTTCCTACCCTCCTCTTCCTTCATGTAATGTCATTTATTTCTACTGCCTTCTATTTTGTGTTTAGTATTATATTACTGTTGCATTTAATATGATGGGTAATATAGTCGAATTTTATTTTTAGTTTATATTTTTATTATTAGTATTATATAGTTTGGGTGGAAAAACAGATAATGGTTAATTTAATTTACCCATTTCATTTTACCTCTATGTTATGTTGATCTATAATTTTAATATTTAATAGTGTATTTTGGCGTATTGTGCTGAGGAGTATCTACATTGTTCATCTTTTCAGACCATGCTTTATTTGATCTTGTTTTTGTGTCTGATTATTAAAGGGGAACTGAAGAGAGAGGTATATGGAGGCTGCCATGTTTATTTCCTTTTAAGCAATACCAGTTGCCTGGCAGCCCTGCTGATCCTCTGCCTCTAATACTATTAGCCATAGCCCCTGAACAAGCATGCAGCAGATAAGGTGTTTCAGACTTTAAAGTCAGATCTGACAAGACTAGCTGCATGCTTGTTTCTGGTGTTATTCAGATACTACTGCAGAGAAATAGACCAGCAGGGCTGCCAGGTAACTAGTATTGATTAAAAGGAAATAAATAAGGCAGCCTCCGTATACCTCTTACTTCAGTTCCCCTTTAAAATTTCTTATATTGGCCTTGCCCCTTAGAGGTAAGCCATTTTATGTTTATTACATCCATGATTATTTTTTGGGGTGCCTTCTCCCTCCCAGTGATATTGTTTACAGCCTCCTAGCTATTAGAGGTTGCAGTCAAATGTTTGTTTTGTGTAACCAAATAATCGTTTTTTCTAGAGTGCGTCCCACACATTTGAAGACAAAGAACCCGAGTGGGGACTGGATTTCCTCACTGGTTTTTATACTGTGGTTGCTGGACTTGCAACCCACCTTTGTGAGTACCTCATCAATTTGTATTTCTCCAGAACTTGACATTAACCTTTTGAAGACCGCCAATATGAAATCCTACGCCGTACTTGTGGCTGTTTAAGCCTGATGTGGCGTAGGACTTACGCCTCCTGCTGTTTCCGCTCCCGGTGCAATCGTGCGCACCGGAGAGGGGAGATTAAGCTGTCATATGACAGCTGACATCTCCCCTCAGTGATCAGGAGCCATCGCGCTTGGCTCCTGATCATGTGATCACTATGTTCGTTGGCGGATCTTAGCGATCTTCATTAGAGCTGCGCGGTAGGGGGGAAAGAAGAGGATCCACTCACCTTCCTGACGTTCCCCCGGCTATCGTGTTCCCCTCTGATCTGGCCGGCATCCCCGCTTGCTCTGACGTAAGTCCTGGGTCACGGCTTGATGACATAATCAAGCCGCGACCCGGGACTTAGCGACAGTGTGAGTGGAGATGCCGGCCAGAGCGGAGCGGTCCACAGCTGCTCATCGCTGGAGCCTGGGAGGTGAGTAAAGGCTGCCAGTAATACGGGGGACATCTGGCCACACTGGGGACAGCATGGCCACCTAAGCCCTAGCAGGGATCCGGCTGCCTGACCCCCCCCCCCAAACGCGCCCCCACATGCAAAATCGCCTGGTCCTTAAAGGGAAGGTTCACGCAGGAGCTGTAAAAAATAGAAATCCAAATCCACTTACCTGGGGCTTCCTCCAGCCCGTGGCAGGCAGGAGGTGCCCTCGGCGCCGCTCCGCAGGCTCCCGGTGGTCTCCGGTGGCGATCCCGACCTGGCCGCCTGCGCAGTACAGCCCGGAGGACGTCCGATGACGTCAGCGCGCACAAGTGACACGCAACTTGTAGCGCAGAAGCAGCCCGACCTGGCAGCCGGCCTGGCCAGGTCGGGATCGCCACCGGAGACCACCGGGAGCCTGCGGAGCGGCGCCGAGGGCACCTCCTGCCTGCCACGGGCTGGAGGAAGCCCCAGGTAAGTGGATTTGGATTTCTATTTTTTACAGCTCCTGCGTGAACCTTCCCTTTAAGGGGGGGGGGGGGGGGTTAGGCAGCCGGTCCCAAAAGGGTTAATATAGTACACCATAAGGGGCTCCTGGTCTCTCTCTGTTTTTCCTGTATCCGTAGGAAGTGTAGGGACTCCTCTGGACTGCACACCTCCCCAAATCGCAAGAAACAATCGCAGAATACCACAATGCAAAAAATGCAATTGCTAGGCATTCCTAAGTTCGATTGCTGCCTTAAAAAGTCCTGCATGCTGCATTTTTTTCTGCATTTTTCTTCTTGTGTTGCTAGCATTCAAGTAAAATTCGGAATCTCAGGTTACAATTTGCAGTTTAAAAAGAAGCTTCATCCAGTCAGGACAGTTTTACACTTGCAATTTTCCAATGCTACTCTTCGGCGACTGCACTTTGCAATTTTGTTTACAAAATCGCATCCTGATCGCTCCAAAAATACTACATGCAGTGTTTACAAGTTTATACAAGTCGCAACACTGCAGTAAGAATGCTCCCATAGGATTACATTGTCACAGGACTTTGCTGATCGCCCGCGATCAGCAAATTAATGAAGAGTACCCAGTGTGAATAGCGCCAGAGTGTGCCAGAATACTCTCAACCACCATCTAGATTCTAAGCTTGCAAGGTCATGGACCACCTCCTAGTGTTTCTTGTTCTTCTGTACTTTATTATATGATCATGTGCCAATCATGTTATATGATCATGTGCCAATATTGATGATGTATCAAACGACACACCAACTTTGGATGAATTTGTATTGCTGGATTTTTTGTTTTTATTTTGGATCCCTAATAAAGATTATTAAAGATTATTATTTTGTACATGGAGCTAGACGAATAGTAATTTTTTGGTGTGTCATGGACACTTTTTTTGTACTGCACTGCTTGTATCGCTGGATGTCCTGATTGTACAGTGTTTTGAACTGTATCTAAGTTTCCCAATATTTGTTTTCTACTGTATACAACACTGGAAAATGTTAGTGCTATAAACTGTGAATAAATACTTACGTTATAATCTTTCACAAATAATAAGCTAACAGTGTCTATTAATGGTATAGTCGCCATTGTACAACACTTTTATGTAATATGAAGGACTACTTAAAGGAATACTGTAGTTACTGTAGTTACCCCCAGGGTAGGTTAGCTAGGTAGGTGCCTCCAGCATAGGTAGTCAGTATAGTTGCCCCCAGTGTAGGTTAGCTAGGTAGGTTCTTCCAGTATAACTAGCCAGGCAGCATAGGTGAAGCGGTGGGGAGAGCAGGCATAGCACACACCTTCTGCGATCCCCGCAGCCTCATTGTACTTCCTCTCCCGGGGCCAAGCTCAGCTAATTGAGCAGTGGAGGAGGAGGCCAAGTGCAATGGAGGGGGCAGGACTGGAGGCTCCCGGGTAGCGCGATCACCGTGCACTACACAGCAAACAGCCGTGGCTGCCAGTGAAGTTAGTTAGAACCGCAGCTACACCACAGTGAGGCAGGGGACCGCAGCCCGGTACAACATGTCCTGCGGGCCGGTACTGGGCCGCGGACCGGTGGTTGGAGACCCCTGCCCTACAGTATTCCTTTAAAGTATATTAACTCAATTTATGCTTCTACTACATAGATTTGGTAAGACTGGTGACCTTGAAAGAGGAACTGTACTGAAAATAATGCAATTAATTTTATTATCTTTTTTAATAAAATTGCTTATTTTTAGTTTTTTTACAGTACTACTTTATAACATATTTAGTCAGTCAGTGTTTGCCCATTGTAAATTCGTTCCTCAACCTTACTCTCCCTGATTAAGGGCTTATTCACACTATGAATGTTTTGAGCTTTCTATTTAATCATCTAGCATTTCCAAAAACGCTTGTGTAATGAAATACAATGTGAGTGTTCTCACATTAACAATGAGCTTTCTTTCCAATCGCAAACGTGGGTCCTGCACCATTTTCTGGGCATTTGCGCTTCAATGCAAAGTGTAGGAAAATCACAAATCGCTTTAAAAAGCACTTAGAACAGTGATTTTATGAGTGTTTTTTTAGGTAAATTTGCTTTTAAAGACATTCAATTCCAGGTCAAAGAGTGGACTACCTGTTTGTCTGCACACACAAAATTGTAAAACAAAAACGCATACAAAATCACAAAACACAAATCGCACAAAAAACGCCGGTAATCGCTTAACAAATTCGCTCACAAAAGTGCTTAGGGCTTGCAATTTGTAGTGTACGAGAGTTACAGAGCACTCAGCAAACTCATGGTGATCCAGAACTCCTAGGAGTGTTTAAGGGGCTACAATGGGCCAAAAAGCCCTCTTACTGAAATGCTATGGAAAACAAAAGTTTACCTTCTTAAAATGGAAAGTATTTGCAATAATTCAGGTTGGAGTGAGCTCCAAGATGTCTCCCAGTGCATCACTGCTGAAATATACAAATAATCCATTCTTGTCCCTGTAAGCTAAACACACCTCCAGAACCACTGGAATGCAATGATTTGTCAAGATTGTGCATGTTGGATTATTGTGGCTCTGTATATTTAACAACCGGACACATCATTGCATTCCAGCGGTTCTGGAGGTGTGTTTAACTTACAGGGACAACAAAGGATGATTTCCATATTCAGCAGTGATGCACTGGGAGACATCTCAGAGCTCACTATAACCTGAATAATTGCAAATACTTTCTGTTTCAAGAAAGTAAACTTTTGTTTTCCATACTGCGAACTAGGCCTTACAATATGAAATGTATCACAGGTGGTATCATCTTTAGTCAGGTACAACTCTGCGGACTGTTTGTAAACTCAGTGTTCAGAAGTGAGTAGGAACAACACCTGGCTTCCCAGAATGCTCTGGATTTCTCAGGCCCCGCTGGGCCGATTTGCATAATTTTTTTTTATACACATAGCAAGCACTTTGCTAGCTACGTGTTACTAACGATCGCCGCCGCTGCGCGCCGATTTGCCGCTACCCGCCGCGTCAGAGGGTGCCCCCCCGAGACCCGTGCACTGCCTGGCCAATCAGTGCCAGGCAGCGCTGAGTGGTGGATCGGGACTCACTCTGACGTTGGTGACTTCATCGCGCCCGTCGCCGTGGCGACGGGGGAAGCCCTCATGGAAATCCCATTCAGAACGGGATTTCCGGATGGGCATACGCGCCGGCGGCAATCGGTGCGTAGGGGGGGACGCCGCAGGGAGAGGGGGGAAGCATGTAGCTAGCACTAGGCTAGCTACATGCTAAAAAAAAAAAAAAAGTAAAAAAAAACCTTGCGGCCGCAGGAATAATACCGCCAGGGAGGTTAAACAGAAAACATGCACAAAAACAGACAATCGTGCAACTGAGAACACTGCACGGTTTACAAAAGTGCTGCCACTCTGTCCCTTCTGTACCTTCAGCCAGGTGCTTCCACCATGTGTCCTGACTTACTTTGTCCCTCTTTCCAGTGTTTCCCATAGTGTGTCCCGGCTTTCCCATGTCCCATATAGTGTGTCCTGACTTTCCAGTGTTTTTAATAACGTGTTCCTGATTTCCAGTGCTCCCATAGTGTGTCCCACTCTCCCAAGCTTTCTACCTCCATAACAACCACATAAAAAGGTGCCTGATTTTTTTATGATCCTCTTGAGTGTGAAAACAGCTTTGTACTGCATATTGGGAAAGACTATGACCCCCAGTGGAATATGGACACAGAGTACCAGTTTATATTGTACTGATGATGCATGTCAGTGTTATGAAGAAGGACTAAAATATTGCACATGTTGATCAACTTCCATATGCAAAATAACTCCACTGAACTCCAAACAGAAGTAATTTCATCTCTTTTTCCATCTCCCCATAGTTGGCCCGTTTATCTCAGATCTGTTCTAAGTATCAACAAATATGGAAAAATGTATCAGACTCAGGTGATGAGGAGTAAAGAGAATCATTCAGACAAGACAGAACAATTAGAGGAGAGCCCACATATGCATTCCCTGACTAAAGCCAAATCAAGGCATTAAAGCACAGGTTAGAGGAAAAAAAAGCAAGATCTACTTACCTGGAGCGTCCTCCAGCCCCTGGCAGCCAATGTGTGTCCCACACCGCAGCTCTGGTATCCCGAGGTCCCCTCCGTTGCAGTTGCCGACCTCGCCAGGTCGCCATCTTCTGCCGCGCTGCTCACGTGGCCTGGAGCGTTCTGCACAGACACAGAACTACTGCGCCTGTGAAAAATGCTTCCAGGCACAGGAGTGCGAGCAGTGAGGCTGCACACTTGCGCAGGTGCAGAACATGCCGACCTCGCTAGGTCAGCAACTGAGGGGACACCGGAGCAGCGGTGAGGGACACGGATTGGCTGCCGGGGCTGGAGGAAGCCCCAGGTAAGTAGATCATGATTTTTTTTTCCGCTTCAGTGTCACTTTAAGAGGTATGCTGGTCAGCATGGGGACGCAATTGGAATGCTTGGGGGCGCAACTTTCAGCTGAGAAAAATATAAACATATTGCTGATCTACCGCCCACCTGGAAAGGACTCAGCCTTCCTTAAAGAGACTCTGTAACAAATTGTTTATCTTTATTTCTTCTATGCTATAAGTTCCTATGCCTTTTCTAATGTGGTCTGGCTTACTGCAGCTTTTCCTAATTGCACAGTAGCTGTGTTATCTCTGTTATATGATCTAATCTTCTCTCTACAGTCGGCACAGTCAGGCTGAGGCAGTCAGACTGGAATGTGCAGGGCTGCTTGTGATTAGCTAGAAGCTGTACACACCCCCTGCAGGCTCTGTGTGACTAACACACTCTGCTTAGCTGAGCCTATTAGAAGCTGGTTAGTTTGTTTGTAAACACTGCCTAAAACTGGCAATTACAAGCCAGGTTTGCAGCAGAGAATGGCAGAAACAGCACAGAGGGGACCAGGAGCACATAATGAATAGAATGGTATGCTTTTTATTGTAAGAATTTCAGAGTACAGATTCTCTTTAAGGCTTCTTGCACACCAAGACGTTGTGTTAGGTGGCACGTTAAGGTCGCATAACGTGCACCTAACACAACGTATGGTGCTGCAAAAGCCGACGGTAGAGTGAGCCGCGTTAGGCTGCTCGATGCCCATAATATCTCCCAGAGTGGCGCTGATTGGCCAGCGGGACCACGTGATGCGGAGCGAGACACTCCGCATCACGTGGTCCCGCCGGCCAATCAGCGCCCGCCAGTGCAGTGAATATTAAGTAGCCATGTGCGCGGCTACTGTAGCTGGCTCTCCCCGCCTCCTCCGCCCCCCACTGCGCATGTGCAAACAGTCTAACGCGGCTATAGCCGCTCCAACGCCGTAGCATGCTGCACTTTGCACAGAACGTGCAGCGTTACATGTAACGCAACGTGGGCTGTGTGAACAGCCCACTTGTGTTACATTGCTGTGCGTTGGGGGAGCGTTACAGGCGCACTAACGTGCGCCTGTAACGTCTTGGTGTGCAAGCAGCCTTAAGCGGTATTGTCACCATAAAAATCTAATTTCAACAGCAACTCGTTTGAGTGTATTAAGTGATAAAGACGCTAATCCTGCATTCAAAACTTGCAAAACTTTTTCTACTGTTAGGGTTTGGAGTTATCACATACTTTAGGAGCACTGGCCCTTTAGTAGTCAGTGCCAAACAGTTGAATGCTGGGGGTTCTTTTTATCTATAATATATTCCTCCTCTTCCATTTATTTCCCTGCCAAGCTTCTTATCTGAAACACCTCTGCTCACTCGTGTTTACAAGCAAGGCTGAGGTGACTCCGCGATTGGAGGATAAAAGAAAAAAAAAGACAGTGCAGTTCCTAGTATACACCTCAGTGGGAGTGTCTGGAGACTCTGGGAGGAGGGCAGCTGATGAATACACAATGAGCAAGAGAAGGGAGGGGGAAGACAAGAGACAGGAAGGATATGATGTCAGCATTAGCTTGGCAAAATGGCCACTGCCTAGTAGAGGTGGGCCGAACGGTTCCAGGCGAACTTCGGGTGAACTTTCCCGGAAGTTCGATTCGCCCCATAATGCTCTATGAGGGTCAACTTTGACCCTCTGCATCACAGTCAGCAGGCGCATTGTAGCCAATCCGGCTATACTAAGCCCTGGAGCCCCCCCCTTATATAAGGCAGGCTCCGGCGGCCATTAGCCTCACTCGTGTGCCTGCTAGAGACATAATAGGGACAGCTGCTGCAGACTTGTTCTCCTAGGGACAGATTAGTCAGGCTTTTGCCTTCTTAGCTTGCTTAGCGGAATCTTATTGCTATAATAGCGCCCCAGAAAAGCTCTTTTCAGAGCTCATCCTGCTGTGATCAATTTTTTTTTCTGTGTTTGAAACTGACACTTTTGTTGTTTAGACAGCATTGCTAATTCATACTGTGTGTCCCACTGCCAGCAGCAGCAGCACATTCAGTGACTACTACCTGTGTGTGTGATACACTTGTGTTATTTAGACAGCATTGCTAATTCATACTGTGTGTCCCACTGGCACTGCCAGCACAAATGGCAGACTTGCCCACCTCCATATGATTCTCGTGAAAGGAATGTGGTGTCATCTTTGCCCGCCATAACTGGTTCTCGTTAAATGATTTAAAGTACATTCATTTCAAATACACAGCAGGGCCTCGAAAGTCCTCCTCCTGTATTGTTATTTTTGGTCACTACCTCGGGGTGGGCGTGCATGCCTGCCTGCTGCCCTCCTTGGATGTGTAGCGTTGCTCAGGCTCCACACCGGATTCCATCCCTCATTCCCCGGCCTTTACCCGGGGTCACAATGTTAGACTTGCCCGCCTCCATAGGATTCTCATTGTAGCTGTACTGAACAAGTACACAGCAAGTAGAAAATGTAATTTAAAAAAAAACGTAAGCTTTTTAACAGTGCCATGGAAAGTTGAGAAGGAAGTCATACATTACCTGACATCACTGAGTGAGGAAGATCAATCTCGCCATGTTGCGCAGTAGTTCAGCACGGCCGTCACAACAAACAGCTATTTGCGGTGCGTTACACAGTGAGTTTGGTGTGTCAGTGTGAAGCAGTACTCTAATTACACTCCCTGATTGATGTATACACATGCAAGATGTTTTAAAGCACGTTAGGCCTGCAATTTAGCATTCAATGTGATTTCTGCCCTTAAAATGTTGCTTTGCGTCACATCAAGATTTTTGCCCGGAACTTTTGGCGTGTATCCCACTCCGCCATGCCCCCCTCCAGGTGTTAGACCCCTTGAAACATCTTTTCCATCACTTTTGTGGCCAGCATAATTTTTTCTATTTTTCAAAGTTCGCCTCCCCATTGAAGTCTATTGCGGTTCGCGAACTTTTCCGCGAACTGAACCTTCCGCGGAAGTTCGCGAACCTAAAATCAGAGGTTCGGCCCATCTCTACTGCCTAGAATAGAATTTTCTGCTTTTCCTTTAAAAAATTGACAGGAATCATTACGTGGATAGCACAATACATCTGTTATGTAAGTAGAAGTAGTATTTATCTACTGATATGTGTTTTTTATTTCCAGGTTAGCATGGGTGTCGCTTGTTCTTTAAAGAACTTGTAAATCTCTTATGCAACCTAACACTGGAACAAACCAGATGGATTGTTCTTGGAGATTTTAATACATGGGTGGATGACCCCTTCGCAACTAGGATTAGAGCTACCTTGTGCCATAAATGAACTGGGATTCTCCCAAGCAATCGGCTATGCAACTCAGGGGCGTATCTGGGTAATATAGAGCCTATGGCAAACACTGAAATTGCGCCCCCCCCCCCCCCCCCCCCCAGTCTCCTTTCCTGCGTACAAGTGTTATGGTTGCCTGTGTTTTTTTTGGCTCGGGATATTGCTGAAGTAACTTTTTGGTAAATATCTCTTTATTCCCTCTCTATCCTCTTTTATAACGCTAAGCCAAGTCTACATACATAAATTAAGTAGCCATGTTCCCCAGATACCAGAATTAATCTGATCTGAGTGATGGGGAGACACAGGGGCAGGCATGGCGGTGCAGCACAGGAGGAGACATGGCGCCCATGTTGCTGTGGCGCCCATGGCACGAGCCATGCCTGCAACCCCTCTAGATACGCCTCTGATGCTACTCACAAGAAAGGTCATACTCTGGACCTTATATTCCATACTGGTCTGTCAATAGTGTGGAAATTAATGCTGTTGCCTGGTCAGACCACCACACTATCCACTTCTCCCTCTCAATACCAGCTGACAAACACTAGTTCAAGAACCAAATAAAATATCGCAGCTTAAAAGGGCTAACACTGCAACATATCCGAGATAACTTCAGCTTTGATGAACTGACAGACTTCAGCTTGGACCCTGATACTCTGGTGTTTAAATACAACAAATGTGTGTCCTCCACCTTTGAGACCATTGCTCCTCTGCGCACCAAATATCTTACTCCACACCATCATGCACAGTGGTTTGATAACTCTATAAAAGAGCTGAAAAGACAAGGCACAAAACTTGAAAGACTGTGGCGCAAATCTCAGTCCCCAGAAGACAAACATGCCTTAATCCTCCACTTGAACAACTACCAAAAGGTCATCACTGAGAAAAAGTCATAATTTCTATCACATGAGATTGCAAATGCAGTTAACAAACCAGCCCAACTGTTCCGCACAGTGGAAAAAATCTGCAACCCGGCATGCCAAAAATGTAATATACAGTCTTCAAAGGACTTCTGTGACCAATTTGCCCATTTCTTCTCAGACAAAGTCTCCGCTATACGGTCCGCCATCCATCTTACAGCATCTGAGCCTAATATAGCACCAAAGACCATTAGCAGAGACAACGTAACACCTTGGTCAAACTTCAAGGAAATTGATGAAGTCACATCAAGCATCCTCCTTCAACTCTGCCAAACTACCTGTGACCTGGATCCTGGCCCAACACAGTTCATGTTGAGCTGCCCCGACCTGTTTGTACCGGTATTCCTCAAAACTGTAAACTGCTCCTTACAATCGGGAATATTTCCTGCTTTACTGAAGGAAGCAATCATCAGGCCTCTCCTCAAAAAATCTTCCCTGGACCCAGATGCAATGACCAGCTACAGACCTGTCTCTAACCTTCCCTTTCTGGGTAAGGTAATTGAAAAAGCTATATACCTCCAGCTAGAAGCCAAAATCTTACAAAACAACAGTTATGATCCATTCTAGTCTGGTTTCAGGAAACATCACAGCACTGAAACTGCCCTCATCCAAATCTGCAACCACCTGCTCATGGTAAGAGACGGAAGAGAGTGCTCCATCCTGATAATGCTAGACCTTTCTGCAGCCTTTGACACAGTTGACATTTGCATCTTGATAAGCAGGCTACCAGAATACTGTGGCGTTGATGGCATAGTTCTTCAGTGGTTCCAATCCTTCTTGAGTGGCAGAAACCAAAAAGTGTCTATGGGGCCCTTCCTGCCCATCTCTGTACCACTTAAAGAGAATCTGTATTGTTAAAATCGCTCAAAAGTAAACATACCAGTGCGTTAGGGGTCATCTCCTATTACCCTCTGTCACAATTTCACCACTCCCCGCCGCATTAAAAGTGGTTAAAAACAGTTTTAAAAAGTTTGTTTGTAAACAAACAAAATGGCCACCAAAACAGGAAGTAGGTTGATGTACAGTATGTCCACACATAGAAAATACATTCATACACAAGCAGGCTGTATACAGCCTTCCTTTTGAATCTCAAGAGATCATTTGTGTGTTTCTTCCCCCTGTTCTCATGCACTGAAGTTTCAGGCTGCTCTTTTCTTCCTGCAAACAGCTTTGCCCTTGTCTGTAATTTTTCAGTATGTGAAAGCCCAGCCAGCTCAGAGGACGATTTATCCAGCTTGTAAAAGATGAGAGAGAAGAGAGAAGCTGCTCTAATCTAAATAATACACAGGCAGTGTGCAGAGAGGGGGGAGTTCATAGCAGAACCACAACACTGAAGAACTTGGCAGCCTTCCAGACACAGGCGACAAGTCTGACAGGGGAAAGATACATTGATTTATTACAGAGACAGTGATAGCATGAAGTGCTGCAGTTAGCCAGAGCACATTAGAATAGCTTTTGGAATTTATAGGATGATAAAAAACAGGATGCAATTTTTGTTACGGAGTCTCTTTAAGTATGGGGTGCCCCAGGACCCATTCCTTTCTCCCCTCCTTTTCACAATTTACATGTAACCACTTGGAAAACTAATCCAAAACCACGGCCTGCTATGCTGACGACACCCAATTATATCTTTACTTCAAGCCTGGTGTGACAGACCCAACTCCAACTATTAATGCCTGCTTAGCCGAACTACAGCAATTTAATGAGTGACAACTGGCTCAAACGAAATGCATATAAAACTGAAGTCCTTCTGATCGGAGGGCAGCGCATGACAACAAAACAACTTCACTTGCAGTCTACTCTTCACCACTGGGAATAGGAGGCACAGATCTACACAGCTCTGAGCATTTGCGTAGCCTGGGAGTTCTAATTGATGGGGATTTAAACTTCAGAACTCACATCTCTGCTGTGGTAAAATCATCCTACTTTCACTTGAAGAACATCGCAAAAATCAAGCACCTCATCCCCCCCCCCCCCCCCCCCCCCCCAGAGGATCTGCCAACCTTAGTTCATGCCTTCATTACGTGACTGAACTACTGTAATGCTCTCTACACCGGCCTTCCAAAAAAGGACTTGTACCGCCTACAGCTGATACAGAATACTGCTGCCAGACTGTTAACCAACCAACCCCGTCACTGCCACATAACACCAGTCCTGCACTCCCTTCACTGGCTACCTATAAAATGGAGGGTCCTATTCAAGATCGGCCTACTGACATTTAGATCACTTCATAATCTGGGCCCTGGATACATGAAAGAAATGTTACAGCTGCGTACCAATCCCTGCAATCTCAGATCCACAGGTTCTAATAATCTTGTCATACCCAAAATCCACCTAGAAACTTTTGGTCCCATAGCCATCTGTCATGCTGCTCATACGTTATGGAACTCCTTACCTCAGCAGATCAGGACAGCTCCATCTCTGGAAGTGTTTAAATCCAGACTGAAAACCCACCTGTTCAGTTTGGCATTTGCAGAAATATATTTTTTGTTGTTGTGTGAATACTTCATCCTGCTACCAACTACTGAATCTGAGATAGCCCAAGTGCTTTGAGTCCTATGGGAGAAAAGCTCTATAGAAATTTTATTATTGTTATTGTCAGGCAGGAGGTAAAAGGATCCTATATAGAAATCTGTGCAGCAACATTTCTAGGTATGATAAAAAATTCCAGTGATAAAAGGCTAAAAGAGTATCCTGGTCTTCATGGAAAGCAGGGATTCTGAGGGAAGAGTCAGTAGAGGTGCCTGGCTCTTCTACTGACCACATCTGCTATTATTCTGTTGCTATTGCCTGATGAAGCAAGATCAAACCTGCAAAACGCGTAGCATTGTCCCACGGAGTGTGTAAATAAACTTGTTCTATTTGTCAAACACATTGGCAATTTTTCTTTCTTCTTGGAGGAGGTAAGTCCACCACTGCCTCCTCACGTTTTAAACTTTTTGTATATTTTAATCCATTTGGCACCTCTGTATCCATACTACTCTATGTGGGCAGAGATTGATTTTACTGTGTCCCCTCAAGCATACTAGTACCCACATTAATAGTACAGTTAAAGTGGACCCAAATTAAAAATACAAGCTTTCAGAAATAAAATCTATTTTCTAAATTATAATAATAAATAGCAGCCTTTTTCAGCTGCATGATGACAAATATAAAATATTTTACATTTTTGGAGGAACCCCTCCCTTCCTTTCATATTGCCGGGACAGAATCCGGCAGACTGGTGGACTAGAAGGTGTCCAGCAAAGGAGGAATTTCTAATGGCTGCCACCTGTATAACCCTAGTAATGAAAAGAGAAGGGTGAAAAGCATGCACTGAAATGCTCATAGGCTTGAAGGAGTGTTTATTTATTTTTGTATGTGTCAAAGTGGTGCAACTATATATTTTGAATTAAAAAAATGTTTGGTTTGGGTCCGCTTTAAGTGACTGGTCACCTCTTCTCAACCTCCTGCTTCTCAACCTCCTGTCTCATGTTGATGACACAGCATTGCATCCATATAAATAGGGCAGAACACCAACATTCTGTGGGAGGGATTGCTGCTGCTGTTCAGGTTGTATCATCCTGTTAATGTCGTTGAGAAATGGATTGGAAAAGACTGAATCTAACTGAAGCTATGTACACACTTCTGATAAATGTCATCTGAAACGTCCAATGAAAGACAGATATTGTATCAGATGAAAAACGATGGTAAATGACTAGTGACCGATATCTGGTATGTTGCTCAACCCAACTGGTAGATCAATACAAACGACTATTGGGCAGATATCATGCAGTCGGCCGGGGGTGTACAGGGTTGTTTAAAGGGATACTTAAGTAAAAAAAAAAAATGATTTTTACTCACCTAGGGCATCCCTCAGCCCCCTGAAGCTGTATGGTGCCCTCGCAGCCTTGCTCCGATCCTCCTGTCCCCGCCGGCGGCTACTTCCGGGTTCGGCGTCAGCCGCTGACAGGCTGGGAACGCGAGTGATTCTCCGCGTTCCCAGCCGCTATATCACCCTGTATAGAGTTTTTTCTATAGAGGGTGATATAGCGGCTGGGAACGCGGAGAATCACTCGCGTTCCCAGCCTGTCGGCGGCTGACGCCGAACCCGGAAGTAGCCGCCGGCGGGGACAGGAGGATCGGAGTGAGGCTACGAGGGCACCATACAGCTTCAGGGGGCTGAGGGATGCCCTAGGTGAGTAAAAATCTTTTTTTTTTTTACTTAAGTATCCCTTTAAGCAACATGCTTGCCCTACAGTATTTGAACAACATAATTGTTTGAAATATGTTTATGAACAATGTTTTTAAACTACATGTAATTTCTTTTTTCTGAGTGCTACAGAAAATGGTGCTATATAAATTAATAACAATAAAATGCGTGTCAAGTAATATAATACATTTGGTTCAGAAGGGTGTATGCTGCAAAATTCATAAGGGAACGTTAAAAAGTGTTAATCCTATCATAAATGAAGTGGCAAGTGAATTGTCAAACTTCTATCTGGTGTCTGTAGAAATTGTGCCGGTCAGCAGTGCACTTTGACTAGCACCACTACAATGGTGCTAGTCGAGTTTAGGGAACCTAGCAGGAAACCTCATAGGGAACAGTTCTCCAATCATAGTACCCTCTACAGCACAAAGCATTGCGACTTGCCAAATAGTCTGGGCGCAGTTTACTACAACCTATTGGAAACTTAGCAGTTGGTGGTGCTGTCCACCAAATCACAGCTGAAGAATTTCCCTATAAGGTTTCTTGCTGGATCTATTAAAATAGACAAGCGCCACTACAATGGACACAACGTAAAAAATGAAATTGGGTTAAGTCCGAACCTAGGATCCATCAGCATGTTTGTTCCTTTTGTAGATTTGGGCTCTAATGTGGGTGCTATATGAATAAAAAATAATAGTGTGAACCCAGGCTTACTCCAAAAGAAGCCTATAAGCAGCACAGATGTAAAGTACCAGTTAGAAGGTGCTAATTCATTGTGTTCAGTACTCACCAACGCTCCATAGTGTGCAGACCTCAATTATGAGAGCAGGTGGACTAATAACTGAGATAGCCAGTCTTGGACATCAAGGGCTTGATTCACAAAGAGGTAGCGCTATAACGCGCGTAACGTTTTTCACACGTAAACACAAATAAAACGTGCGAAAATGGCCATGATTTTGCACGCAAACGCAAAGTTACACAGGTTATAGCGCGCGCAAAAACGCTAGCGTGACCGGAATAAGAGTTATCACGGCTTTGTGGATCAAGCTCCAAGAATCACCTGTGAGGGGAAAGCAGAAAAAAACCCTACCAAGCTCCAAAGATCTTTGCTGACACCTAGTGGCATTTTTTAATATTGCAGTTGGAAAAATATTTCTAATTATAGAAAGAGCAGAATCAGAATCAGAATCAGCTTTATTCGCCAGGTATGCCAGAGACATACCTGGAATCAGAGCCGGGACAAGGTCATCCAGCACCCAAGGCTGAGACACCAAAGTGCGCCCCTCCATCCCTCCCACCCCAGCCTTCACACACTGATTGCTATTAGACTAAGAGGCGCCACAGGGCCCACGACCTCCCCAACACCTTAATATCTAGTTATCTGGCTCGCAGTCACTGCTGTGTATCCCCTTTTCTTATTTCTTTCTGCTTCAAACACAATTAGGAATGACAGCTGAATGAATTCTGCGCCCCCTTCTACACTGCGCCCTGAGGCTGGAGCCTCTCCAGCCTATGCCTCGGCCCGGCCCTGCCTGGAATTGTTTTTGGAGCACATGGCATGGCATTTGTACATGCATACATAAGACTTGCATACATATGGCGTAGGGAGGGCTACATAAACATGAACATAGTGAGACGAAAGGAAGAAACATAAGCTGTCATGTGGGGATCGAGTTCAGTTGGAGTACCGCTTGGGGGAAGAAGGTACTCCAGCGTCTGGTGGTTCTGGTGGGGACAGCCCTGTAGCGGCGGCCCAGCGGAAGGAGCTTGAAAAAACGGCTGCCCGGGTGGGAGGGGTCGGTCGAGATATTGATGGCCCTCGTCCTCATTCTGGTCGTGTGGAGGAGATCGAGGGGTGGCAGTGGCAGACCGATGATCTTTTCTGCAGTGCTGATTACTCTGTGGAGTTTGTACTTGTCGCTAGCAGATGCCCCTGCGTACCAGACGATGAGGGATGAGCAAAGGATGGACTTCACGGTGGCAATGTAGAAGCTCCTAAGCAGCTCGCGTGGGATGCCAAATTTTTTCAGTTTACGCAAGAAAAATAACCTCTGCTGAGCCTTTTTCTGGGTTATGGTGGTGTTCTCCTACCATTTTAGGTCCTTGGTGATGGTTATGCCGAGGAACCGAACGCAGTAGAGTATTGTACCGTGTTAGCCATCAGTAAAAGCAAGAAGTTTTGAATCGGGATGATACCACCCATGTGCGGTGCAGAGCATGGGCGCAGCATCAGCGGTGCAGAGCATGGGCGCAGCATCAGCGGTGCAGAGCATGGGCGCAGCATCAGCGGTGTAGAGCCTGGGCGCAGCATCAGCGGTGCAGAGCATGGGCGCAGCATCAGCGGTGCAGAGCATGGGCGCAGCATCAGCTGTGCAGAGCATGGGCGCAGCATCAGCGGTGCAGAGCATGGGCGCAGCATCAGCGGTGCAGAGCATGGGCGCAGCATCAGTGGTGCAGAGCATGGGCGCAGCATCAGCGGTGCAGAGCATGGGCGCAGCATCAGAGGTGCAGAGCATGGACGCAGCATCAGCGGTGCAGAGCATGGGCGCAGCATCAGCTCTCACTTGCTGGGCTTTTAGGCTCTCCAAACTTACTGTCTACAGTATAAAGGCATGCATTTGATTGATCTGAGGAAGTGGACGGTGCTCCCCCAAACACGCTATCATTTAAAGTGTCTGGTGAATTATAAATCTTTTTGTTTGAAATTGGCATTGCCCCTTCTTTTAGAGGTAAGCCATTTTTATTATTATTTTTGTATTATTTTTAGTCACATAATATAGCTATATCTGTCATCCACTACCACCTATTTTGGGGCGCCTTCTCCCTCCCAGATGTTTATAGGGTTGCAATGGAGGGGATGGGGTTTCCAAAGGTTTGGAGCCCCATGGAATTTTTATTGGGGGCCACATGGTTTGTAGTTACAGTTCTGGTGAAAATTATGGTATTGTCAAAATAATCTGGATCCCCTCCCCTTTTTTGAATATATCCCTAATATTCGTACACAGATGTGACTACCTCTACACAGTGGTGTAGCAATTATGGATACAGAGGTGGCGGCCGCACTGGGGCTCCTGGACCAGAGGGACCCTCCTTCATCCATCTTATTAGCTTTTCATTGGTGTTATGCTGGTAATGAACACCTCTATATGTATATATTATATTACTGTACTATATTGAATAGTGGTAATCCTTAACAAACTGTTTCCTTACTTTAACCACTTGCCGACCGCACGCTTATACCGCGCGTCGGCAAAGTGGCAGCTGCAAGACCAGTATTGCGTCGCCAGCTGCAGGCTGATTAATCAGGAAGCAGCCGCTCGTGCGAGCGGCTGCTTCCTGTCAATTCACGGCGGGGGGCTCCGTGAATAGCCTGCGGGCCGCCGATGGCGGCTCGCAGGCTAAATGTAAACACAAGCGGAAATAATCCGCTTTGTTTACATTGTACGGCGCTGCTGCGCAGCAGCGCCGTAAGGCAGATCGGCGATCCCCGGCCAATCAGCGGCCGGGGATCGCCGCCATGTGACAGGAGACAGCCTGTCACTGGCTGCACAGGACGGATAGCCCGGATCTCCAGGGGGGGGGGCAGGTAGGAGAGGGAGGGGGAGGATTTCGCCGCGGAGGGGGGCTTTGAGGTGCCCCCCCCCCCCCCCCGCAACACCCGGCAGGCAGGAGCGATCAGACCCCCCCAGCACATCATCCCCCTAGTGGGGAAAAAAGGGAGGGCGATCTGGTCGCTCTGCCTGCACGCTGATCTGTGCTGGGGGCTGCAGAGCCCACCCAGCACAGATCAGCTAAAACAGCGCTGGTCCTTAAGGGGGGGTAAAGGGTGGGTCCTCAAGTGGTTAAATACACCTCTCTGACACTGTAGCTGTCCTTGGTAAGTTTTGAGGCTCCATATCATTAGAGTGCTTGAGGCCCCATGTAAAACTCGCACTAGGGCCCCAAGCTCCTTAGTTACGCCACTGCCTCTACACTATTTTACAAATAGAGTTTAAATGGGAAACTCCTAAACTGGAATATTGTACATTAACATAGATACAGTAGGTTGACCTATAGGGCTCGATACACAAAGCGGTGCTAACCCAGCAAAAGACTTTAGGCGTGATAACCATTGCACCACGCTGGTGAAAAGCCAGTTTAGGCGTGATAAGTTTAGATAAGTTTAAATCGCGTGCAAGGTCCCGCGCGCAGAGCAGCGCCATTCAATTCTATGCAAAGTGCACCAGACTTTGCTAGCGCAATACTTTTGATCAGCTGTGCACTGCGGTGCTAACCCAGTTGGTGCTTAAACTTATCATGCCTAAACTTATCACGCCTAAACTTATCAGGCCTAAACTGAGTTTAGGTGTGATAAGGGGCTTTTCACCAGGGTGCTAACTGTTAGCACCGCTTTGTGAATCAAGCCTATACACTAGTTATACAATAAATTAATATATTACAACACCTAATATCTGGTCAGGGTCTGTATGCAGTGACACTAAATCCCCCCCCCCCCCCAACACACACACACACACACACACACAGACACTTTTCCACACCACCAAATAGAGGTTGCGAAAACATGAATTAATACATCCTCAGAACAGATGGACAAAGCAGTGTGTATTGCCTGACAGCCGTTTCACAAGCCAGGCCAAAAGTACAGTTACATTTCCACACCACACAGATTCTGTAGCCTTCTAGTCATGAGCGAAACTGAGGGTCATCCTTAAAGGACGGATGCATCGATAAAGAAAAATATCTACTTACCCATGGCTTCCTCCAGCCCCTGGCAGCTGATATGAGCCTCGCCGCAGCTCCGCTTCCAGCCAGTGGCCCGGGGTCCCCTCCGTTGCAGGTGCCGACCAGCATCTACTGCGCATGTGCAAGCGAGCGATCGTGCTCACGTGGCTTGAAGCATTCTGCGCAGGTGCAGAACACTTCAGACCACTTGAGTGCGATTGCAAAGGGCGTGGCCGCACGCTCGCGCAGGCACATAAGATGCCGACTGGTGAGGTCAGGATTTGCAGTGAAGGGCCACCAGCTGGAAGTGGAGCTGCAGCAAGGGACATATCGGCTGCCGGGGCTGGAGGAAGCCCTGGGTAAGAAGAACTTTTTATTTTATTTTAAGTAAACCTGTACCTATCTGTTAATAGCCATAGGCCGCAGCAGAGAGGGTTTACGTGCCTCTGTTGCAACCTCTGACCACTTTAGTCCACGCTGCCCTCAGCATACATTTAAAAAAGTCGCAGTCAAATTTGGGCGCGATTTACAGACAAAAATAAAAATATTGGTAATTTAGAATTATCAATAAATAACAGTATTTGTAATGTAAAATCGTTAATTCCGATTATTACCGGTACGTTAACGAAATTGATTAATGAAATATACCATTTTAAAACAGATTGGAGTTGATAACGAAAAAATATTAATGTTAAATATCGTAATGTAATTCAATAATACAGCTTAACCCAACTATACTCTCACACAGAACCATCCCTTGGTGATGCCTAACCCCAACTACCCCCCTGGTGGTGCCTAACCCTAACTACCCACCTGGTGGTGCCTAACCTCCTATGGTGGTGCCTAACCCTAACCAACCCTCATTTTGGTGCCTAACCCTAACTATACCTAGCCCTACTCTCACACAGAACCCTCCCTGCACCTATCCCTGACCCCTAGACGTCCCTGGTGGTGCCTAACCCTAAAACTCCCCTGGTGGTGCCTAACCCTAAAACTCCCCTGGTGATGTCTAACCCTAAAACCCCCCCGGTGATTCCTAACCCTAACCACCCCCTGGTGGTGCCTAACCCTTACCACCTCCCTTGTGGTGCCTAAACCCTAAGGCTCCTTTTACACTTGATCCACTGCGTTGGGCATGCGTTTGCGTTAGTGCGTGTTTTTTCCTGAAATGTAACAAAAACCTATTTGTTACAATCCCCACATGCTGGCATCCGCAAAAAAAGAGTGCTGCACTCTTTTTTGCGGATGCCAGCATGTGGGGATTGTAACAAATAGGTTTTTTATACATTTCAGGGAACAACGCTCACTAACGCGTACCAACGCGCGCTAACACAAACGCATGATCAACGCAGCGGATCAAGTGTAAAAGGAGCCTAGCCACCCCCATGGTGGTGTCTAACCCTAACCACCCACCCGGTGGTGCCTAACACTAACCACTTCCCCTGCATAAACACCCTTTTACACATAGAAAAAATAATATCGTAATAACACATATCGTAAATAAATCATTACATATAAGGACCTATTATTGTAATTACATCATTACACATCTTTATTTATCGTAATGTCACATATATCGATATCATTTACATATATCGATATAATAGCCAAATATTGTAATAAACATACACAATATCAGACACTGAAAGTCTAGTTTTAGTTTCACAAACCTCTATTTATCAATCGTACGTTATCGTTTTACATAAAAATTTCGATATTTCGCAACGGCGCTCAAATATTTGCAATGTTGAGCAAAAATTTACAAAAACCTATAATTAACATTAAAAAGATAACTGCGCCCAAATCTATTAAGCGCTATAATTAGCTGATCCGCTGCCCTCCATCATCCTGACTCCCTGCCCTCCATCATCCTGATTCCCAGCTATGAAGATGAAAGTTTCAGAAAGAGAGCAGCGTGCAGCGCAGCAGTGAGAGGCGGCACAGAGGCGAGCTATCCCTCTCTGCAGCCTGTGGGCACTAAAAGGCCGATTCAGGTTCCATTCAGCCAACCTGAGAGACAAACCTAAAGTTTTGCTCATCCCTGCAGCCAACCACACATAGCACACCCCACAGACTTGTTGTTCTCTGCAATTTGAAAGGTTCCAAAAACATGTTTTTACTAAATAAGGAACAAATAATGTTCAGGCATTACAATGTTATGCCACTAGATGTCTCTGTTGTCCTATGATTAAATATGTTACTAAATCTATTGTTTCACTGAATAATGCTGGATCCAAACAATACAATGTTTTGTCAGATTTACCTGCCAGATCGATTATTTCCAGCACATTCAATCTGAGAATCAATCGTTTTTTGAATTTTCTGATAGATTTCCGCTGGTTTCTATGGAAATCGACCAGAAAATCGCAAAAAAAACTATCGATCCTCAGATTGGACATCCTGGAAATAATCGATCTGGCAGGTAAATTGGCCAAAAATTTGTGTGGTGTGGATCCAGCATAAGGCCTCTTTTCCACGGACCGTTACCAGGCAGTGAAATGCCTCTCAATTCCTCACAACTGCTCACTGTTGCCTGGTAACTGCTTGCTGAGAACACAGCTCAACAGTCCGTGTAAAAGAGGCCTAAGTCACAAAAATGGAATGGATTGAAATTTTCAAGATAGCAATGCTTAAAATAGCCCACAAGATGGCGCATGTGAGAGGCTACATAATACAATTTGAATAATGCGGAAATTAATATTCATGTGTTGATGACAATGAAAGCCCACAAGAGGACGCTCCAATGACAGATAATACACACGTTCAGCAGTCAATTGTTCGGACAATTTATAAAGCACCAACATATTCCGTGGAACTGTACAAAGTAAGAAACAAACATTATGGGGTAAATAATAATACAGACAATGTTATACACCGATATACTGTACAATCAGAGGCGTAACATTTATGGGGGCCCCCCAGCAGAACTTTTTTCACACCCAGTAGCGTAAGTAGCTAAAGAGCTAAGGGCGCCTGTACAAGTTTTACATTGGGGCCCTCCAATCACTATACATAGCAACAGGTGCAAGAAGGGGATCGGGAACAGTTTGTTAATGATTATTATTATTATTCAAAGCATCTATAGAAGTGATTATTACCAGCACAGGACCAATAAAGAGCTAATACTGTGGTTGAGGGAGGATCCCTTGTGGCCCCCTCTGGCTAAGGGCCGTGGTGCAGTCACAACCTCTGCATCCCTATTGCTACGCCACTGTTTACACCCATTCACTTGCCTACTCTTGGTGTCTTTCACGACATTGGGACCCATCTCACAAGGGTCATTAAACAAGTGTGGCCATCCTCCAATCACAGATGCTGTTTTCCTCTAGTTACATCCCTGTGTACAATAATGCAGAATTGGTACAAAATGTAGAAGTGGTACACAATACAGAATTGGTAATTACAGTGACAAAATGACTAAATATGAATAAATGTGTAACAAATTCCAAGAGACAAAAGGGTTATAAAGCACTGCCCTTGCTAGCTTACAATCTAAAGCAGGGGTAGGGAACCTATGGCTCTGGAGCCAGATGTGGCTCTTTTGATGGCTACATCTGGCTCACAGACAAATCAGTAAGGGTTTATTCACGAAGCTGCACTGCTCAAGCAGCACAGCTTTGTGTGGCAGCGCAAGTAACATTTTCCAAGTAGGCACGTTACTTAGGGTGACCATATTTTGATTTCCAAAAAAGAGAACGATCACAACAGCATGTGGGCATGGTCATGGGTGGGGCCAAATATACAAGACCTTAGCAGTGTGCTGTCCAACTTCGCGGGCATGGAGGCAGGCCGTTTTTTTTCCAGACCACATGGTGGAGGGCAGGCCTGACCACAAAATGCAATCAGCTTTGCAGATTTCCCCACAAAATGCAATGAGACTGGCAACAGATTTCCCCACAAATGGAATCAGATTGGCAGCATATTTCTATACAAACTTAATGAGATTGGCAGCATATTTCCCCACAAATGGAATCAGATTGGCAGCATACTTCCCACAAATGCTATGAGATTGGCAGCAGATTTCCCCACAAATGCTATGAGATTGGCAGCAGATTTCCCCACAAATGCTATGAGATTGGCAGCAGATTTCCCCACAAATGCTATGAGATTGCCAGCAGATTTCCCTACTAGACTGAGATGATATGACAGTTGTGTGAGCAGATACATGCTGCTGCTGCCCCTACCTCACACACTCGCTGCGCAGGTTGCCGACCAGCTCGGAGTGGCCGGCTCCCTCTGACTTCCAGGCCATGACTGCACACAGCGCATTGAGCAGGTACTCTGCTGCTTTCAGCGCGGCGACTGCGCCCAGCAGCTTGCCCAGGAAGCCCAGCACCTCCAACCAGGAGCCGTCATCCAGGGGCCCGCCAGAGGAGGGGGCGAGGCCACAAACTCAGGGGCGCTCGCAATGCCCAGCTCGCTCGCACATGACGTATTGGTAGCTACACCCAGCGCAGGCATTGGCTCACGTGACAGCGCCTCACGCACGCGCTGGGCGGCTAGTGCTGGGAGCGAATGTTGTTGGCAGCTGCTGGTAACAGGGCGCCAGGGGCGTTGCTAGGTTCCTTTAGGATCCGTGGCACTCTTGGGTACCCCTGCAGCGCACGCAGCGTGCCGCACCAAAAAATTGGTGTGGTCACGCACTTGAATGTGGAAGTGGACATGGGTGGAGCCAGTTAGGTACGCACACACCTCAGACACATGCACGCACCTCTGACACACACATACACCTCTGAGACACACACATGCACCCAGTGCTTCTAGGATTTAGTCAGGAAAATAATGGACACAGGACCCTGGAGTAGTGTTCACGGGTTCAAAAATTGTTGGAATTCAGAATGATGTTCTTAATCATATGAATCAGAACTTGAATCATACACATGCGGAACACGGCAAGGGGTTTGATTGTCCCTTGTTGCCGACTCCAGCTGCAGTGCTCTACATTGCGTTGCAGCTCTCCAATAGCTGGAATGTAACATAGAGTACAGCACCAAAGTCTGCAACAAGGGACAGTTAAACCCTGTAGTCCGCATGTGTATGATTCAAGTTCTGATCCATTTCATTCAGAACACCATTCTGAATGTGAATACTACAGTGGACACCATTTAGATATATGTTACAGCACATGGACTGGGCAATCTTTTTCACAGTTTTTTTCCCCATTATTAAAAGCAGTGCTGTTGAACTGTCTCCCCCTTCACTATGTGCTGAAACACTTCTCAGCTCTCCCAACTCCCTATCTTTATCAGATGACCCCAAGGAAAAATATGCAGGCTACAGCTATGGGGGGGGGGGGGGGGGGGGGGCAGAGAGTCATAAACTCATTAAGACTTTCCCCATGCTGTTCTGGCTAATATTGAACACGCTGAAAAGCACTGACCTGCGAAGGCAAAAGAAAGATCAAGCAGCTACCTGTCTGTTTACTGCAGCTGATAATGCTGAATACCAGGCAGCAGATCTTCTGTACTCAAGTGAATACTGCTAATGAGGATGGGGGCGGGACAACTGCGTGCACACCAGGAAGGTGACTCTATCTGTGGGGCTAGCAACGCGCCTGCAGGGCGCTATGGAGTCCTCGCATTGAGCCGATGCTCCAACAATCTAACCTACAGTGTCGACCTAGCCTACATCCCATAGACTTTTACTATCCCCTCCCCTCCCCCAACCCTAACCCTAACCCTCCTGGTATACATTTGATAGTGAATGTAGGCTGATTCGACGTGTAGGTTATTACGTCGGAACACCCGGCTCTTTGGGAGCCGAGCCAGAAGAGCCGATGCTTAAGAGCCGGAATTCCCATCACTAGACTCTCAGTCTAGTGATTGGAACTCCGGCTCTTTAAAGCATCGGCTCTTCTGGCTTGTGCTTGGCCGCTTGGCTCCCAAAGAGTCGGCTCGTGTTCGGCTCTCTTCACCTGCTATCCGGACATTTCAAAAACCCCTGAGGACACCCCGGACAGGTCGGAAAAAGTGGACCTGTCCGGGCAAAAGAGGATGCCTGGTCACCCTAACGTTACTGCTGTAGCATGCACTACTAACTTACTCACACCACCCCAAAATGAACCCAACGGCTGCTCCAATAGTCCCACTCTGTATCCAGTCAGGTCCAGTGACTTTGTGGGAAGAGATCCCCGCACTTTGATTGGGCCAATAGGTACACTGACCAGACGTCCCATTTTACCTGGGACACGTCCCAGGTTCAGGGTCCCCTGTCCCAGGCTGCAGTGTGTCCCAGGTTATGTCCCACTTTTGGCCGCTGGGTGTCCCAGGCATGAGACTCTGTGGCCGCATGAGGTAATGTTTGCCTCATTTACCGTTTGCGGAGTCAGAGTAATCGTTTTCTGCTGCATTTCATGGGTCAGAGATAAAGCTAGTTGCATTTCATGTGTCAGAGGTTGCTGCAGTTATTATTTGATGGCCATAGAGACTGCATTTGCTTTTGGGGTTATTGTTTCAGCATTTGGCATTTTGGGGGCTCAAAATTATTAAATGGCATGCTAATACTGTAGCATTACCAGTTTCTGCAGATTTTGCAGACAATTCAATCCCACTATAGTCATAGTCTAATGTCCAACAATATTATTATGTATTTATATAGCACTGGCATCTAAGGCAGCACTTTACAGAGAATGTAGTCATGTCCTTGGCAGAGCTAACAATCTAATCCCGGCCATAGCCAAAGTGTAATGTCCCGCCATATCATTATTATGTATTTATGTAGCACTTGCATCTTCTACAGCACTTTACAGAGTACACAGTCATGTCATGGACTGACATCTAAGATGCAAATCTCCCATTTCACCACATCATTGTGGCAACACTGCTTTCTTATGTGTTTTGGGAACATTGCATTTGGGAACATTACATTACAGCTCGCTCCACCCACATCATGTCATGGACATGCCCATTTTTTTCACGCGGCACGCTTCATGCGCCGCTCTAGCACCCCCCCTCCGTCCCAGGTTGAGCCAAGAAAAATCTGGTCACTGTACAATAGGCTGGCTGTCACTTGACAGGCAGCTTATTGGGCCAAGGTGCCAGGATCTCGGCCTACAAAGTGAATCAACCTCCAAATATGCTAGCTAATTGTATAAGCTGTTAGTCGGTATATCTCCTCTCTGGCTCTCGGGAAAATTGCTGAGAAGCTGAAGACGTTTTTGACACTGCCGCTGCCTGTCGGATCAACTGTATACACATCACCATGGCAACAGGGACGTGAGCCCTACTGTCTCAGTTTGAAACATAATGTATGGCTCTCACAGAATTACATTTTAAAGAGAACCAGAGATGAAGCAACCTCATGTATTTTACCTTATAAATCAGTGGGAACATGACAGTAAACACCTAATCTGCTCTTTGTTACATTGTTCTCTGTTTAATTTGCCTGGTATCACCTCTAAGATAAGAATCCCGACTAAGCAGTCGGCTGGCTTTGCTACAGAATAATTATAGCTGAGACTGTGTTCTTTTGTGTCTTTTCAAGTCCAAGCCTGCCCCCTGCTGGCTTTGCTCAGGAATCATTATAGCTGAGTCATTATAGCAAAGCCAGACTCAATGCTCAGTCCGGGATTCTTATCTCAGCTAGATAACAGACACTTTTAGCAGTGAGGATGGAACAGAGAGCAGGGTAAATGTTTTCTCTAATGTTCCCACTGATTTCTATGGTAAAATACACAAGGGTGCTTCGTCTCTGGTTCACTTTAAAATAGGTGGCGTTTATGGCTCTCTCAGCCGAAAAAGTTCCTGACCCCTGATCTAAAGGAATGGGGGGAACAAGAGGTTGGGTAGTATACAATTATTGATACCTAGACTCAGTGTATTTTAGGTTATCTAGTAGGAGCACAACTGAACAGATGTCAAAGGGGAAATGGCCTAAGGTAGAACATATGCTCGATGGAAAAAGTCAGTTTCAAGGGAAAATTTAAAGATCTCAGAGGTTGGAGAGTGACGGATGTGTTGTGGCAGGGGTTTCCAGAGAAGGGGGAAGCACGTGCAAAATTTTGTATACATGAATGCGAGGTGATTCTAGAGGAGGACAAAAGAAAGTCATGTGTAGGTCTGAAACTGAGGTTGGGTTGGTATCTGGAAACTAGTGAGGAGATGTACAAAGGAGAGAGATTGTGGAGAGCTTTGTAAGTTAGAGTCAGAACCGGGACAAGGTCCTCCAGCATCCAAGGCTGATACACCAAAGTGCGCCCCTTCATCCCTCCCACCCAGCCGTCACACACTGATTGCTATTAGACTAAGAGGCACCCCAGGGCCCCCAACACTTTAATCTCTAGTTATCTGGCTTGCAGTCACTGCCGTGTATCCCCTTTTCTTGTTTCTCTCTGCTTCAAACACAATAGGGGAATGATAGCTGAATGAGTTGTGTACCCCCTCCTACACTGTGCCCTGAGGCTGGGGCCTCTCTCGCCTCTGCCCGACCCTGGTTAGAGTTAAGAGTTTGAACTAGAGCCTCTGGTTAATTGGTAGCCAATGAAGAGCTTGACAGAGAGGAGCAGCAGAGGAAGAGCAATAAGAAAGATGAATGAGACAAGCAGCCGAGTTCAGTACAGATTGGAGCAGTGACAGTCTGTTAGTTGGAAGTCCACAAAGTAGTATGTTACAATAGTCCAGACAAGAATTTATAAGTGCATGTATTAACATTTTAGTTGTGTCCTGAAGTCAGCGGCGCCTCTAGCCATTTTGTCACTCCAGGCGAGAAAACCTGTGGTGCCTATGCCTAGAGGCTCCCCTGCCTGAAGTAAATTTGATAGTATTATAACACAATAGCCTCCTGGATACCATTTTGCCACACTCCCTTTGTTCTATACATTTTTATTTATTTACTCTTCTTTCACACAGTTTCTTGGGTTTGGAATGTGTTACTAGGGATGACTTGTGTTGTCATGTAGATAAGAGATGGCGCCGTGCCTGCATCTCACCAGTCAAACTAACCTTAAAGAGACTCTGAACCGACTTTTAAAACAGCTTTTTACCTTAAATTCTACATGGGCATGTTTGTCCCTGCTAAAACGCCGCTCTCCCGCGGCAGAATGAGGGGTCTTTACCCCCCAAATCCCCCCTTGCAAAATCCACAACCAACTTGGTCGTAGATTTTGCTGCTCCTGGAGGCAGAGCTTTCGGCTGTAGCTCTGCCTCCATGCGCGTCTATCAGCCGCGGATCTCCGCCTCTCCCCCGCCCCTCTCAGTAAAGGAAGACTGAGAGGGGCGGGGAGAGGCGGCGATCAGCGCTAATAGATGCGCTGAGAGGCAGGGCTGTGGCCGTTAGCCCTGCCTCAAGCAGGAAGCGATCCCCAGGCACTATGGAGGGGATTTGGGGGATAAAGACCCCTCGTTCTGCCGCGGGAGACCGGCATTTTAGCAGGGGCAAACATGCCCATGTAGAATATAAGGTAAAAAGCTGTTTTAAAAGTCGCTTCAGAGTCTCTTTAAATTAAACAAGCTACTGCTGAAGCAAATACGTTTAATAATAATTAACGACTAACCAATCTCATCTACTTAAGTATTAATATGTATTCATTTATGCAGTGATTGTGTGTTCCAATAATTTTCTTAGATATTTTGTAAAGACCTAATCAGAGTCAAGGTAGGAGGAATGATTGAAATGTGCAATTTGGAGTATATAACTTCTGTTCCTTTCTGAGTGAGAAAAGGTCGGATGCGAGATATATTTTTGAGTTGGAGATGACAGAAGCTGGTTAGGGAGTGAATGTGAGGAATAAAAGAAAGAGAAGAGTCGAATATTACCTAAGCACCATGCTTCGAGAACTGAAGTTATAGGGGTGTTAACATTTATTGTTATATCATGCAGTGAAGTTGACAGAGACAGAGGAAAAATGATTAATTCTGTTCTACTCATATTAAGTTTTAAGATGCGAGAGGTCATGAAAGAGGATATAGCAGACAAGCAGTCAGGAACACGTGTGAGGATGAAGTTAAGGGGCCGAGAGGTACAGACTGTTCTATGTCCTAAGGAGAGCTAAAGAGAGGAAATATCTTGGAACCATTAAGTTATTGATCTTTTAGCCTTGTTTGGAAAATAAATTGCTCAGTATTGGAGCATAAGTGTATGCGGTGCATAATATTCATAACAATCCAAGACCAGGAACGTTGAATCAGGACCAGTACACTCCATGTCTCATGTTTGATAGGTGGGGAAGGTGCAATAATGGTGCTGCTTGTTGAATAAAAAAGGTGTATTTGATGAGATGGTTGAAAACACTAAAATATTAAGTGCAATTTAAGTCGTGCCTGTTTTTTTATTTTTTTCTGTAGTGTGTCCCAAGGTTTGTAATGCCCAATAACTATCACTGACTGATGAGTGGAGGGTTGCACTAACTGTTGATCAGTCCTGTGCTTTGACGTAGAGGAATTTTAGCCTATTCCTAAGTACAGAATAGCTTCAGTTCTTGGATGTTGTTGGTGAGTTTTCTCATATGAGCCCCTCATTTTAGGTCTCTCAACAACAGTTCAATTTTACTAAGGTCATAACTTTGACTTGGTTACTCCAGAACATTCATGTTATTGTTCTTTAAAGTAAATCTGAGATGGGGCAGGAGAAAAAAATTCGACATACTTGGGGCTTCCTCCAGCCCCCTCCAGGCTGTAATCTGCGCTGCCTAGATCCTCCGCAGTTGGCCCTGTGAAGTCCTCCAGTCAAGAGCATACTGCGCATGCGCAGACTGGCCACACTCCCGTCGCTGGGAGTGTTCTGCACCTGCGCAGTACTTTCGCAGGCCCTGACTGAGTGCTCTTGGTGACGGGAGCGTGACATGGAGCGTGCGGCCGGACTACGCCTGCACCGACTGGCTTCGACTAGAGGATTTTCCAGTGCCAATTGTGGAAGATCCAGGGTGCAGAGGAGGACAGCAAGGGAGCAATCAGCCTAAGGTATATATAATTTTTTTTCTTTACCATCTCAGGTACACTTTAACTATTCTTTGGTAGAACAACATATGCATTTAGGATCATTGTGTGTGGGCAGTGTTTGCGAGGTTAAATACATTAGGGATGGCCCTGCTTAGGAGAACTCATGGAGAAGCATGTAATCAGTTTGATCAGCTGATAGATTTGTAAGGTTCTGATTTGCTGGTCCTGATCATGTGTTAAATCAGGAAGTCATCACAGCAAATCAGGACCTTACAAATATATCAGCTGATCAAACTTATCACATGCTTCTCCATGAGTTCTCCTAATAAGGGCTATTCCTAAAATACATACCTGTTGTGACGTCTTCAAAACACAGATGAAACGCATACTTAAAGAACAAGCGACACCCATGCTAACCTAGAAATAAAAAACACATATATAAGTAGATAAATACTACTTCTACTTACATAACAGATGTATTGTGCTATCCACGTAATGATTCCTGTGAATTTTATAAAGGAAAAGCAGAAAATCCTATTTTAGGCAGTGGCCATCTTGCCAAGCTAATGCTGACATCATATCCTCCCTGACTCTTTGTTTTCCCCCCTCCCTTTACTTGCTCATTGTGTATTAAAGGTAACCTTAAGCCCAAAAAAATGAGTTTTACTCACCTGGGGCTTCCAATAGCCCCCTGCAGCTGTCCGGTGCCCTTGCAGCCTCGCTCCGATCCTCCTGTGCCCGCCGGCGACCACTTCCAGTTTCGCCGTCAGGAGCCGACAGGCTGGAAACGCGAGTGATTCTTCGCGTTCCCAGCCACAATAGCTCCCGCTACGCTACTATAGCAGCCCTCTATGCTGCTATAGCAGCCCTCTATGCTGCTATAGCAGCATAGAGGGAGCTATTGTGGCTGGGAACGCGAAGAATCACTCGCGTTCCCAGCCTGTCGGCTCCTGGCGGCGAAACCGGAAGTGGTCGCCGGCGGGGACATGAGGATCGGAGCGAGGCTGCGAGGACACCAGACGGCTGCAGGGGGCTATTGGAAGTAAAACTTATTTTTTTTTTTTTGGCTTAAGGTTACCTTTAATTAGCTGCCCTCCTCCCAGAGTCTTCAGACACTCCCACTGAGGTGTATACTGACAACTGCACTATCTTATCCTCCAATCCTTGAGTCACCTCAGCCTTGCTTGTAAACACAAGTAATCAGAGGGTGTTTCTGATAAGGAGCTAGGCAGGGAAATAAATGGAAGAGGAGGAATATATTATAGATAAAAAGTACTCCCAGCATTCAACTCTTTGGCACTGTTTGGCAATAGGGCCAGTGCTCCTAAAGTATCCGATAACTACAAACCATAACAGCAGAAAAAGTTTTGCAAGTTTTGAATGCAGGATTAGCATCTTTATCACTTAATACACTCAGACCAGTTGCTGTTGAAATGTGATTTTTATGGTGACAATACCGCTTTAAAGAGAAACCGTGACCAAGAATTGAACTACATCCCAATCAGTAGCTGATGCCCCATGTGACGCCAGGCAACGCCCAGTCGGCCAAAACGCAATTGTGCTCGGTTTGCGACACAAATCGTTAAACCAAGATGTGATGTGTAGTCTCCCTCTGACTAGGAACAGCTGGGGGATTTGTCTTAGCTGAGAGAATCCCTGTAAAATCCTGGGGGAAGGTGTTAATTAGCTTGGACATATTCCCTGTGGAAGGCAGAATAACATGGAGGCATTAATTCAATTTTCTGTTCTGGGAACCTGGTGACACCTAGCTGATTTCACGCTTAGATGTTAATTAGCCAGAGGTGTAAAACACCAAAAGTTTGTTCAGCTAGAGGAGGCTTCCCCAGGAGCCAGCAAAGAGCTCACTCTGCCTTTTGGGAAAAGACAGGATGAGCTCACAGCAGGAGATCAGACTACCCAGCCAAGCCGTCTCCATGATTTAAAATGGTGATGCATGTGATTTATGATTTCTGCTTATTAAAGGAAAACCGAGTATCATCCAGAGGTGGGAGGAGTGTATTCGGATTCGTTGAAATTGGACCAACGTCTCGGTATACAAATCATGATCATACCTCATTCGGTTAAGGAGTTATGGACCCCTCGGTAACCATACGCCCTAACACCCGCATCCAAGGTATCATATTAATCAGTAGGTTCTAGGGATCGAGAATATGTAATTATTATTTGTGTGACGGTCGCGTAGGTCGGTCTAGAGAAATGTCAGGGTTATGGGTCATTGTATTTTGGGAAATAGCTGTTTACAGCTGTGTCCAACTGCCAAAAAAGCAAGCAGACATCACCGGCCAGCAGTAAAAATGTCACCATGTGATAAATGTCAGCAGGGCCGGATTTGTATTCTTTACCACCCTAGGCCACTGTCACCAGCTGCCCCCCCTTCAGTAGGTAGCGAGATGACCTTTCCCTCTAGTATATGTAGCTTGATGACCCCCCCCCCCCCCCCCCCCAGTATAGGTAGCCAAATGACTCCTCCCCCCTTTCCCTCCAGTATAGGTAGCCAGATAACCCTTTCCCCTTCCCTCTAGTATATGTAGCCAGATGACTCCTCCCCCTTTCCCTCCAGTACAGTATGGGTAGCCAGGTAACTCCCTTAATCCCTCCTCCCCCCCCACACACACCTTTCTGTATAGGTAGCCAGCTCACCTTCACACCGCAGCAGCCATTTGTGTCACTCATTTCTCCGCTCGTCTCCAGTGCAGAAGCTTCCTCTTCCTTTCCGTCTCCAATGCTGCCCAAGTGCATAGCCGCCAGCCACAATGCAAACGTGCAGCAAAGTGGCTGCTGCACAGGTGGCTAACAGCGGCTAGCAGCATAGTACCGCGGTCAGGTGTTCGCATGATCTCCCTGCATTTGCAAGCTTGCAAATGCTGCACCAGTTTAGCCTGCTGTTTTGGTGCTCCTCCTGTGGTGCCATAGACCATGACCTAGGTGGCCTAGGCCTAAATCCGGCTGTAAATCAAAGAGAGAAAAGCTTTTACAATGGGCAAACTCTGACTAAATCCTTTATACATAATTATTGTAAAAATAAAGCACTTTTTTATTACATAATTTTCACTGGAGTTCCTCTTCAAGGATCCTTTTACACTTAATGCGCTGGTATTCGTTGGTATGCGTTAGTGTGCGTTAGTATGTGTTTTTTCCATAGCAGTGCATTGTGAAAAAGCTTTCAATAAAGACGCATATAGTGGGAACTGAGCGATAGGAAAACATGGCTCAGTTTTCTATCGGTTATAACTGAGAGCAACTGATTAAGTGTAAAAGGGCCCTAAGTGACACAGTACTCATGAACTGGATTAAATAATAATAAGAGTAATCTATTTGGTGACATTGCTGAAGATCAGTGAAATAGCTGTTGCTTGTTTATGGTTTAAATACTTGCAATGAAATAAAATGGCAAGATCTAGGCTGATTATGTAACAAGAATGTTTCCTTTAAAAACAGAAATGAGAACCTCTGATCTAATAGACTGATGGGAGTCATCCAGCTTCATGTTAGCAGGACTAGTTGGATCTGGACCTCCGAATGCCAGAATTTTCCACTGCAATGGAATGTGTTGTTCAGAAGAGGATGTCAGACTACAGATCTGACGTTTACTGACCGCTGAGCTACTCAGGACGACCCAGACTTCACACACAGCGTTAGTCTGACTCATTTTTTTCTCAGGAAAATCTGCATAACTGGAACTCCTTATCATAGCACCTGGCAAAGTCTCAGAAATTAAGACAGATTCATTTTTATTTTTTTTGCTTGGGCACTTCCAACTGCCTCACTTCTGCTGTAATTATTGTGCTCTAGTTTTTTTTCTTTTTCTACATATTCCCAAATGGGGCCCCTAACCCCTCACTCTCAGTTTGGCTCTAAGTATTGCACAGGTTAATTAATAAACATTATTTCAGCTTCTTTACTGGGTTTTTATGTGCTTTTATCTATCTATATAATAGAGTAAGTGCCTCAACCTTCAAGCAAGAAGAAGAAGTAGTGCCCTGCCCCCAGGGCCGGTCCAAGCAAGAAGAAGGGGCTGATCCAAGCAAGAAGAAGAAGTAGTGTCATATCAAACCAAGGGCAAAAAGGGATAATTTGCATATTCAGTAGCAGTGCATTGTGGGTAACCACAAATGTTCACTTATAACTGAATTATTGCAGATTTGCTTCTGTTTTAAGAAGGAAATTTACACCAAGCTTTGCTTTTTTTAGTAGGAGGGCTTTTTGGTCTCTTTTTTTTATCCTCCTATACATTCTTAGTAGTTTGGGTCACCCTGAGCTGCTTGGTTAGTCTGTTGTACTGGTCCAAGCCCTATCTCATACAGCCTTATCAATCCCTGCTATGTACTGATGAGGACCAAATGTCTGAAATAGGCTGGTGCATGTGGGTTTGATATGACTGTGTAAAACTTAAAGCTATAGGCATGCTTGACTTACCATGGGTGAAAAGGAATTATTTGCATATTTAGTAGCAGTGCATTGTGGGTAACCACAAATGTTCACTTATAGCTGAATTATTGCATATTTCCTTCTGTTTTAGGAAGGCAAATTACACCAAGCTTTGCTTTTTTTAGTAGGAGGTCTTTTTGGTCCCTTTTATCCCCCTATACATTCCGAGTGGTTTGGGTCACCCTGAGCTGCTTGGTTACTCTGTTGTACTGGCCCTATCTCATACAGCCATATCAATCCCTGCCATGTACTGATGAGGACCAAAAGTCTGAAACAGGCTGTCTACATGTGGGTTTGATATGACTGTGTAACATTTAAAGCTATATGCTTGCTATACACCAGCAGCTCTGGATGCTTGCTTGACTTACCAAGGGGGGAAAGGGGTAATTTGCATATTTAGTAGCAGTGCATTGTGGGTAACCACAAATATTCACTTATAGCTGAATTATTGCAGATTTCCTTCTGTTTTAAAAAGGCAAATTACACCAATACAGTGTGCGGCATTGCAGGAAGTGACGACAGTGGAACGCACAATGGAACACGGAAGAGGCGAGTCATCCCCACCCGCTGCCCCTTACTAATAGTGGCGGCTGCTACTGTGCTTAAGCAGGAGGGGGAGCGCACATGAGGGACCCAGGTGAGGGGAGGGGGGGGGAGGGTTCCTGCTGAGCTTAAGCTGGAGGTAGAGCACACATGGGGGACACAGTTGAGGGGGGGTCCAATCCCCTCCCCGCCGCTGTGCCCAATACCCCCTTCCTGCTCTCTACCCTCTTATGCGGCGTATGCTACGCCGCGGGTCGGCTAGTAACATAATAATTTCACATAGCTACTACCAAAACAGAAAAGAGAGACATAATGTGCTGCCAGTCAATATATTTATTTTTATTTATTTATTTAAGTATTTCTATAGCACCGACTTATTACGCAGCGTTGTACAGAGTATATTGTCTTGTCACTAACTGTCCCTCTGAGGGGCTCACAATCTAGTCCCTACTATAGTCATATTAGTTAGACTGAAATCTTGCTCGGAGCACATCCGTCACATTGCAGACAGGGTGTCATGTCCCATTGCTTGTAATGGCCATTGCGACAAGCTGCGGTAGGAGAGAGTACCGAATGTGGTAAGGGCCCGTTCTCACTGGGGCGATTAGCGGGCGATTCCCGCTAATCGCCAAAGCGCTAGTACGATATTAACTAATGGCAGTGATTCAACTCAGTCAAAAACTTAAGAATTTAGAGCAGGGGTCCCCATACTTTTTTGGTCAAGGACCAGGTCAACATATTTCAGACTGCTCTGGGGCCAGGGTATACATAAAATGATGTAGAAAAACATTACATTAAACCTAAGTATTGTAGACGCGTTGTCACGTGCAGCCCTCATGTCTCCAATTTAACCAGAGCAGATGCTATACCCCCAACTCAGAAAGTGCAGTTATTATGCCATCAACAAAGCAAATGCAGATATCGTGACCCTAACATAGCAAGTCATATGTGAGCCATAATGACATGCAACCCCCCACATGCAAAGTAATCAAAAGTATTGAATTATTATTAAGTATTAAAGTATTTTCAAAAGTGTCCACCCCCCTCCAAAGCTACCCCCTTTCCCTAGTAATTACATGAACTGCAAATTATCCACCCCTACACATGCACACACGCTTCCTTTACATTACATTACCTCTAGTCCCAAGTATGCCCAGCAGCAGCCATTTATTTACGCAATGCCTAAAGAAGTCTTTGAGTGCCAGACAGTAAAGGATACCCAGATGACAACCTGCCGTCCAATTGGATAGCAGTGGCAACTTATGTACAATTGGATTGGAAGCAGGGGCGTAGCTATAAATGACTGGGCCCCATAGCAACATTTTTTTTATGCCCCCCCCCCATGACCTTCCAACCCCATGGACTTCGAACCTCCCACCCAAACATTCCTCCAGGACCCTCCACCCCAACATTCCCACACCCCTGTAAGTACAGTTTAAGTAGCCAGGTCTATAGGTGTCCCCAGAATAGGTGGCCGGGGGTATAGATGTCCCCAGAACAGGTAGCCAGGGGTATATGTGCCCAGTATATGTAGTCAGGGGTATATGTGCCCAGTATATGTAGTCAGGGGTATATGTGCCCAGTATATGTAGTCAGGGGTATATGTAGTCAGGGGTATATGTGCCCAGTATATGTAGCCAGAGGTATATATGCCCAGTATATGTAGCCAGAGGTATATATGCCCAGGATATGTAGTCAGGGGGGTATATGTGCCCAGTATATGTAGTCAGGGGGGTATATGTGCCCAGTATATGTAGCCAGGGGTATATGTGCCCAGTATATGTAGCCAAGGGTTTATGTGCCCAGTATATATAGCCAGGGGTATATGTGCCCAGTATATGTAGCCAGGGGTATATGCGCCCAGTATATGTAGCCAGAGGTATATATGCCCAGTATATGTAGCCAGAGGTATATATGCCCAGTATATGTAGTCAGGGGGGTATATGTGCCCAGTATATGTAGTCACGGGGGGTATATGTGCCCAGTATATGAAGTCAGGGGGGTATATGTGCCCAGTATATGTAGCCAGGGGGTATATGTGCCCAGTATATGTAGCCAGGGGTATATATGCCCAGTATATGTAGTCAGGGGGGTATATGTGCCTAGTATATGTAGTCAGGGAGGAATATGTGCCCAGTATATGTAGCCAGGCGGTAAATGTGCCCAGTATATGTAGCCAGGGGGTATATGTGCCCAGTATATGTAGTCAGGGGGGTATATGTCCCCAGTATATGTAGCCAGGGGTATATGTGCCCAGTATATGTAGCCAGGGGTATATGTGCCCAGTACATGTAGCCAGGGGTATATGTGCCAGTATATGTAGCCAGGGGGGCCCACCCACCCACCTCCGTCCACAGCAGCCATCAAGTCCCCCGGCCAGACCATTCCCCAACCACCTCCATCCACACAGCAGCCATCAAGTCCAGGATGTTCCCCAGCCCCCACCCACCCTCCACAGCAGCCAGCAGCATTAGACAGGCAGGCACATTTAGTATTACTTACAAATGGCTGGCAGCTTGCGTGGGGTCGGGTCGCTCCGCTCTCCTAGGCTCCTCTCCGCTCCGGCCTCCAGTCCAGACAGGCACAGGTCAGCAGTGCAGCACAGCACACTACTAGGCAGGCGCCGCACTGTCTGCAGCCGGTCCGCTCCCTCCCTCGCACACACGCACGTGACGTCAGTGACATCACTCCTCCCTGGCTGGCCGGGCCGGAAGCCGGAACTATAGAGTAACTGTCGGGCCCGGCCGCCAGGAGTATATTGCGCCGTCAAGTAGTCCCCCTCCTCACCAGCCACCTTATCAGAGGAGGGCCCCACAGTTGTAAAATTATCGGGGGGGGGGGGGGTGGGCGGACCGAACCTAAACTAAAAAAAAAAAAAGTTAACAAAGAAAAAAGGTTCTGATGTACGGGCGGGCCCCCTGTGGCGTAGGACCCCATAGCAGCGCTATAGCTGCTGTACTTATTGCTATGCCACTGATTGGAAGCCAGCAAATGACTGCTTTCTGGCTTTCATGTGGAAGGGTGGTGCCAGCACTGCTATTTTATGTGTGGGCAGCATCTATAACTAATACATTTTGTGTGGGGGTGGGGAAGATGATAAAAAAGCCTCAGGGGGCCACATTCGGCCCAGGGGCCTTAGTGTGAGAACCACTGATGTAGACTGTGTACAGCGGCCCCCTGATGCCCCTGGCATGTCAGAGTGTGATCAGCCAGGCAGATACTCAGCCAAACACTGGCCAAGAGTAATGATCTCCCGACTCAACCCGCTCCCTCTGAGATGCTCCTTTGGACCTCCCCACATAGCAACTAGGGATGATCAAGGATATGCAAATATGTCTGTGTTTATGCAAATGTATGTAAAATGTATGCAAATATATGCTTGAAAATGGACCAATCAAGTCTCACCCAGCTTTAACTGCTTGAGGACCACAGGCTTACACACCCCTAGTGACCAGGCCATATTTTACAATTCAGCACACAGTGCGCTGCACACCCACACAACTTAGCACACAAATGAGTCTTGCCTCCTTTTCTTGCCACCAACAGAGCTTTCTGATTTGGCATCCTGGGGGCAGAGATTGCAGGGGAGCTCCGATCTGATCGCCGCTAGGAGACTGCTAGACGGCAAAATCATGTCCATTTACATCGTACAGCGCTGCGATCTACGGCAGCGCTGTACTGGGGACAGCCATGTCACTCGGCTATCCCCTGGGGAGGCACAAGAGCGATTGGCTCTCATAGGCTGATGCCTATGACAGCCGAACGCTGTCATTGGCTGGTGGGAGGAGGGAGGGAGTAAACAAAAAAAATAGGTAAATTTATTTAAAAAAATAATAACAATTTAACAAGCTGACACATCATTGCAATCCAGCGGTTCTGGAGGTGTGTTTAGCTTCTAAGGGTACAATGGTTAATTTGCATATATTCAGCAGTGGTGCTCTGGGAGACATCTCGAGCTCACTCCAACCTGAATTATCGCAAATTCTTTCTGTTTTAGGAAAGCAAATTTTTGTTTTTATTTAAAAAAAATAAACAAATAAATCAATAAAAAAAATAAACATTGTGGGAGAAATCAGAGCCCACCAATAGAAAGCTTTCTGTTGGTGGCCAGAAAAGTTGTATAGCCCTGCAGCAAGCCCTTAAAGCTGCAGTGGTGTAAATTGTGAAAAATAGCCTGGTCACTAGGGGGGTGTCACGGAACAGCCGTGAGAAACGAGAACGCAAACGCAATCGGTTTATTGCACCGATTGCCAGTGACGTGTTATATGTGGATTGATTGTGTAGGAGCATCTGCAGTCTTTTCTCAGCAGAGAGATAGCATCAGCTTAACTACAGGATGGCTCTTTTGATATGCTAATGACCAGGAACAAACCCTCCTGTTCAGGAAGATAATCCCAGCAGGGGGCTATTCAAAACCTGCTTTCCCCCCAGACTGGCAAGAGCCATATAGACAGAATATCAAAGCATGGAGTTTAGGATTTTGAGCATGTTTAAGCAATACCGTTCAGGTGAGAAATGTGGAATTTATATCATTCTGCTGGTCCGGATCTTGTGAGTATTTTGATATTAACTTGGGGCCAATGGCATAACCAGAACTCGGGGGATTCCACCGTTTTTTAACCGGGCATGCAAACATGCCCAAGTTTGGTATCATATGAACTGGCCTAGTCTGAGAAATATGAATATGTCATTATTATTTGTGTGCTGGCCGCATTGCTCGGCCTACAGAAAATGTCAGGGTTATGGGGCTGGTGAAAGCCCCTGCCCAGATGTGATTACCATAACCCGGCCCAGGGGTCGACTCTGGAAGTCCGCCTCATCTCAATTAAAAGAAATGAGCTGCCCGGGCAACTCAGTCCTCCACATTCCATCTATATGAGAGCTGTCTGGTGCTAGCCAGAGGACACATGGCTAGCGGCCATCTTGATCGGCCATCTTGTCTGAACTGAAACAAAGGACATTAGCCATTTTGTTTGGACTTTGAACTTTGCTGAAACTGAACAAAAGGAACTCTACAAGTTTTCCCAGAATGGACATATTTCCACAAACCCTAAGTATTTTCTCCTTTTTTTATTTCATACTGGCTACTAATGTTTCCATAATTGTTGATTTTAATAATTGTCTGTATATATTATTTATTTATATTGCCGTGAATAAAAGACTTTATCAAAGTCATTCACTGTTCCGCTACCCTGCTTTTCAGCCATACACAGAAACTGATCCCAGGTCTCTGGAGAGACGCTACTACTATTGTTGATATCTAGACAGAATAGAGTGTGTTTTAACCGTTTTATTTGCAGGATCAGTAAGTCAGTCGGTAGGGTCCACTGGCCCATACCAGTGGTGGTGGCAGATATACCCTGAAATAGTGTGTAAGTTGTATTTCCGTAACCCCACAGGCTCCCTTCTGGTTTGTCTGCGGCCAGTTCCCAACGGTTCCTACGCATTGACTGCGACCAGAGTTCGCACGATCCGTGCGCTGGCACCGTTTGGAAGGCATTTCGCTTTCTGACCGACTAGGGCTCCTGTGACAGTGTTTGACAGCGGTTGGGACCTGTGTTGTGCTGAAAGTATCTAAGATAGCGCTAGCGCTATCAAGAAACGAACTAATTCGTTGGTGTAGCTGGAAGGCAATATCTTTTTTATATATACAGAGAGACTGTGTAGCCAGTACCCCTCCCCAAAAGTTTTATTTTATTTGGCGTGGAAATGTCCGGGAACTACAAGAACATGTGCCTGGCGGACCTGCAAACTCTTTGCCAAGCGAGAGGCATTGAAGTCAGCCGCAAGAAACACCAGGACCTGGTAATGGACTTGTTTCAATGGGATACCCAGCAACCGCTGGATGTGTCTGCTGAGGTAGATGCCGACCCATCTGACTCAAGGCAAGGGGAACCAGAGGCTGAAGATCCTAGGCGTACAGAGGTTGAGCAACCTGCGGGCAATGCGGCAACAGTTACGCAAGAGGCTGTCAGTGTGGTCCCCAATCCCAGCGTTTCTGAAAGTACTTGCCCGGAACCGGCCAGTACTGGACTGTCCGTTTGTACTGATCCGCTTATGCAGCAGGCATTACGACAGCTGATGGAGACTGACCTGGACAAGTACCTGCAGTACATGCGAGAGGAACGGGAGCGCCAACGACAGCATGAGCTAAACATGGCAAAAGTGCAACAGGCCAGCCAGGGTTCTCCGCCCAGCCTCCCTGCTGAGGAGCTGCACCACCCGTAAGTGCAAAATTTAAATTTGCTAATATTGAAAAAGTCACTGACAGTGACCTGTTTCTGCGGTCTTTTGAAAAAGCATGCCGTTAGTATCGTCTGTCCCAAGACCAGTGGGCCAGACATCTGACATCTGACACCTTTGCTGCGCTACAAAGCGCTTGATGCTTTCGCAAAGTTACCTGCGGAAAAGGATAATGATTATGCTGCTATAAAAGATGCTATCATTACCAAATACCAGCTGACGCCAGAAGCCTATCGCAAAAAGTTCAGGGCCTGGCAGAAAAAGTCTTCTGATTCGTACCGAGATGTGGTCAGCAGCTTGCTCACCACACTCCGCCAGTGGACTCTAGGCCTCACCAAAGGGTCTTATGATGTCCTGGAGGACTTGATAGTCCTAGAACAATTTCTGAACATTTGCCCTGCTGATGTACGACAGTTTGTGCTGGAGCGCAAGCCTGCGTCAGCAACTGTCACTGCAGACCTCACTGAGACCTTTGCAACTACCCGGGTGCCTGATACACACAGAACTGTCCCATCCAGCTGGAGAGGAGGTCAGCCCAACACCCCGGCAGACTCTCCTGCCCCTGTGAGCCGTCAGCCACCGAGGCCACCCAGCGCAGCTGCTGCACCCAGGTCTGCAGCCCCTGGAGAGGTCACCTGTCACTACTGCCGCCAGCCCGGACACATGAAATTCGACTGTCCGGAGCGGAGACAGACACCACCAGCACCTGAAGCACCTGTATCACCTGTACCTCACCCACAGCAGAGGCAACCCGCCAGCGAACCACAGCCTGGATCATCAGCTTTTGTTCTGTTTGCCCGCGGAAAGGAAATCCGCGACCGAACAGACCAGCAGCAACTTGTTAGAGTGAACGGCAAAGTTGTCACCGGATTCCGAGACACTGGGGCTAACATCACGTTAGTTCACTCACACCTTGTGCCAAAGGAGAGCATCAGCTCCAGCCAATCCTTTGCCCTTACTGGAGTAGAGGGCACCCTTTTACACGTAGCCCACGCGAGCGTGAAAATCGACTGGGGGGAGGGAGTCCAAGAAAGGGTTGTTGTGAAGGGTCTCCCAGTCCCTGTGTTGCTGGGGACTGATTTGGGCAAGCTTGTGTTCTACTACGAACCTGCCACGACCGCCTTGTCGCTCACGGAAGGAGACGGACTCTCCACCCACCACCAGGTACTTTATACACTTGGGGGAGCACCAGGGGGAGGTGGGTTGAATGTTCCCAGTTCAAGGGTACCAGGTTCAATAGTGCCTGCTTCAAAGGCACCTGAGTTTGATGCACGAACAGTCTGTCGTGATGATGTAACTGTACCTGTGTTTAGTGTACCAACTGTCTGTAATGAAAATGTGTCTATGCCTGTCACTGTCATTAATGCATGCAATTATGATTTGAGTAATGCCAGTCTGTGCCATTCTGAAGGTATACCTGTGCTAGCAGTACCGCGCCGCTGTACTGCTCAGAACCTGAGCTCAGAACAGGTGGAGGGGGTTCCAGCCTCCTCCCCCTCCTCTGACCATAAGGATGAGACCTTTCAGCCGCTGGCCTCGTGTGACATGAGCCAGTTGGCTGAAACTGACAGCGTATTCACAGCAGCACTACAAAGGGACCCAAGCCTGGAGGTGCTCAGGCAGCAAGCCTCTGAGCCCCTCGCAGACGGGCCGCTTTCAAGGTGTACTGGGAAGGTGGGAGACTGTACAGCCAGTCTGTACAGCCCCCTACAGGTAAATCACATGCAAATACTAAATGGCTTGTGGTCCCGGGTGCGTTCAGGGGACATGTGCTGAAATCTGCACATGCTAATCCTCTGACAGGGCACTCAGGTGTCCGCAAGACACTTGCCTGTATTCGGAAACAGTTTTATTGGCCCAGGATGAACAGGGATGTAGCCAAATACTGCAAAGCATGTGCCGTTTGTCAGGAGCGGGGAAGGTCCAGGGATTCCCGTGGGGTTCCCTTAGGTCCACAGCCACTTAGCAGGGAACCCCTGCGTGGGCTCGCTGTTGACCTACCCAAACCACTGCCCGTTGTCAGCAGTCCCGGCAGACACCACATCCGACCGCAGTGGCACAAACGCCCCGTCCGGAACGGTCCATGTCAGGTCAAACCTGAGGTGAGCGGACAGCGACCTGTCCAGGGGAACCGAGCCGCAGGTTCCAATGGGTTTTCCTGCCGTGCCGGCAGCTCGAGACCCGTCAGCCAGGTTGGCCGACACAACGCGGGCAGCCGACACCGGATCGCTGATGTGCTGTCCCGGTGTCAGGGGGAACTAGACCCAACAGCGCCAATGGCTGCTACGGAGGATGTCTTGTTAACAACCCCCTACACAGCTTCAGGAAGGGGAGGTGTCACGGAACAGCCATGAGAAACGAGAACGCAAACGCAATCGGTTTATTGCACCGATTGCCAGTGACGTGCTATATCTGGATTGATTGTATAGGAGCATCTGCAGTCTTTTCTCAGCAGAGAGATAGCATCAGCTTAACTGCAGGATGGCTCTTTTGATATGCTAATGAGCAGGAACAAACCCTTGTGTTCAGGAAGCTAATCCCAGCAGGGGGCTATTCAAAACCTGCTTTCCCCCCAGACTGGCCGGAGCCATATAGGCCTCGATTCATAAAAGTGCTGTCGGGAAGGTAACGTCGAGCGGGGAAACACCGCTGTCGGTATTTCCGCCTTCAGGGTGGTAATTCATAAAAATTTTGCTAGTTGTGACAGGCGTGCGGAGATATTCCGCTGTAGGCAGGCGTTAGGCTGTCGGGAGACATGCGGAAACAGGAGAAGCAGGCGGAATCCCTCCGTGCGGTGTTCTCTCTGCAGCTGCTTGGGAGGTCTGTCCCATTCACTGCAATGTATTCCGCACGCTTCTCGCCACATCAGAGGTAGCGGTAATACCCGTCCACATACCGCTACCTCTAATCTTTATGAATTGACTACTTGTTACTTTTGCTATGATAATCACCGCGCAAGGCGGTGATTGATCACTCTGCTCGCGAAAGTCGGCTTTTCATGCGGAAAAAGCCTTTATGAATAAAGATTCTGCTGTGTGGTCGGTAAAGTGTGCTGTTTTCAGCATTCCCGCATGCGGGAGCTTAGACAGAATAAGAAAGCATGGAGTTTAGGATTTTGAGCATGTTTAAGCAATACCGTTCAGGTGAGAAATGTGGAATTTATATAATTCTGCTGGTCCGGATCTTGTGAGTATTTTGATATTCATCAAAGGTCATTGCAGGTTTAGAAAGTCATTATATGTAGGGAATGGTAAATTCTTCACCACAATATATCAAATGCTCAGAGGTAGGTATCCGCCAAACATCAAAACTAGAAAAGGCTTACCAGCTCCCAACAACCTACATTATAAGGTTGTAAAATGGCTCAGGTCACAGATAACGTCCAGGGAACATCAGACGTCGTGAAGATCCAGTGGACATCCGTATGGAGGTAACGTTTCAGGAATTTATAATGAAAAACAAAAACGGCAATATCTAAGCGTAACCCGTTTATTTAGATAAAATCTCTTTAAAAGGCAGTAGATATAAAAACAATAACTCACATACGGGACCCATAAACAGGGAACCCCGGAAGATTAGCGCGCATGTAATGGTGTAATGGTCAATCGTAGATCAATAGACAATGGTGCCGCCTGTTACCTTCCCCTTCTCTCGCGATGGCATGTCTTGCGATATCTTGCGATGTCTTGTCTCTAGATGTCTTGTGTTGCAATGTCTTGTCTTGTGATGTCTTCTCATGTCTCTCGATGTCTTGTCTCTCGATGTCTTGTCTCTCGATGCCTTGTCTCTCGATGTCTTGTCTCTCGATAGCTTGTCTCTCGATAGCTTGCGATGTATTGTCTCTCGATATCTTGTCTTGCAATGTTTTGTCTCTCAATGTCTTGTCTTTTGGTGTCTTGTCTTGCGATGTCCTGTCTTGCGATGTCTCGTCTCTCAATGTATTGTCCTTTGATGTGTTGTCTTTCGGTGTCTTGTCTTGCAATATCTTGCCATGACTTTTCTTGCAATGTCTTGTCTCTCGATGTCTTGTCTCTCGATGTCTTGTCTTGCGATATCTTGGGATGTCTTGTCTCTCGATGTCTTGTGTTGCGATGTCTTGTCTTGTGATGTCTTCTCATGTCTTGAGATGTCTTGTCTCTCGATGTCTTGTCTCTCGATAGCTTGTCTTGCGATATCTTGCGATGTATTGTCTCTCGATATCTTGTCTTGCAATGTTTTGTCTCTCAATGTCTTGTCTTTTGGTGTCTTGTCTTGCGATGTCCTGTCTTGCGATGTCTCGTCTCTCAATGTATTGTCCTTTGATGTGTTGTCTTTCGGTGTCTTGTCTTGCAATATCTTGCCATGACTTTTCTTGCAATGTCTTGTCTCTCGATGTCTTGTCTCTCGATGTCTTGTCTTGCGATATCTTGGGATGTCTTGTCTCTCGATGTCTTGTGTTGCGATGTCTTGTCTTGTGATGTCTTCTCATGTCTTGAGATGTCTTGTCTCTCGATGTCTTGTCTCTCGATAGCTTGTCTTGCGATATCTTGCGATGTATTGTCTCTCGATATCTTGTCTTGCAATGTCTTGTCTCTCAATGTCTTGTCTTTTGGTGTCTTGTCTTGCGATGTCCTGTCTTGCGATGTCTCGTCTCTCAATGTATTGTCCTTTGATGTGTTGTCTTTCGGTGTCTTGTCTTGCAATATCTTGCCATGACTTTTCTTGCAACGTCTTGTCTCTCGATGTCTTGTCTCTCGATGTCTTGTCTTGTGATTTCTTGCGATGTCTTGTCTTGCGATGTCTTGTTTTGTGATGTCTTCTCATGTCTTGCGATGTCTTTTCTTGCGATGTCTTGTCTCTCGATGTCTTGTCTCGCGATGGCTTGTCTCTCGATGGCTTGTGTTGCAATATCTTGCGGTGTCTTTTCTTGCGATGTCTTGTCTTGCGATGTCTTCTCATGTCTTGCGATGTCTTTTCTTGTGATGTCTTGTCTCTCGATGTCTTGTCTCTCGATAACTTGTCTCTCGATGGCTTGTCTTGCGGTGTCTTGTCTTGCGATATCTTGCGATGTCTTGTCTCTTGATGTCTTGTATTGCGATATCTTGCGTTGTCTTTTCTTGCGACGGCTTGTCTTGCGATGTCTTGTTTTGTGATGTCTTCTCATGTCTTGCCATGTCTTTTCTTGCGATGTCTTGTCTCTCGATGTCTTGTGATTTCTTGCGATGTCTTGTCTTGCGATGTCTTGTTTTGTGATGTCTTCTCATGTCTTGCGTTGTCTTTTCTTGCGATGTCTTGTCTCTCGATGTCTTGTCTCGCGATGTCTTGTCTCGCGATGGCATGTCTTGCGATATCTTGCGATGTCTTGTCTCTCGATGTCTTCTCTTGTGATGTCTTGTCTTTTGATGTCTTGTTTTGCGATGGCTTGTCTTGCAGTGTCTTGTCTTGCGATATCTTGTCTCTCGATGTCTTGTGTTGTGATGTCTTGTGATATCTTCTCATGTCCTGCGATGTCTTTTCTTGCGATGTCTTGTCTCTCGATGTCTTGTCTTGCGATTTTTTGCGATGTCTTGTCTTTCGGTGTCTTGTCTTGCTGGTTCTGGGGCCCCGGGCAGTGAGAGCTCCCGGGGCCCCAGGCTGGCTTGTGCACCATTGTTTTTAATTTTATTGTAGATTCCCATGCAGTTTAGTTAGGAGGGGGGCAGATGAGAGGGAATATCCTGCACGCTGGTGCCCCCTGCTGGTCATATAGCCATTGTCTATATGCAACTGAAGCCCTCTCCAATGATTGGCTGACCTGCTCAGCTTCTGCTTGATTAATCACTGCAGACTAGGTGTAACGTGTGTGTGCACTTCTTATTGGCTTATAAGCAGCCTGCAGGCTTTATAAAGCAGCAGAGGACTGTTTGGGAGTGAGTATTTCCCTTTGTGTGTTTAGTAAGTTTCAGAGCAGTTGGGGACAGGCTCTTGGGGGTGGCAGCTCCAGGGCTTGACTGCGCTCACATATGGTGTTACATGCTGGTTCTGGGGCCCCAGGCAGTGAGAGTTCCCGGGGCCCCAGGCTGGCTTGTGCACCATTGTTTTTAATTTTATTGTAGATTCCCATGCAGTTTAGTTAGGAGTGGGGAAGATGAGAGGGAATATCCTGCACGCTGGTGCCCCCTGCTGGTCATATAGCCATTGTCTATATGCAACTGAAGCACTCTCCAACGATTGGCTGACCTGCTCAGCTCATGTTTTGCGATGTCTTTTCTTGCGATGTCTTGTCTCTCAATATCTTGTGATGACTGGTCTTGCGGTGTCTCACATATCCCTGTTGATCCAGAGGAAGGCGAAAAAACCCTTACAAGGCATGGTCCAATTAGCCCCAAAAGGGAAAATTCCTTCCCGACTCCAGATGGCAATCAGATAGAATCCCTGGATCAACATCATTAGGCATAACCTAGTAATTGTAGCCATGGATGTCTTTCAACGCAAGGAAAGCATCTAAGCCCCTTTTAAATGCAGGTATAGAGTTTGCCATAACGACTTCCTGTGGCAATGCATTCCACATCTTTATCACTCTTACTGTAAAGAACCCTTTCCTAAATAAATGGCTAAAACGTTTTTCCTTCATGCGCAGATCATGTCCTCTAGTCCTTTGGGAAGGCCTAGGGACAAAAAGCTCATCCGCCAAGCTATTATATTGCCCTCTGATGTATTTATACATGTTAATTAGATCTCCTCTAAGGCGTCTTTTCTCTAGACTAAATAAACCCAGTTTATCTAACCTTTCTTGGTAAGCGAGACCTTCCATCCCACGTATCAATTTTGTTGCTCGTCTCTGCACCTGCTCTAAAACTGCAATATCTTTTTTGTAATGTGGTGCCCAGAACTGAATTCCATATTCCAGATGTGGCCTTACTAGAGAGTTAAACAGGGGCAATATTATGCTAGCATCTCGAGTTTTTATTTCCCTTTTAATGCATCCCAAAATTTTGTTAGCTTTAGCTGCAGCGGCTTGGCATTGAGTACGATTATTTAACTTGTTGTCGATGAGTACTCCTAAGTCCTTCTCCAAGTTTGATGTCCCCAACTGTATCCCATTTATTTTGTATGGTGCTAGACCATTGGTACGACCAAAATGCATGACTTTGAATTTCATCTGCCATGTATGTGCCCATATAGCCATGCTATCCAGATCCTGTTGCAATATGACACTATCTTCCTGAGAGTTGATGATTCTGCACAATTTTGTATCCTCTGCAAAAATAGCAACATTGCTCACTACTGCATCTACTAGGTCATTAATAAATAAATTGAAGAGCACTGGACCCAGTACAGACCCCTGTGGGACCCCACTGCTAACAGTCTCCCATTTTGAGTACGATCCATTGACCACAACTCTTTGTTTTCTGTCCATTAGCCAGTTCCCTATCCATGCACACAAACTCTTCCCCAGTCCTTGCATCCTCAACTTTTGCACCAGACTTCTGTGGGGAACAGTGTCGAAGGCCTTTGCAAAGTCCAAGTATATCACATCTACAGCATTCCCAATATCCATATTAGCATTCACTACCTCATAAAAGCTGAGCATGTTAGTCAAACAGGACCTGTCTTTAGTAAACCCATGTTGATGCTGAGAAATAAGATTATTTTCTACTATGAAGTCATGTATAGTATCTCTTAGTAACCCCTCAAATAGTTTGCATACAACTGATGTTAAGCTTACAGGTCTATAATTTCCTGGATCTGATTTTTTTGCCCTTCTTAAATAATGGGAAAACGTGGGCTGTACGCCAATCCACTGGTACTCTGCCAGTTGCAAGAGAGTCACAAAAGATAAGATAAAGGGGTTTATCTATAACTTAACTTAATTCCCTTAGGACCCGAGGATGCATGCCATCCGGGCCAGGTGCCTTGTCTATTTTTAATTTATTTAGTCTTGCCTTCACTTCTTCCTGCGTTAAGTATTTAATATTACAGTTAGAAGATTGAGACTCTTCTGCCTCTGTAATTTGCAACAGTGCTGTTTCCTTTGTGAAGACAGAAGCAAAGAAAGCATTTAATAACTCTGCCTTACCTTGGTCATCCACCATTGAGTTCCCACCCTCATCCTTTAGGAGTCCTATACAGTCAACCTTTCTTTTTTTAGAGTTGGTGTACTTGTAAAACTTTTTTGGGTTAGATTTGATATCCCTAGCGATTTGATTTTCAGCTTCGATCTTTGCCAGCCTAATTTCTTTTTTACAATTTTTATTGCACTCCTTATAATTGCTTAGTGCAGCCTCGGTCCCCTCCTGTGTTAGGACCTTATAGGCATTCCTTTTCCTCTTCATTTTATCCCTAACCTTTCTATTCATCCATAGAGGCCTTTTTTTATTCCTAGACATTTTGTTTCCATATGGGATATACATACTACAATATTGATTTAGAATAAGTTTAAAAGCTTGCCATTTCCCTTCAGTGTCCTCCCCTTGTAGTATATTTTCCCAGTTCACCAAACTTAGTGCCTGCCTAATTTGATTGAACTTTGCTTTTCTAAAATTCATAGTTTTAGTGGTCCCGCTGCCCCGTGGCCTATCAGTCACCAGATCAAACGTTATCATGTTGTGATCACTATTTCCCAAATGTCTTGTCTCTCGATGTCTTGTCTTGCGATGGCTTGTCTTGCATTGTCTTGTCTTGCGATATCTTGCGATGTCTTGTCTCTCGATGTCTTGAGTTGCGATGTCTTGTGATGTATTCTTATGTCTTGTGATGGCTTGTCTTTTGGTGTCTTGTCTGTCGATGTCTTGTCTCTCAATGTCTTGTCTTACGATGGCTGGTCTTGCAGTGTATTATCTTGCGATGTCTTGTTTCTCGATGTTTTGTGTTGTGATGTCTTGTCTTGTGATGTCTTCTCATGTCTTGCGATGTCTTTTCTTGCGATGTCTTGCCTTGCGATGTCTTGCCTTGCGATGTCTTGTCTCTCGATGTCTTGTCTTGCGATGTCTTGACTCTCGATGTCTTGTCTCTCGATGTCTTGTCTCTTGATGTCTTGTCTTGCGATGGCTTGTCTTGCAGTGTCTTGTCTTGTGATATCTTGCGATGTCTTGTCTCTCGATGTCTTGTGTTGTGATGTCTTGTCTTGTGATGTCTTCTCATGTCTTGTGATGTCTTTTCTTGCGATGTATTGTGTCTCGATAACTTGTCTCTCGATGTCTTGCCTTGCGATTTTTTTCGATGTCGTGTCTTGTCTTGCAATATCTTGCGATGTCTTGTCTTGCGATGTCTTGTCTTGCGATGTCTTGTCTTGTCTTGCGATGTCTTGTCTTGCGATTACTTGTCTTTTAATGTCTTGTCTTGCAATATCTTGCAATGTCTTTTCTTGCGATGTCTTGTCTCTCGATGTCTTGTGTTGCAATATCTTGCAATGTCTTTTCTTGCGATGTCTTGTCTAGCGATGTCTTGCTTTGTGATGTCTTGTCTCTCAATGTCTTGTCTCGCCATGCCTTGTCTTGAGATGGCTTGTCTTGCAGTGTCTTGTCTTGCGATATCTTGCAATGTGTTGTCTCTTGATGTTTTATGTTGTGATGTGATGTCTTGTCTTGTGATGTCTTCTCATGTCTTGCGATGTCTTTTCTTGCGATGTCTTGTCGCTCGATAACTTTTCTCTCGATGTCTGGTCTTGCAATTTTTTTGCGATTGACTTGTCTTTCGGTGTCTTGTCTTGCAATGTCTTGTCTTGCGATGTCTTGTCTTGTGATGTTTTGTCTTGCGATGTCTTGTCTTTCGGTGTCTTGTCTTACAATATCTTGCGATGTCTTGTCTCTCGATGTCTTGTCTTGCGGTGTCTTGTCTTGCGATGTCTTGTCTCGATGTCTTGTGTTGCAATATCTTGTGATGTCATTTCTTGCAATGTCTTGTCTTGCAATTTCTTCTCATGTCTTGCGATGTCTTTTCTTGCGATGTCTTGTCTAGCGATGTCTTGTTTTGTGATGTCTTATGTCTTGCGATGTCTTTTCTTGTGATTTCTTGTCTCTCGATGGCTTGTCTCGCGATGGCTTGTCTCGCGATGGCATGTCTTGCAATATCTTGTCTCTCGATGTCTTGTCTCTCGATGTCTTGTCTCTCGATGTCTTGTCTCGTGATGGCTTGTCTCGCGATGGCTTGTCTTGCGATGGCTTGTATTGTAGTGTCTTGTGATATCTTGAGATGTCTTTTCTCTCGATGTCTTGTGTTGCGATGTCTTGTCTTGTGATGTCTTCTCATGTCTTGCGATGTCTTGTCTCTCGATGGCTTGTCTTGCGATATCTTGCGATGTCTTGTTTTTTGGTGTCTTGTCTTGCGATGTCTTGTCTCTCGATGTATTGTCTTGCGATTACTTGTCTTTCTGTGTCTTGTCTTGCAATATCTTGCCATGACTTTTCTTGCGATGTCTTGCCTCTTGATGTCTTGTCTTGTGATATCTTGCGATGTCTTGCCTTGCAATGTCTTCTCATTTCTTGCGATTGTCTTTTCTTGCGATGTCTTGTCTCTCGATGTCTTGTCTTGTGATAACTGATCTGACAACAGGCTACGGCAACTGCGGAGACGAAAGGAGGCTGCACATAAGTCCGGCAACCAGGAGGACTACAGGAAGGCTAGAAACAATCTTAAGCGGGAGCTGAGTGCTGCCAAAAAAGAGTATGCTGAGAGGATAAAAGACAACCTGCGTTCAAATGACTCACGCGCTGTATGGAAGGGGCTGAAGGCCGCCACCAACTACAAGCCCCAACCCCAGCATGCAACACCCAGCCCGGCACTAGCAGAAGAACTGAGCAGATTCTACTGCAGGTTCGAGCACCAGGAAGAACCGGAGAGGAACCAAGTACGGACTCCCCCACCTCCATGCCCAGCAAGCAACACCCTGAGACTGCCCGTTCCCACGATGGTGAGTGAAGCCGAGGTCCTGCGCCTCCTATCTACCTTAAATTCCAGGAAAGCCCCCGGCCCCGACGGAGTATCTCCAGCTTGCCTGAAAACCTGCTGTCGGCAACTTGCTCCCATCCTCTTCGCTATCTACACCAAGTCCCTGGGCGAGGGCAAGGTCCCTGCGTGCTTCAAGAGGTCAACCATCATACCTGTCCCTAAGAAACAAGGAGTCACCGAACTTAACAACTTTAGGCCCGTGGCCCTGACGTCCGTCATCATGAAAACCATGGAGCGGGCGGTCCTTGCCTACCTCAAGCTCTCCACTTCGCCCCTCCTAGACCCCTTCCAGTTCGCCTACAGAGCAAATAGGTCCACCGATGATGCGATCAATATCTGCCTGGAGCTCATCAACGAACACCTTGACAGGCCAGACACGTATGCCAGAATACTACTCCTAGACTTCAGCTCGGCTTTTAACACCATATGCCCAAGCATTCACCAACGGGACCTAGCTGCACTTGGAGTCCACCCAAGTCTACAAAGTTGGATCACAGACTTTCTTACCAACAGGTCCCAAGTTGTCAGACTGGGCAATATCCACTCCCAAGCAGCGACCACGAACACTGGAGCCCCCCAAGGCTGCGTCCTGTCACCACTGCTGTTCTCCCTCTACACAAACAATTGCAGATCGGAGGCAGACTCTATCAAGGTCATCAAGTTCGCCGATGACACCACCATCGTGGGCCTTGTCACCAAGGAAAATGTCCAGGAGTACCATCAGCAGGTGGAGAGAATTTGCAACTGGAGTAAGGAGAACAGGCTGGTGCTAAACACTGCTAAGACCGTTGAGTTAATCATTGACTTCAGGAAGTCTGCTCCCACCCCACCTCCAATCTACATTGACGGCAATGAGGTAAACAGAGTACCCTGTGCCCGGCTTCTGGGTACAATCATCTCGAGCGACCTCAGCTGGAAGCCCAACATCACTGTCACCCAACGGAAAGCCCAGCAGAGGCTCTTCTTCCTCCGCCAGCTGAGAAAGTTCGGAATGTCTCAAGAAATTCTAACCAGCTTTTACTCCGCCACCATTGAGTCGATCCTCTGCTCCTCCATCTTGGTGTGGTATGCTGGCACCACTGTCGAAGACAAGGACAAACTACAGAGAGTCATCAGGTCAGCAGAGAGGATCATTGGGTGCCCCCTCCCCTCTCTTGCCCTACTACACAATAAAAGACTTAGATCCAGGGCACTGAGAATTGCAAGTGATCCCTCACACCCAGGCTACCGCTACTTCAACCTTATGCCCTTGGGCCGGAGGCTACGAGCCATTTCCACTAAGACCATGAGACACAAGAACTCATTCTTCCCCTCGGCAGTCAGCCTCCTTAATTCCCTCCACATCCTACCACCAAAGCAAGTCCCAAGGAGTGGCGACGCCGGCTGCGCTATGGCTGACCAGTCTACCAACCCACAGGACTAACTATTGACATCTCAGGGACACTCTGGGAATGTGTTGTATATTACAAACGTATTGTTAACCTGTCGCCTGTTGTTCACTGCTGTCTTTCTCTATGTACTCTTCCCGTGCTATTTGTACTGTACTGTGCCAAAAACAATTCCGGGCATGACCCCTCATGCTTGGCGAAATACATTTTTTCTGATTTCTGATTTCTGATCTTGTGGTGTCTTGTCTTGCTTTATTTTGCGATGTCCTGTCTTGCGATGTCTTTTCTTGCAATGTCTTGTCTTACGATGTCTTCTCATGTCTTGCTTTTCTTGCGATGTCTTGTCTCTCGATGTCTTGTCTTGCGATGTCTTGTCTCTCGATGTCTTGTCTTTTGGTGTCTTGTCTCTCGATGACTTGTCTTGCGATGGCTTGTCTTGCAGTGTCTTGTCTTGCGATATCTTGCGATGTCTTGCATCTCGATATCTTGTCTCTCGATGTCTTGTCTTTCGATGTCTTGTCTTGCGATATCTTGCGATTTCTTGTCTTGCGATGTCTTGTTTTGCAATGTCTTTTCATGTCTTGCGATGTCTTGTCTCTCGATGTCTTGTCTTTTGGTGTCTTGTCTTTCGATGTCTTGTCTTGCGATATCTTGCGATTTCTTGTCTTGCGATGTCTTGTTTTGCAATGTCTTTTCATGTCTTGCGATGGCTTGTCTCTCGATGGCTTGTCTCTCGATGGCTTGTGTTGCGGTGTCTTGTCTTGTGATATCTTGCGATGTCTTGTCTCTCGATGTTTTGTGTTGTGATGTCTTGTCTTGTGATGTCTTCTCATGTCTTGCAATGTCTTTTCTTGTGATGTCTTGTCTCTCGATGTCTTGTCTTGCGACGGCTTGTCTTGCAGTGTCTTGTCTTGCAATATCTTGCTATGTCTTGTCTTGCGATGTCTTCTCATGTCTTGCAATGTCTTTTTCTGTGATGTCTAGTCTCTCGATGGCATATCTTGCGATGTCTTGTCTCTCAATGTCTTGTGTTGCGATATCTTGCGATGTCTTGTCTAGCGATGTCTTGTTTTGTGATGTCTTCTCATGTCTTGCAATGTCTTTTCTTGTGATTTCTTCTCTCTCGGTGGCTTGTCTCTCGATGGCTTGTCTCGCGATGGCATGTCTTCCGATATCTTGCGATGTCTTGACTTTCGATGTCTTGTCTCTCGATGTCTTGTCTCGCGATGGCTTGTCTCGCGATGGCTTGTCCTGCAGTGTCTTGTCTTGCGATATCTTGTCTCTCGATGTCCTGTGTTGCGATGTCTTGTGATGTCTTCTCATGTCTTGCGATGTCTTGTCTCTCGATGGCTTGTCTTGCGACATCTTGCGATGTCTTGTCTCTCGATGTATTGTCTTGCGATTACTTTTCTTTCGGTGTCTTGTCCTACAATATCTTGCCATGACTTTTCTTGTGATGTCTTGCCTCTTGATGTCTTGTCTTGCGATGTCTTGTCTTGAGATGTTTTGAGCTGTCTTGTCTTGCGCTGTCTTGTCTTGCGATGTTTGGCGATGTCTTCTCATGTCTCTCGATGTCTTGTCTCTTGATGTCTTGTCTCGCGATGTCTTGTCTTATGATATCTTGCGATGTCTTGTCTTGCGATGTCTTCTCATGTCTTGCTTTTCTTGCGATGTCTTGTCTTGCGATGTCTTGTCTTGCGATGTCTTGTCTTGCGATGTCTTGTCTTGCGATGTCTTGACTCTCGATGTCTTGACTCTCCATGTCTTGACTCTCCATGTCTTGTCTTTTGGGGTCTTGTCTCTCGATGTCTTGTCTCTCGATGTCTTGTCTCTCGATGTCTTGTCTTGTGATGACTTGTCTTGCGGTGTCTTGTCTTGTGATATTTTGCGATGTCTTGTCTTGCAATGTCTTTTCTTGCAATGTCTTGTCTTGCGATGTCTTCTCATGTCTTGCTTTTCTTGCAATGTCTTGTCTCTCGATGTCTTGTCTCTCGATGTCTTGTCTCTTGATGTCTTGTCTCTCGATGACTTGTCTTGCGATGGCTTGTCTTGCAGTGTCTTGTCTTGCGATATCTTGCGATGTCTTGTCTCTCGATGTCTTGTCTTGCGATGTCTTGTCTTGCGATGTCTTGTCTCGCGATGTCTTGTCTCGCGATGTCTTCTCATGTCTTGCGATGTCTTGTCGCTCGATGGCTTGTCTCTCGATGGCTTGTCTTGTGGTGTCTTGTCTTGCGATATCTTGCGATGTCTTGTCTCTCAATGTCTTGTGTTGCGATATCTTGCGATGTCTTGTCTAGCGATGTCTTGTTTTATAAAGTCTTCTCATGTCTTGCAATGTCTTTTCTTGTGATTTCTTCTCTCTCGATGGCTTGTCTCTCGATGGCTTGTCTCTCGATGGCTTGTTTCTCGATGGCTTGTCTCGCGATGGCATGTCTTGCAATATCTTGCGATGTCTTGACTTTCGATGTCTTGTCTCTCAATGGCTTGTCTTGCGATGGCTTGTCTTGCAATGGCTTGTCTTGCGATGGCTTGTCTTGCAGTGTCTTGTCTTGCAGTGTCTTGTCTCTCGATGTCTTGTGTTGCGATGTCTTGTGATGTCTTCTTATGTCTTGCGATGTCTTGTCTCTCGATGGCTTGTCTTTTGGTGTCTTGTCTTGCGATGTCTTGTCTCTCGATGTATTGTCTTGAGATTACTTTTCTTTCGTTGTCTTGTCCTGCAATATCTTGCCATGACTTTTCTTGTGATCTCTTGCCTCTTGATGTCTTTTCTTGTGATGTCTTGTCTTGAGATGTCTTGTCTTGAGATGTTTTGAGCTGTCTTGTCTTGCGCTGTCTTGTCTTGCGATGTTTGGTGATGTCTTCTCATGTCTTGCGATGTCTTTTCTCTCGATGGCTTGTCTTGCGATGTCTTGTCTCGCGATGTCTTGTCTTGCGATGTTTTGTCTTGCGATGTCTTGTCTATCGATGTCTTGTCTTGCAATGTCTTGTTTTGCGATGTCTTCTCATGTCTTGCGATGTCTTGTCTCTCGATGTCTTGTCTCTTGATGTCTTGTCTTGCGATGGCTTGTCTTGCAGTGTCTTGTCTTGCGATATATTGCGATGTCTTGTGTTGTGATGTCTTGTCCTGTGATGTCTTCTCATGTCTTGCGATGTCTTTTCTTGCGATGTCTTGTCGCTCGATAACTTTTCTCTCGATGTCTTGTCTTGCAATTTTTTGCGATGTCTTGTCTTTCGGTGTCTTATCTTGCAATATCTTGCGATGTCTTGTCTCTCGATGTCTTGTCTCTCGATGTCTTGTGTCTCGATGGCTTGTCTTGCGGTGTCTTGTCTTGCGATTTTTTGCGATGTCTTGTCTCTCGATGTCTTGTGTTGCAATATCTTGCGATGTCTTTTCTTGCGATGTCTTGTCTCTCAATGGCTTGTCTTGCGGTGTCTTGTCTTGTCTCTCGATGTCTTGTGTTGCGATATCTTGCGATGTCTTGTCTAGCGATGTCTTGTTTTGTGATGTCTTCTCATGTCTTGCGATGTCTTTTCTTGTGATTTCTTGTCTCTCGATGGCTTGTCTCGCGATTGCTTGTCTTGCGATGGCATGTCTTGCGATATCTTGCGATGTCTTTTCTCTCGATGTCTTGTCTTGCGATGTCTTGACTTTCGATGTCTTGTCTCTTGATGTCTTGTCTCTTGATGTCTTGTCTCTCGATGGCTTGTCTCGCGATGGCTTGTCTTGCGATTGCTTGTCTTGCAGTGTCTTGTCTTGCGATATCTTGCAATGTCTTGTCTCTCGATGTCTTGTGTTGCGATGTCTTGTCTTGTGATGTCTTCTCATGTCTTGCGATGTCTTGTCTCTCGATGGCTTGTCTTGCGATATCTTGCGATGTCTTGTCTCTCGATGTCTTGTCTTTCGGTGTCTTGTCTTGCAATATCTTGCCATGACTTTTCTTGCGATGTCTTGTCTCTTGATGTCTTGAGATGTTTTGAGCTGTCTTGTCTTGCGCTGTCTTGTCTTGCGATGTTTGTCGATGTCTTCTCATGTCTTGTCTCTCGATGTCTTTTCTTGCGATGTCTTGTCTCTCGATGTCTTGTCTTGTGATGACTGGGTCTTGCGGTGTCTTGTCTTGTGATATTTTGCGATGTCTTGTCTCTCGATGTCTTGTCTTGCGATGTCTTGTCTCTCGATGTCTTGTCTTGCGATGTCTTGGCTTGCGATGCCTTGACTCTCGATGTCTCGTCTCTCGATGTCTCGTCTCTCGATATCTTGTCTTGCGATGGCTTGTCTTTCAGTGTCTTGTCTTGCAATATCTTGCAATGTCTTGTCTCTCGATGTCTTGTCTTGTGGTGTCTTGTCTTGCAATGTCTTTTCTTGCAATGTCTTGTCTTGCGATGTCTTCTCATGTCTTGCTTTTCTTGCGATGTCTTGTCTCTCAATGTCTTGTCTCTCGATGTCTTGTCTCTTGATGTCTTGTCTCTCGATGACTTGTCTTGCGATAGCTTGTCTTGCAGTGTCTTGTCTTGCGATATCTTGTCTCTCGATGTCTTGCCTTGCGATGTCTTGTCTTGCGATATCTTGCAATGTCTTTTCTTGCAATGTCTTTTCTTGCGATGTCTTGTTTTGCGATGTCTTCTCATGTCTTGCGATGTCTTGTCTCTCGATGTCTTGTCTCTCGATGGCTTGTCTCTTGATGGCTTGTCTTGCGGTGTCTTGTCTTGTGATATCTAGCGATGTCTTGTCTCTCGATGTTGTGTTGCAATGTCTTCTTTTGTGATGTCTTCTCATGTCTTGCAATGTCTTTTCTTGCGATGTCTTGTCTCTCGATGTCTTGTTTCTCGATGGCTTGTCTTGCAATGGCATGTCTTGCGATGTCTTGTCTCTCGATCTCTTGTCTTGCGATGTCTTGTCTCTCGAAGTCTTGTCTCTCAAAGTCTTGTCTTTTGGTGTCTTGTCTGCTGATGTCTTGTCTCTCGATGTCATGTCTTGCGATGGCTGGTCTTGCAGTGTCTTTTTTTGCGATTTCTTGTCTCTCGATGTTTTACGTTGTGATGTCTTGTCTTGTGATGTCTTTTCTTGCGATGTCTTTCCTCTTGATGTCTTGTCTTGCGGTGTCTTGTCTTGTGATGTCTTCTCATGTCTTGCGATGTCTTGTCTCTCGATGGCTTGTCTTGCGATGTCTTGTCTCACGATGTCTTGTCTTGCGATGTCTTGTCTATCGATGTCTTGTCTTGCAATGTCTTGTTTTGCGATGTCTTCTCATGTCTTGCGATGTCTTGTCTCTCGATGTCTTGTCTCTTGATGTCTTGTCTTGCGATGGCTTGTCTTGCAGTGTCTTGTCTTGCGATATATTGCGATGTCTTGTGTTGTGATGTCTTGTCTTGTGATGTCTTCTCATGTATTGCGATGTCTTTTCTTGCGATATCTTGTCGCTCGATAACTTTTCTCTCGATGTCTTGTCTTGCAATTTTTGCGATGTCTTGTCTTTCGGTGTCTTATCTTGCAATATCTTGCGATGTCTTGTCTCTCGATGTCTTGTCTCTCGATGTCTTGTGTCTCGATGGCTTGTCTTGCGGTGTCTTGTCTTGCGATTTCTTGCGATGTCTTGTCTCTCGATGTCTTGTGTTGCAATATCTTGCGATGTCTTTTCTTGATATGTCTTGTCTCTCGATGGCTTGTCTTGCGGTGTCTTGTCTTGTCTCTCGATGTCTTGTGTTGCGATATCTTGCGATGTCTTGTCTAGCGATGTCTTGTTTTGTGATGTCTTCTCATGTCTTGCGATGTCTTTTCTTGTGATTTCTTGTCTCTCGGTGGCTTGTCTCGCGATTGCTTGTCTCGCGATGGCATGTCTTGCAATATCTTGCGATGTCTTTTCTCTCGATGTCTTGTCTTGCGATGTCTTGACTTTCGATGTCTTGTCTCTTGATGTCTTGTCTCTTGATGTCTTGTCTCTCGATGGCTTGTCTCGCGATGTCTTGTCTTGCGATTGCTTGTCTTGCAGGGTCTTGTCTTGCGATATCTTGCAATGTCTTGTCTCTCGATGTCTTGTGTTGCGATGTCTTGTCTTGTGATGTCTTCTCATGTCTTGCGATGTCTTGTCTCTCGATGGCTTGTCTTGCGATATCTTGCGATGTCTTGTCTCTCGATGTCTTGTCTTTCGGTGTCTTGTCTTGCAATATCTTGCCATGACTTTTCTTGCGATGTCTTGCCTCTTGATGTCTTGTCTTGTGATGTCTTGTCTCTTGATGTCTTGAGATGTTTTGAGCTGTCTTGTCTTGCGCTGTCTTGTCTTGCGATGTTTGTCGATGTCTTCTCATGTCTTGTCTCTCGATGTCTTTTCTTGTGATGTCTTGTCTCTCGATGTCTTGTCTTGTGATGACTGGGTCTTGCGGTGTCTTGTCTTGTGATATTTTGCGATGTCTTGTCTTGCGATGTCTTGTCTTGCGATGTCTTGCCTCTCGATGTCTTGTCTCTCGATGTCTTGTCTCTTGATGTCTTGTCTTGCGATGTCTTGTCTCTCGATGTCTTGTCTTGCGATGTCTTGTCTTGCGATGTCTTCACTCTCGATGTCTCATCTCTCGATGTCTCGTCTCTCGATGTCTTGTCTTGCGATGACTTGTCTTTCAGGGTCTTGTCTTGCAATATCATGCAATGTCTTGTCTCTCGATGTCTTGTCTTGTGGTGTCTTGTCTTGCAATGTCTTTTCTTGCAATGTCTTGTCTTGCGATGTCTTCTCATGTCTTGCTTTTCTTGCGATGTCTTGTCTCTCAATGTCTTGTCTCTCGATGTCTTGTCTCTTGATGTCTTGTCTCTCGATGACTTGTCTTGCGATGGCTTGTCTTGCAGTGTCTTGTCTTGCGATATCTTGTCTCTCGATGTCTTGTCTTGCGATGTCTTGTCTTGCGATATCTTGCAATGTCTTTTCTTGTGATGTCTTTTCTTGCGATGTCTTGTTTTGCGATGTCTTCTCATGTCTTGCGATGTCTTGTCTCTCGATGTCTTGTCTCTCGATGGCTTGTCTCTTGCTGGCTTGTCTTGCGGTGTCTTGTCTTGTGATATCTAGCGATGTCTTGTCTCTCGATGTTGTGTTGCGATGTCTTCTTTTGTGATGTCTTCTCATGTCTTGCAATGTCTTTTCTTGCGATGTCTTGTCTCTCAATGTCTTGTTTCTCGATGGCTTGTCTTGCAATGGCATGTCTTGCGATGTCTTGTCTCTCGATCTCTTGTCTTGCGATGTCTTGTCTCTCGAAGTCTTGTCTCTCGATGTCTTGTCTTTTGGTGTCTTGTCTTTTGGTGTCTTGTCTCTCGATGTCTTGTCTTGCGATGGCTGGTCTTGCAGTGTCTTATCTTGCGATTTCTTGTCTCTCGATGTTTTACGTTGTGATGTCTTGTCTTGTGATGTCTTTTCTTGCAATGTCTTTCCTCTTGATGTCTTGTCTTGCGGTGTCTTGTCTTGTGATGTCTTCTCATGTCTTGCGATGTCTTGTCTCTCGATGGCTTGTCTTGCGATGTCTTGTCTCGCGATGTCTTGTCTTGCGATGTCTTGTCTATCGATGTCTTGTCTTGCAATGTCTTGTTTTGCAATGTCTTCTCATGTCTTGCGATGTCTTGTCTCTCGATGTCTTGTCTCTTGATGTCTTGTCTTGCGATGGCTTGTCTTGCAGTGTCTTGTCTTGCGATATATTGCGATGTCTTGTGTTGTGGTGTCTTGTCTTGTAAAGTGTCTTCTCATGTATTGCGATGTCTTTTCTTGCGATATCTTGTCGCTCGATAACTTTTCTCTCGATGACTTGTCTTGCAATTTTTTGCGATGTCTTGTCTTTCGGTGTCTTATCTTGCAATATCTTGCGATGTCTTGTCTCTCGATGTCTTGTCTCTCGATGTCTTGTCTTGCGATGTCTTGTCTCTCGATGTCTTGTCTTTTGGTGTCTTGTCTCTCGATGACTTGTCTTGCGATGGCTTGTCTTGCAGTGTCTTGTCTTGCGATATCTTGCGATGTCTTGCATCTCGATGTCTTGTCTCTCGATGTTTTGTCTTTCGATGTCTTGTCTTGCGATATCTTGCGATTTCTTGTCTTGCGATGTCTTGTTTTGCAATGTCTTTTCATGTCTTGCGATGTCTTGTCTCTCGATGTCTTGTCTTTTGTTGTCTTGTCTTTCGATGTCTTGTCTTGCGATATCTTGCGATTTCTTGTCTTGCGATGTCTTGTTTTGCAATGTCTTTTCATGTCTTGCGATGGCTTGTCTCTCGATGGCTTGTCTCTCGATGGCTTGTCTCTCGATGGCTTGTCTTGCGGTGTCTTGTCTTGCGATATCTTGCGATGTCTTGTCTCTCGATGTTTTGTGTTGTGATGTCTTGTCTTGTGATGTCTTCTCATGTCTTGCAATGTCTTTTCTTGTGATGTCTTGTCTCTCGATGTCTTGTCTTGCGACGGCTTGTCTTGCAGTGTCTTGTCTTGCAATATCTTGCGATGTCTTGTCTTGCGATGTCTTCTCATGTCTTGCAATGTCTTTTTCTGTGATGTCTAGTCTCTCGATGGCATATCTTGCGATGTCTTGTCTCTCAATGTCTTGTGTTGCGATATCTTGCGATGTCTTGTCTAGCGATGTCTTGTTTTGTGATGTCTTCTCATGTCTTGCAATGTCTTTTCTTGTGATTTCTTCTCTCTCGGTGGCTTGTCTCTCGATGGCTTGTCTCGCGATGGCATGTCTTCCGATATCTTGCGATGTCTTGACTTTTGATGTCTTGTCTCTCGATGTCTTGTCTCGCGATGGCTTGTCTCGCGATGGCTTGTCCTGCAGTGTCTTGTCTTGCGATATCTTGTCTCTCGATGTCCTGTGTTGCGATGTCTTGTGATTTCTTCTCATGTCTTGCGATGTCTTGTCTCTCGATGGCTTGTCTTGCGACATCTTGCGATGTCTTGTCTCTCGATGTATTGTCTTGCGATTACTTTTCTTTCGGTGTCTTGTCCTACAATATCTTGCCATGACTTTTCTTGTGATGTCTTGCCTCTTGATGTCTTGTCTTGCGATGTCTTGTCTTGAGATGTTTTGAGCTGTCTTGTCTTGCGCTGTCTTGTCTTGCGATGTTTGGCGATGTCTTCTCATGTCTCTCGATGTCTTGTCTCTTGATGTCTTGTCTCGCGATGTCTTGTCTTATGATATCTTGCGATGTCTTGCCTTGCGATGTCTTCTCATGTCTTGCTTTTCTTGCGATGTCTTTTCTTGCGATGTCTTGTCTTGCGATGTCTTGTCTTGCGATGTCTTGACTCTCGATGTCTTGACTCTCGATGTCTTGACTCTCCATGTCTTGACTCTCCATGTCTTGACTCTCCATGTCTTGACTCTCCATGTCTTGACTCTCCATGTCTTGTCTTTTGGGGTCTTGTCTCTCGATGTCTTGTCTCTCGATGTCTTGTCTCTCGATGTCTTGTCTTGTGATGACTTGTCTTGCGGTGTCTTGTCTTGTGATATTTTGCGATGTCTTGTCTTGCGATGTCTTTTCTTGCAATGTCTTGTCTTGCGATGTCTTCTCATGTCTTGCTTTTCTTGCAATGTCTTGTCTCTCGATGTCTTGTCTCTCGATGTCTTGTCTCTTGATGTCTTGTCTCTTGATGTCTTGTCTCTCGATGACTTGTCTTGCGATGGCTTGTCTTGCAGTGTCTTGTCTTGCGATATCTTGCGATGTCTTGTCTCTCGATGTCTTGTCTTGCGATGTCTTGTCTTGCGATGTCTTGTCTTGCGATGTCTTGTCTCGCGATGTCTTGTCTCGCGATGTCTTCTCATGTCTCGCGATGTCTTGTCGCTCGATGGCTTGTCTCTCGATGGCTTGTCTTGTGGTGTCTTGTCTTGCGATATCTTGCGATGTCTTGTCTCTCAATGTCTTGTGTTGCGATATCTTGCGATGTCTTGTCTAGCGATGTCTTGTTTTATAAAGTCTTCTCATGTCTTGCAATGTCTTTTCTTGTGATTTCTTCTCTCTCGATGGCTTGTCTCTCGATGGCTTGTCTCTCGATGGCTTGTTTCTCGATGGCTTGTCTCGCGATGGCATGTCTTGCAATATCTTGCGATGTCTTGACTTTCGATGTCTTGTCTCTCGATGGCTTGTCTTGCGATGGCTTGTCTTGCAATGGCTTGTCTTGCGATGGCTTGTCTTGCAGTGTCTTGTCTTGCAGTGTCTTGTCTCTCGATGTCTTGTGTTGCGATGTCTTGTGATGTCTTCTTATGTCTTGCGATGTCTTGTCTCTCGATGGCTTGTCTTTTGGTGTCTTGTCTTGCGATGTCTTGTCTCTCGATGTATTGTCTTGCGATTACTTTTCTTTCGGTGTCTTGTCCTGCAATATCTTGCCATGACTTTTCTTGTGATCTCTTGCCTCTTGATGTCTTTTCTTGTGATGTCTTGTCTTGAGATGTCTTGTCTTGAGATGTTTTGAGCTGTCTTGTCTTGCGCTGTCTTGTCTTGCGATGTTTGGTGATGTCTTCTCATGTCTTGCGATGTCTTTTCTCTCGATGGCTTGTCTTGCAATGTCTTGTCTCGCGATGTCTTGTCTTGCGATGTTTTGTCTTGCGATGTCTTGTCTATCGATGTCTTGTCTTGCAATGTCTTGTTTTGCGATGTCTTCTCATGTCTTGCGATGTCTTGTCTCTCGATGTCTTGTCTCTTGATGTCTTGTCTTGCGATGGCTTGTCTTGCAGTGTCTTGTCTTGCGATATATTGCGATGTCTTGTGTTGTGATGTCTTGTCCTGTGATGTCTTCTCATGTCTTGCGATGTCTTTTCTTGCGATGTCTTGTCGCTCGATAACTTTTCTCTCGATGTCTTGTCTTGCAATTTTTTGCGATGTCTTGTCTTTCGGTGTCTTATTTTGCAATATCTTGCGATGTCTTGTCTCTCGATGTCTTGTCTCTCGATGTCTTGTGTCTCGATGGCTTGTCTTGCGGTGTCTTGTCTTGCGATTTTTTGCGATGTCTTGTCTCTCGATGTCTTGTGTTGCAATATCTTGCGATGTCTTTTCCTGCGATGTCTTGTCTCTCAATGGCTTGTCTTGCGGTGTCTTGTCTTGTCTCTCGATGTCTTGTGTTGCGATATCTTGCGATGTCTTGTCTAGCGATGTCTTGTTTTGTGATGTCTTCTCATGTCTTGCGATGTCTTTTCTTGTGATTTCTTGTCTCTCGATGGCTTGTCTCGCGATTGCTTGTCTTGCGATGGCATGTCTTGCGATATCTTGCGATGTCTTTTCTCTCGATGTCTTGTCTTGCGATGTCTTGACTTTTGATGTCTTGTCTCTTGATGTCTTGTCTCTTGATGTCTTGTCTCTCGATGGCTTGTCTCGCGATGGCTTGTCTTGCGATTGCTTGTCTTGCAGTGTCTTGTCTTGCGATATCTTGCAATGTCTTGTCTCTCGATGTCTTGTGTTGCGATGTCTTGTTTTGTGATGTCTTCTCATGTCTTGCGATGTCTTGTCTCTCGATGGCTTGTCTTGCGATATCTTGCCATGACTTTTCTTGCGATGTCTTGTCTCTTGATGTCTTGAGATGTTTTGAGCTGTCTTGTCTTGCGCTGTCTTGTCTTGCGATGTTTGTCGATGTCTTCTCATGTCTTGTCTCTCGATGTCTTTTCTTGCGATGTCTTGTCTCTCGATGTCTTGTCTTGTGATGACTGGGTCTTGCGGTGTCTTGTCTTGTGATATTTTGCGATGTCTTGTCTCTCGATGTCTTGTCTTGCGATGTCTTGTCTCTCGATGTCTTGTCTTGCGATGTCTTGGCTTGCGATGTCTTGACTCTCGATGTCTCGTCTCTCGATGTCTCGTCTCTCGATATCTTGTCTTGCGATGGCTTGTCTTTCAGTGTCTTGTCTTGCAATATCTTGCAATGTCTTGTCTCTCGATGTCATGTCTTGTGGTGTCTTGTCTTGCAATGTCTTTTCTTGCAATGTCTTGTCTTGCGATGTCTTCTCATGTCTTGCTTTTCTTGCGATGTCTTGTCTCTCAATGTCTTGTCTCTCGATGTCTTGTCTCTTGATGTCTTGTCTCTCGATGACTTGTCTTGCGATAGCTTGTCTTGCAGTGTCTTGTCTTGCGATATCTTGTCTCTCGATGTCTTGCCTTGCGATGTCTTGTCTTGCGATATCTTGCAATGTCTTTTCTTGCGATGTCTTTTCTTGCGATGTCTTGTTTTGCGATGTCTTCTCATGTCTTGCGATGTCTTGTCTCTCGATGTCTTGTCTCTCGATGGCTTGTCTCTTGATGGCTTGTCTTGCGGTGTCTTGTCTTGTGATATCTAGCGATGTCTTGTCTCTCGATGTTGTGTTGCAATGTCTTCTTTTGTGATGTCTTCTCATGTCTTGCAATGTCTTTTCTTGCGATGTCTTGTCTCTCGATGTCTTGTTTCTCGATGGCTTGTCTTGCAATGGCATGTCTTGCGATGTCTTGTCTCTCGATCTCTTGTCTTGCGATGTCTTGTCTCTCGAAGTCTTGTCTCTCAAAGTCTTGTCTCTCAAAGTCTTGTCTTTTGGTGTCTTGTCTGCTGATGTCTTGTCTCTCGATGTCATGTCTTGCGATGGCTGGTCTTGCAGTGTCTTATCTTGCGATTTCTTGTCTCTCGATGTTTTACGTTGTGATGTCTTGTCTTGTGATGTCTTTTCTTGCGATGTCTTTCCTCTTGATGTCTTGTCTTGCGGTGTCTTGTCTTGTTATGTCTTCTCATGTCTTGCGATGTCTTGTCTCTCGATGGCTTGTCTTGCGATGTCTTGTCTCGCGATGTCTTGTCTTGCGATGTCTTGTCTATCGATGTCTTGTCTTGCAATGTCTTGTTTTGCGATGTCTTCTCATGTCTTGCGATGTCTTGTCTCTCGATGTCTTGTCTCTTGATGTCTTGTCTTGCGATGGCTTGTCTTGCAGTGTCTTGTCTTGCGATATATTGCGATGTCTTGTGTTGTGATGTCTTGTCTTGTGATGTCTTCTCATGTATTGCGATGTCTTTTCTTGTGATATCTTGTCGCTCGATAACTTTTCTCTCGATGTCTTGTCTTGCAATTTTTGCGATGTCTTGTCTTTCGGTGTCTTATCTTGCAATATCTTGCGATGTCTTGTCTCTCGATGTCTTGTCTCTCGATGTCTTGTGTCTCGATGGCTTGTCTTGCGGTGTCTTGTCTTGTCTCTCGATGTCTTGTGTTGCGATATCTTGCGATGTCTTGTCTAGCGATGTCTTGTTTTGTGATGTCTTCTCATGTCTTGCGATGTCTTTTCTTGTGATTTCTTGTCTCTCGGTGGCTTGTCTCGCGATTGCTTGTCTCGCGATGGCATGTCTTGCAATATCTTGCGATGTCTTTTCTCTCGATGTCTTGTCTTGCGATGTCTTGACTTTCGATGTCTTGTCTCTTGATGTCTTGTCTCTCGATGGCTTGTCTCGCGATGTCTTGTCTTGCGATTGCTTGTCTTGCAGGGTCTTGTCTTGCGATATCTTGCAATGTCTTGTCTCTCGATGTCTTGTGTTGCGATGTCTTGTCTTGTGATGTCTTCTCATGTCTTGCGATGTCTTGTCTCTCGATGGCTTGTCTTGCGATGTCTTGTCTCTCGATGTCTTGTCTTTCGGTGTCTTGTCTTGCAATATCTTGCCATGACTTTTCTTGCGATGTCTTGCCTCTTGATGTCTTGTCTTGTGATGTCTTGTCTCTTGATGTCTTGAGATGTTTTGAGCTGTCTTGTCTTGCGCTGTCTTGTCTTGCGATGTTTGTCGATGTCTTCTCATGTCTTGTCTCTCGATGTCTTTTCTTGCGATGTCTTGTCTCTCGATGTCTTGTCTTGTGATGACTGGGTCTTGCGGTGTCTTGTCTTGTGATATTTTGCGATGTCTTGTCTTGCGATGTCTTGTCTCTCGATGTCTTGTCTCTTGATGTCTTGTCTTGCGATGTCTTGTCTCTCGATGTCTTGTCTTGCGATGTCTTGTCTTGCGATGTCTTCACTCTCGATGTCTCATCTCTCGATGTCTCGTCTCTCGATGTCTTGTCTTGCGATGACTTGTCTTCCAGGGTCTTGTCTTGCAATATCATGCAATGTCTTGTCTCTCGATGTCTTGTCTTGTGGTGTCTTGTCTTGCAATGTCTTTTCTTGCAATGTCTTGTCTTGCGATGTCTTCTCATGTCTTGCTTTTCTTGCGATGTCTTGTCTCTCAATGTCTTGTCTCTCGATGTCTTGTCTCTTGATGTCTTGTCTCTCGATGACTTGTCTTGCGATATCTTGTCTCTCGATGTCTTGTCTTGCGATGTCTTGTCTTGCGATATCTTGCAATGTCTTTTCTTGCGATGTCTTTTCTTGCGATGTCTTGTTTTGCGATGTCTTCTCATGTCTTGCGATGTCTTGTCTCTCGATGTCTTGTCTCTCGATGGCTTGTCTCTTGCTGGCTTGTCTTGCGGTGTCTTGTCTTGTGATATCTAGCGATGTCTTGTCTCTCGATGTTGTGTTGTGATGTCTTCTTTTGTGATGTCTTCTCATGTCTTGCAATGTCTTTTCTTGCGATGTCTTGTCTCTCAATGTCTTGTTTCTCGATGGCTTGTCTTGCAATGGCATGTCTTGCGATGTCTTGTCTCTCGATCTCTTGTCTTGCGATGTCTTGTCTCTCGAAGTCTTGTCTCTCGATGTCTTGTCTTTTGGTATCTTGTCTGCTGATGTCTTGTCTCTCGATGTCTTGTCTTGCGATGGCTGGTCTTGCAGTGTCTTATCTTGCGATTTCTTGTCTCTCGATGTTTTACGTTGTGATGTCTTGTCTTGTGATGTCTTTTCTTGCGATGTCTTTCCTCTTGATGTCTTGTCTTGCGGTGTCTTGTCTTGTGATGTCTTCTCATGTCTTGCGATGTCTTGTCTCTCGATGGCTTGTCTTGCGATGTCTTGTCTCGCGAGGTCTTGTCTATCGATGTCTTGTCTTGCAATGTCTTGTTTTGCGATGTCTTCTCATGTCTTGCGATGTCTTGTCTCTCGATGTCTTGTCTCTTGATGTCTTGTCTTGCGATGGCTTGTCTTGCAGTGTCTTGTCTTGCGATATATTGCGATGTCTTGTGTTGTGGTGTCTTGTCTTGTAAAGTGTCTTCTCATGTATTGCGATGTCTTTTCTTGCGATATCTTGTCGCTCGATAACTTTTCTCTCGATGACTTGTCTTGCAATTTTTTGCGATGTCTTGTCTTTCGGTGTCTTATCTTGCAATATCTTGCGATGTCTTGTCTCTCGATGTCTTGTGTCTCGATGGCTTGTCTTGCGGTGTCTTGTCTTGCGATTTCTTGCGATGTCTTGTCTCTCGATGTCTTGTGTTGCAATATCTTGCGATGTCTTTTCTTGCGATGTCTTGTCTCTCAATGGCTTGTCTTGCGGTGTCTTGTCTTGTCTCTCGATGTCTTGTGTTGCGATATCTTGCGATGTCTTGTCTAGCAATGTCTTGTTTTGTGATGTCTTCTCATGTCTTGCGATGTCTTTTCTTGTGATTTCTTGTCTCTCGATGGCTTGTCTCGCGATTGCTTGTCTTGCGATGGCATGTCTTGCAATATCTTGCGATGTCTTTTCTCTCGATGTCTTGTCTTGCGATGTCTTGACTTTCGATGTCTTGTCTCTTGATGTCTTGTCTCTTGATGTCTTGTCTCTCGATTGCTTGTCTTGCAGGGTCTTGTCTTGCGATATCTTGCAATGTCTTGTCTCTCGATGTCTTGTGTTGCGATGTCTTGTCTTGTGATGTCTTCTCATGTCTTGCGATGTCTTGTCTCTCGATGGCTTGTCTTGCGATATCTTGCGATGTCTTGTCTCTCGATGTCTTGTCTTTCGGTGTCTTGTCTTGCAATATCTTGCCATGACTTTTCTTGTGATGTCTTGCCTCTTGATGTCTTGTCTTGGGATGTCTTGTCTCTTGATGTCTTGAGATGTTTTGAGCTGTCTTGTCTTGCGCTCTTGTCTTGCGATGTTTGGCGATGTCTTCTCATGTCTTGTCTCTCGATGTCTTTTCTTGCGATGTCTTGTCTCTCGATGTCTTGTCTTGTGATGACTGGGTCTTGCGGTGTCTTGTCTTGTGATATTTTGCGATGTCTTGTCTTGCGATGTCTTGTCTTGCGATGTCTTGTCTCTCGATGTCTTGTCTCTCGATGTCTTGTCTCTCGATGTCTTGTCTTGCGATGTCTTATCTCTCGATGTCTTGTCTTGCGATGTCTTGTCTTGCGATGTCTTGACTCTCGATGTCTCGTCTCTCGATGTCTCGTCTCTTGATGTCTCGTCTTGCGATGACTTGTCTTTCAGGGTCTTGTCTTGCAATATCTTGCAATGTCTTGTCTCTCGATGTCTTGTGTTGCGATGTCTTGTGATGTATTCTCATGTCTTGCGATGTCTTGACTCTCGATGTCTTGACTCTCGATGGCTCGTCTTGCGGTGTTATGTCTTGAGATATCTTGCGATGCCTTGTCTCTCGATGTCTTGTCTTGTGATAACTGGTCTTGCGGTGTCTTGTCTTGCGATGTCTTGTCTCTCGATAGCTTGCGATGTCTATTCTTGCAATGTCGTGTCTTGCGATGTCTTCTCATGTCTTGCTTTTCTTGCAATGTCTTGTCTCTCGATGTCTTGTCTCTTGATGTCTTGTCTCTCGATGTCTTGTCTTGCGATGGCTTGTCTTGCAGTGTCTTGTCTTGCCATCTCTAGAGATGTCTTGTCTCTCGATGTCTTGTCTCTCGATGTCTTGTCTTGCGATGGTTTGTCTTGCGATATCTTGCGATGTCTTGTCTCTCGATGTCTTGTCTTGCGATATCTTGCGGTGTATTTTCTTGCGATGTCTTGTCTTGCGATGTCTACTCATGTCTTGCAATGTCTTGACTCTCGATGTCTTGTCTCTCGATGGCTTGTCTCTCGATGGCTCGTCTTGCGGTGTTTTGTCTTGAGATATCTTGCGATGTCTTGTCTCTCGATGTTGTGTTGCGATGTCTTCTCATGTCTTGCAATGTCTTTTCTTGTGATGTCTTGTCTCCCAAAGTCTTTTCTCTCGATGTCTTGTCTTTCAGTGTCTTGTCTGTCGATGTCTTGTCTCTTGATGTTTTGTCTCTCGATGTCTTGTCTCTCGATGTCTTGTCTCTCGATGTCTTGTCTCTCGATGTCTTGTCTCTCGATGTCTTGTCTTTTGGTGTCTTGTCTCTCGATGTCTTGTCTCTTGATGTCTTGTCTTGTGATGGCTTGTCTTGCAGTGTCTTGACTCTCGATGTCTGGTGATGGCTTGTCTTGCGATATCTTGCGATGTCTTGCCTTGCGATGTCTTGTCTCTCGATGTCTTGTCTTGTGATGACTTGTCTTGCGGTGTCTTGTCTTGCGATATTTTGTGATGTTTTGTCTTGCGATGTCTTTTCTTGCAATGTCGTGTCTTGCGATGTCTTCTCATGTCTTGCTTTTCTTGCAATGTCTTGTCTCTCGATGTCTTGTCTCTCGATGTCTTGTCTCGCGATATCTTGCCGTGTATTTTCTTGCGATGTCTTGTCTTGCGATGTCTTCTCATGTCTTGCAATGTCTTGACTCTCGATATCTTGGCTCTCGATGTCTTGTCTCTCGATGGCTTGTCTCTCGATGGCTCATCTTGCGGTGTTTTGTCTTGAGATATTTTGCGATGTCTTGTCTCTCGATGTTGTGTTGCGATGTCTTGTTTTGTGATGTCTTCTCATGTCTTGCAATGTCTTTTTTTGTGATGTCTTGTCTCTCAAAGTCTTTTCTCTCGATGTCTTGTCTTTCAGTGTCTTGTCTGTCGATGTCTTGTCTCTTGATGTTTTGTCTTGCGATGTCTTCTCATGTGTTGCTTTTCTTGCGATGTCTTGTCTTGCGATGTCTTGTCTTGCGATGTCTTGTCTCTCGATGTCTTGTCTCTCGATGTCTTGTGTCTCGATGGCTTGTCTTGCGGTGTCTTGTCTTGCGATTTCTTGCGATGTCTTGTCTCTCGATGTCTTGTGTTGCAATATCTTGCGATGTCTTTTCTTGATATGTCTTGTCTCTCGATGGCTTGTCTTGCGGTGTCTTGTCTTGTCTCTCGATGTCTTGTGTTGCGATATCTTGCGATGTCTTGTCTAGCGATGTCTTGTTTTGTGATGTCTTCTCATGTCTTGCGATGTCTTTTCTTGTGATTTCTTGTCTCTCGGTGGCTTGTCTCGCGATTGCTTGTCTCGCGATGGCATGTCTTGCAATATCTTGCGATGTCTTTTCTCTCGATGTCTTGTCTTGCGATGTCTTGACTTTCGATGTCTTGTCTCTTGATGTCTTGTCTCTCGATGGCTTGTCTCGCGATGTCTTGTCTTGCGATTGCTTGTCTTGCAGGGTCTTGTCTTGCGATATCTTGCAATGTCTTGTCTCTCGATGTCTTGTGTTGCGATGTCTTGTCTTGTGATGTCTTCTCATGTCTTGCGATGTCTTGTCTCTCGATGGCTTGTCTTGCGATGTCTTGTCTCTCGATGTCTTGTCTTTCGGTGTCTTGTCTTGCAATATCTTGCCATGACTTTTCTTGCGATGTCTTGCCTCTTGATGTCTTGTCTTGTGATGTCTTGTCTCTTGATGTCTTGAGATGTTTTGAGCTGTCTTGTCTTGCGCTGTCTTGTCTTGCGATGTTTGTCGATGTCTTCTCATGTCTTGTCTCTCGATGTCTTTTCTTGCGATGTCTTGTCTCTCGATGTCTTGTCTTGTGATGACTGGGTCTTGCGGTGTCTTGTCTTGTGATATTTTGCGATGTCTTGTCTTGCGATGTCTTGTCTTGCGATGTCTTGTCTCTCGATGTCTTGTCTCTCGATGTCTTGTCTCTCGATGTCTTGTCTTGCGATGTCTTGTCTCTCGATGTCTTGTCTTGCGATGTCTTGTCTTGCGATGTCTTCACTCTCGATGTCTCATCTCTCGATGTCTCGTCTCTCGATGTCTTGTCTTGCGATGACTTGTCTTCCAGGGTCTTGTCTTGCAATATCATGCAATGTCTTGTCTCTCGATGTCTTGTCTTGTGGTGTCTTGTCTTGCAATGTCTTTTCTTGCAATGTCTTGTCTTGCGATGTCTTCTCATGTCTTGCTTTTCTTGCGATGTCTTGTCTCTCAATGTCTTGTCTCTCGATGTCTTGTCTCTTGATGTCTTGTCTCTCGATGACTTGTCTTGCGATATCTTGTCTCTCGATGTCTTGTCTTGCGATGTCTTGTCTTGCGATATCTTGCAATGTCTTTTCTTGCGATGTCTTTTCTTGCGATGTCTTGTTTTGCGATGTCTTCTCATGTCTTGCGATGTCTTGTCTCTCGATGTCTTGTCTCTCGATGGCTTGTCTCTTGCTGGCTTGTCTTGCGGTGTCTTGTCTTGTGATATCTAGCGATGTCTTGTCTCTCGATGTTGTGTTGCGATGTCTTCTTTTGCGATGTCTTCTCATGTCTTGCAATGTCTTTTCTTGCGATGTCTTGTCTCTCAATGTCTTGTTTCTCGATGGCTTGTCTTGCAATGGCATGTCTTGCGATGTCTTGTCTCTCGATCTCTTGTCTTGCGATGTCTTGTCTCTCGAAGTCTTGTCTCTCGATGTCTTGTCTTTTGGTGTCTTGTCTGCTGATGTCTTGTCTCTCGATGTCTTGTCTTGCGATGGCTGGTCTTGCAGTGTATTATCTTGCGATTTCTTGTCTCTCGATGTTTTACGTTGTGATGTCTTGTCTTGTGATGTCTTTTCTTGCGATGTCTTTCCTCTTGATGTCTTGTCTTGCGGTGTCTTGTCTTGTGATGTCTTCTCATGTCTTGCGATGTCTTGTCTCTCGATGGCTTGTCTTGCGATGTCTTGTCTCGCGATGTCTTGTCTATCGATGTCTTGTCTTGCAATGTCTTGTTTTGCGATGTCTTCTCATGTCTTGCGATGTCTTGTCTCTCGATGTCTTGTCTCTTGATGTCTTGTCTTGCGATGGCTTGTCTTGCAGTGTCTTGTCTTGCGATATATTGCGATGTCTTGTGTTGTGGTGTCTTGTCTTGTAAAGTGTCTTCTCATGTATTGCGATGTCTTTTCTTGCGATATCTTGTCGCTCGATAACTTTTCTCTCGATGACTTGTCTTGCAATTTTTTGCGATGTCTTGTCTTTCGGTGTCTTATCTTGCAATATCTTGCGATGTCTTGTCTCTCGATGTCTTGTGTCTCGATGGCTTGTCTTGCGGTGTCTTGTCTTGCGATTTCTTGCGATGTCTTGTCTCTCGATGTCTTGTGTTGCAATATCTTGCGATGTCTTTTCTTGCGATGTCTTGTCTCTCGATGGCTTGTCTTGCGGTGTCTTGTCTTGTCTCTCGATGTCTTGTGTTGCGATATCTTGCGATGTCTTGTCTAGCAATGTCTTGTTTTGTGATGTCTTCTCATGTCTTGCGATGTCTTTTCTTGTGATTTCTTGTCTCTCGATGGCTTGTCTCGCGATTGCTTGTCTTGCGATGGCATGTCTTGCAATATCTTGCGATGTCTTTTCTCTCGATGTCTTGTCTTGCGATGTCTTGACTTTCGATGTCTTGTCTCTTGATGTCTTGTCTCTTGATGTGTTGTCTCTCGATTGCTTGTCTTGCAGGGTCTTGTCTTGCGATATCTTGCAATGTCTTGTCTCTCGATGTCTTGTGTTGCGATGTCTTGTCTTGTGATGTCTTCTCATGTCTTGCGATGTCTTGTCTCTCGATGGCTTGTCTTGCGATATCTTGCGATGTCTTGTCTCTCGATGTCTTGTCTTTCGGTGTCTTGTCTTGCAATATCTTGCCATGACTTTTCTTGTGAGGTCTTGCCTCTTGATGTCTTGTCTTGGGATGTCTTGTCTCTTGATGTCTTGAGATGTTTTGAGCTGTCTTGTCTTGCGCTCTTGTCTTGCGATGTTTGGCGATGTCTTCTCATGTCTTGTCTCTCGATGTCTTTTCTTGCGATGTCTTGTCTCTCGATGTCTTGTCTTGTGATGACTGGGTCTTGCGGTGTCTTGTCTTGTGATATTTTGCGATGTCTTGTCTTGCGATGTCTTGTCTTGCGATGTCTTGTCTCTCGATGTCTTGTCTCTCGATGTCTTGTCTCTCGATGTCTTGTCTTGCGATGTCTTATCTCTCGATGTCTTGTCTTGCGATGTCTTGTCTTGCGATGTCTTGACTCTCGATGTCTTGTCTCTCGATGTCTCGTCTCTTGATGTCTCGTCTTGCGATGACTTGTCTTTCAGGGTCTTGTCTTGCAATATCTTGCAATGTCTTGTCTCTCGATGTCTTGTGTTGCGATGTCTTGTGATGTATTCTCATGTCTTGCGATGTCTTGACTCTCGATGTCTTGACTCTCGATGGCTCGTCTTGCGGTGTTATGTCTTGAGATATCTTGCGATGCCTTGTCTCTCGATGTCTTGTCTTGTGATAACTGGTCTTGCGGTGTCTTGTCTTGCGATGTCTTGTCTCTCGATAGCTTGCGATGTCTATTCTTGCAATGTCGTGTCTTGCGATGTCTTCTCATGTCTTGCTTTTCTTGCAATGTCTTGTCTCTCGATGTCTTGTCTCTTGATGTCTTGTCTCTCGATGTCTTGTCTTGCGATGGCTTGTCTTGCAGTGTCTTGTCTTGCCATCTCTAGAGATGTCTTGTCTCTCGATGTCTTGTCTCTCGATGTCTTGTCTTGCGATGGTTTGTCTTGCGATATCTTGCGATGTCTTGTCTCTCGATGTCTTGTCTTGCGATATCTTGCGGTGTATTTTCTTGCGATGTCTTGTCTTGCGATGTCTACTCATGTCTTGCAATGTCTTGACTCTCGATGTCTTGTCTCTCGATGGCTTGTCTCTCGATGGCTCGTCTTGCGGTGTTTTGTCTTGAGATATCTTGCGATGTCTTGTCTCGCGATGTCTTCTCATGTCTTGCAATGTCTTTTCTTGTGATGTCTTGTCTCCCAAAGTCTTTTCTCTCGATGTCTTGTCTTTCAGTGTCTTGTCTGTCGATGTCTTGTCTCTTGATGTTTTGTCTCTCGATGTCTTGTCTCTCGATGTCTTGTCTCTCGATGTCTTGTCTCTCGATGTCTTGTCTTTTGGTGTCTTGTCTCTCGATGTCTTGTCTCTCGATGTCTTGTCTCTTGATGTCTTGTCTTGTGATGGCTTGTCTTGCGATGGCTTGTCTTGCAGTGTCTTGACTCTCGATGTCTGGTGATGGCTTGTCTTGCGATATCTTGCGATGTCTTGCCTTGCGATGTCTTGTCTCTCGATGTCTTGTCTTGTGATGACTTGTCTTGCGGTGTCTTGTCTTGCGATATTTTGTGATGTTTTGTCTTGCGATGTCTTTTCTTGCAATGTCGTGTCTTGCGATGTCTTCTCATGTCTTGCTTTTCTTGCAATGTCTTGTCTCTCGATGTCTTGTCTCTCGATGTCTTGTCTCGCGATATCTTGCCGTGTATTTTCTTGCGATGTCTTGTCTTGCGATGTCTTCTCATGTCTTGCAATGTCTTGACTCTCGATGTCTTGTCTCTCGATGGCTTGTCTCTCGATGGCTCATCTTGCGGTGTTTTGTCTTGAGATATTTTGCGATGTCTTGTCTCTCGATGTTGTGTTGCGATGTCTTGTTTTGTGATGTCTTCTCATGTCTTGCAATGTCTTTTTTTGTGATGTCTTGTCTCTCAAAGTCTTTTCTCTCGATGTCTTGTCTTTCAGTGTCTTGTCTGTCGATGTCTTGTCTCTTGATGTTTTGTCTTGCGATGTCTTCTCATGTGTTGCTTTTCTTGCGATGTCTTGTCTTGCGATGTCTTGTCTTGCGATGTCTTGGCTCTCGATGTCTTGTCTCTCGATGTCTTGTCTTTTGGTGTCTTGTCTCTCGATGTCTTGTCTCTCGATGTCTTGTCTCTCGATGTCTTGTCTTGCAGTGTCTTGTCTTGCAATATCTTGCGATGTCTTGTCTCTCGATGTCTTGTGTTGCGATGTCTTGAGATGTATTCTCATGTCTTGCGATGTCTTGTCTCTCGATGTCTTGTCTTGTGATAACTGGTCTTGCGGTGTCTTGTCTTGCGATATTTTGCGATGTCCTGTCTTGCGATGTCTGGCGATGTTATGTCTTGTGATGTCTTGTCTCTCGATGGCTTGTCTTGCGATGGCTTGCGATGTCTTTTCTTGCAGTGTCTTGTCTAGCGATGTCTTGTCTCTCGATGTCTTGTCTCTCGATGTCTTGTCTCTCGATGTCTTGTCTCTCGATGTCTTTTCTCTCGATGTCTTGTCTCTCGATGTCTTGTCTTGTGATGTCTTGAGGTGTCTTGCGATGTTTTGCGATGTCTTGTCTTGCAGTGTCTTGTCTTGCGATATCTTGTCTCTCGATGTCTGGTGATGGCTTGTCTTGCGATATCTTGCGATGTCTTGTCTCCCGATGTCTTGTCTTGCGATGACTTGTCTTGCGATATCTTGTGATGTCTTGCCTTGCGATGTCTTTTCTTACGATGTCTTGTCTTGTGATGACTTGTCTTGCGGTGTCTTGTCTTGCGATATTTTGTGATGTTTTGTCTTGCGATGTCTTCTCATGTCTTGCAATGTCTTGACTCTCGATGTCTTGACTCTCGATGTCTTGTCTCTCGATGGCTCGTCTTGCGGTGTTTTGTCTTGAGATATCTTGCGATGTCTTGTCTCTCAATGTTGTGTTGCGATGTCTTGTTTTGTGATGTCTTCTCATGTCTTGCAATGTCTTTTCTCTCGATGTCTTGTCTTTCAGTGTCTTGTCTGTCGATGTCTTATCTCTTGATGTTTTGTCTTGCGATGTCTTCTCATGTCTTGCTTTTCTTGCGATGTCTTGTCTCTCAATGTCTTGTCTTGCGATGTCTTGTCTTTTGGTGTCTTGTCTCTCGATATCTTGTCTCTCGATGTCTTGTCTCTCGATGGCTTGTCTTGCGATGGCTTGTCTTGCAGTGTCTTATCTTGCGATGTCTTGTCTCTCGATGTCTTGTGTTGCGATGTCTTGTGATGTATTCTCATGTCTTGTGATGTCTTTTCTTGCGATGTCTTGTCTCTCGATGTCTTGTCTTGTGATGACTTGTCTTGCGGTGTCTTGCGATGTTTTGTCTTGCGATATCTGGCGATGTTATGTCGTGATGTCTTGTCTCTCGATGGCTTGTCTTGCGATGGCTTGCGATGTCTTTTCTTGCAGTGTCTTGTCTTGCGATATCTTTTCTTGCGATGTCTTGTCTCTCGATGTCTTGTCTCTCGATGTCTTGTCTTGCGATGTCTAGTCTTGCGACGGCTTGTCTTGCGACGTCTTGTCTTGCGGTGTCTTGTCTTGCGATGTCTTGTAATGTCTTGTGATGTCTTGTCTTGCGATGGCTTCTCTTGCGATGTTTCGTCTTGCGATGTTTTGTCTTGCGATGTCTTGTCTTGTGATGTCTTGTGATGTCTTTTCTTGCGATGTCTTGTCTCTCGATGTCTTGTCTTGCGATGTCTTGTCTTGTGAGGTTTGTGGTGGGTAGGAGGCGCCCGGTCTAAGTTGTATCGTATTATAAATAGTACTGTATAGACGTATCTAACGGTGATTATGCATATCACCTATAACATGGAAAGATAAAATCATCCTACCTTGTAGGTGATTGGTAGAATATAAAAGCAAGTAAAGGTTTATGATTAAGAACTCAGTTTTTATTGGTGCACTTCGACAACGTGTTTCTCGGCCAACAGCCCCTTCCTCAGGTCAATACAAGTGCCTTTAAGAACATGGAAAAATCGACGGAAAAATAGTTTTTCTGGAAGCAGCGACCATCTAAGGAATAAAAGGCCGAGTGGGGACGGTTTTTCCACAATCAGCGAATACGAGTGGTTGCCTTGTTGCAACCCAGCTTTGTGAGTATATACTCAATTGTTTTTTGAACATACCCTTACCAACTAACGATATTGCACCAGATTGGGCTCCCAGACTTGTTTGTGTTCTTTCCCTCACTACCCTATAGCTTGTCTTGTGATGTCTTCTAATGTCTTTTCTTGCGATGTCTTGTCTTGCGATGTCTTCTCATGTCTTGCAATGTCTTTTCTTGCGATGTCTTGTCTCTCTATGCCTTGTCTCTCAATGTCTTATGATGTCTTGTCTTTTGGTGTCTTGTCTTGCGATATCTTGCGATGTCTTGTCTTGCGATGGCTTTTCTTGCGATGTCTTCTCATGCCTACGATGTCTTTTCTTGCGATGTCTTGTCTCTCGATGTCTTGTCTCTCGATGTCTTGTCTTGCAATGTCTTGTCTTGCGATGTCTTGTTGCCCGATGTCTTGTCTTGCGATGTCTTGTCTTGCGAGGTCTTACGATGTCTTGTCTTGCGATGTCTTGTCTTGCGCTGTCTGGCGATGTCTTGTCTTTTGGTGTTTTGTCTTGCGATATCTTGTCTTGTCTTGCGATCTCTGGCGATGTCTTGTCTTTTGGTGTTTTGTCTTGCGATATCTTGCGATGTCTTGTCTTGTGATATCTGGTGATGTTATCTCTTGTGATGTCTTGTCTCTCGATGGCTTGTCTCTCGATGGCTTGTCTTGTGATATCTTGCGATGTCTTGTCTTGCGATGTCTTGTCTTGTGATGTCTTCTCATGTCTTCAATGTCTTTTCTTGTGATGTCTTGTCTCTCGATGTCTTGTCTTGCGATGTCTTTTCATCATGTCTTGCAATGTCTTTTCTTGCTATGTTTTGTCTCTCGATGTCTTGTGTTGCGATATCTTGTCTTGCAATGTCTTATCTCTTGATGTCTTTTCTTGCGATGTCTTGTCTCTCGATGTCTTGTCTTGCGGTGTCTTGTCTTGTGATATTTTGGGATGTCTTGTTTTGCGATGTCTTTTCCTACAATGTTTTGTCTTGCGATGTCTTGTCTTGCGATGTCTTGTCTTGCAATATCTTGCGATGTCTTGTCTTGTGATGTCTTATCTCTCGATGTCTTTTCTTGTGATGTCTTGTCTTGCGATGTCTTTTCATGTCTTGCAATGTCTTTTCTTGTGATTTCTTGTCCCTCGATGTCTTGTCTTGCGATGTCTTGTCTTTTGGTGTCCTGTCTTGTGATATCTTGTGTTGCGATGTCTTGTCTTGCGATATCTTGCGATGTCTTATCTTGTGATGTCTTATCTCTCGATGTCTTTTCTTGCAATGTCTTGTCTCTCGATGTCTTGTCTTGCAATGACTTGTCTTGCGGTGTCTTGTCTTGCGATATTTTGAGATGCTTCTTTTGCGATATCTTGTCTTGCGATGTCCTTTCCTACAATGTCTTGCGGTGTCTTCTCATGTCTTGTGATGTCTTGTCTTGCAGTGTCTTGTGATGTCTTGTCTTGCAGTGTCTTGTCTTGCAGTGTCTTGTCTTGTGATGGCTTCTCTTGCGATGTCTTGTCTTGCGATGTCTTCTCATGTCTTGCAATGTCTTGTCTTGCGATGTCTTGTCTCTCGATGTCTTGTCTCTTGGTGTCTTGTCTTGCGATATCTTGCGATGTCTTGTCTTGCGATGGCTTTTCTTGCGATGTCTTCTCATGCCTACGATGTCTTTTCTTGCGATGTCTTGTCTCTCGATGTCTTGTCTCTCGATGTCTTGTCTTGCGATGTCTTTTCTTGCGATGTCTTGTTGCTCGATGTCTTGTCTTGCGAGGTCTTGCGATGTCTTGTCTTGCGCTGTCTTGTCTTGCGCTGTCTGGCGATGTCTTGTCTTTAGGTGTTTTGTCTTGCGATATCTTGCGATGTCTTGTCTTGTCTTGCGATCTCTGGCGATGTCTTGTCTTTTGGTGTTTTGTCTTGCGATATCTTGCGATGTCTTGCGATCTCTGGCGATGTTATGTCTTGTGATGTCTTGTCTCTCGATGGCTTGTCTTGCGATGGCTTGCGATGTATTTTCTTGCAGTGTCTTGTCTTGCGATGTCTTTTCTTGCAGTGTCTTGTCTTGCGATGTCTTTTCTTGCGATGTCTTGTCTCTCGATGTCTTGTCTCTCGATGTCTTGTCTCTCGATGTCTTGTCTTGCAATGTTTTGTCTGTCGATGTCTTGTCTTGCGATGTCTAGTCTTGCGATGTCTTGTCTTGCGATGTCTTGTCTTGTGATGTCTTTTCTTGCGATGGCTTGTCTTGTGATGTCTTTTCTTGCGATGGCTTGTCTTGTGATGTCTTGTCTTGCGATGGCTTGTCTTGTGATGTCTTTTCTTGCGATGTCTTGTCTCTCGATGACTTGTCTTGCGATGTCTTGTCTTACGATGTCTTGTCCTGCGATGTCTTCTAATGTCTTGCGATGTCTTGTCTTGTGATGTCTACTCATGTCTTCGATGTCTTTTCTTGCGATGTCTTGTCTCTTGATGTCTTGTGATGTCTTGTCTCTTGAAGTCTTGTGATGTCTTGTCTCGCGATGTCATGTCTTGCGATGTCTTCATGTCTTGCGATGTCTTTTCTTACAATGTCTTGTGATGTCTTGTCTCTCGATGTCTTGTCTTGCGATGTCTTTTCCTGCGATGTCTTCTAATGTCTTGCGATATCTTTTCTTGCAATGTCTTGTCTCTCAATGTCTTGTGATGTCTTGTCTTTTGGTGTCTTGTCTTGTGATATCTTGCGATGTCTTGTCTCATCTTGTGATATCTGCCGATGTTATCTCTTGTGATGTCTTGTCTCTCGATGTCTTGTCTCTCGATGGCTTATCTTGCGATATCTTGCGATGTCCTGTCTTGCGATGTCTTTTCTTGTGATGTCTTGTCTCTCGATGTCTTGTCTTGCGATGTCTTTTCATCATGTCTTGCGATGTCTTTTCTTGCTATGTTTTGTCTCTCGATGTCTTGTGTTGCGATATCTTGTCTTGCAATGTCTTATCTCTTGATGTCTTTTCTTGCGATGTCTTGTCTCTCGATGTCTTGTCTTGCGGTGTCTTGTCTTGTGATATTTTGGGATGTCTTGTTTTGCAATGTCTTTTCCTACAATGTTTTGTCTTGCGATGTCTTGTCTTGCGATGTCTTGTCTTGCGATGTCTTGTCTTGCGATATCTTGCGATGTCTTGTCTTGTGATGTCTTATCTCTCGATGTCTTTTCTTGTGATGTCTTGTCTTGCGATGTCTTTTCATGTCTTGCAATGTCTTTTCTTGTGATGTCTTGTCCCTCGATGTCTTGTCTTGCGATGTCTTGTCTTTTGGTGTCCTGTCTTGCGATATCTTGTGTTGCGATGTCTTGTCTTGCGATGTCTTGTCTTGTGATGTCTTATCTCTCAATGTCTTTTCTTGCAATGTCTTGTCTCTCGATGTCTTGTCTTGCAATGACTTGTCTTGCGGTGTCTTGTCTTGCGATATTTTGAGATGCTTCTTTTGCGATATCTTGTCTTGCGATGTCCTTTCCTACAATGTCTTGCGGTGTCTTCTCATGCCTTGTGATGTCTTGTCTTGCAGTGTCTTGTGATGTCTTGTCTTGCAGTGTCTTGTCTTGCAGTGTCTTGTCTTGCAGTGTCTTGTCTTGCAGTGTCTTGTCTTGCAGTGTCTTGTCTTGCAGTGTCTTGTCTTGCGATGTCTTGTCTTGCAATGTCTTGTCTTGCAATGTCTTGTCTTGCAATGTCTTGTCTTGCAATGTCTTGTCTTGCAATGTCTTGTCTTGCAATGTCTTGTCTTGCAATGTCTTGTCTTGCAATGTCTTGTCTTGCAATGTCTTGTCTTGCAATGTCTTGTCTTGCAATGTCTTGTCTTGCAATGTCTTGTCTTGCAATGTCTTGTCTTGCAATGTCTTGTCTTGCAATGTCTTCTTATGTCTTGCAATGTCTTTTCTTGCGATGTCTTGTCTCTCGATGTCTTGTCTTGCGATGTCTTGTCTTGCGATGTCTTGTCTTGCGATGTCTTGTCTTGCGATGTCTTGTCTTGCGATGTCTTTTCTTGTGAGGTCTTGTCTTGCAATATCTTGTCTTGTGATATCTTGCGATGTCTTCTAATGTCTTGTGATGTCTTTTCTTGCGATGTCTTGTTTTGTGACGTCTACTCATGTCTTCGATATATTTTCTTGCGATGTCTTGTCTCTCAATGTCTTGCGATGTCTTATCTTTTGGTGTCTTGTCTTGCGATATCTTGCGATGTCTTGTCTTGCGATATCTGGCGATGTTATCTCTTGTGATGTCTTGTCTCTCGATGTTTTGTCTCTCGATGTCTTGTCTTGCTATGTCTTGTCTTGCTATGTTTTGTCTCACGATGTCTTGTCTTGCGATATCTTTTCTTGCGATGTCTTGTCTTGCGATATCTTGTCTTGCAATGTCTTATCTCTTGATGTCTTTTCTCTCAATGGGCTTGATTCACAAAGCGGTGATAACTCAGTTATCACGCCTAAAAGACTTTAGGCGTGATAAGCGGTGCAAAGCTGAGTTATCACCGATTTGTGCTGCTCTTCGCGCGAAGCTTCCGCGCGCAAAGTTTTGCACGCGTAGCGCACCGCGCTGCGCGTGCGCAAAGTCCCATAGGGCTCAATGGACACTGCGCGCGAAGCACGGCACACTGCGCGCGCAGCGCGCTACGCGCGCAAAACTTTGCGCGCGGGAGATCGCGCGAGTTTCTTCTTATCACGCCTAAACTGAGTTTAGGCGTGATAAAGGGCTTTTCACAGGCGTGCAAACACTTTGCACCGCTTTGTGAATCAAGCCCAATGTCTTGTCTTGTGATATTTTGGGATGTCTTGTCTTGCGATGTCTTGTTTTGCGATGTCTTTTCCTACAATGTTTTGTCTTGCGATGTCTTGTCTTGCGATGTCTTGTCTCTCGATGTCTTGTCTTGCGATGTCTTCTTATGTCTTGCGATGTCTTTTCTTGCAATGTCTTGTCTCTCGATGTCTAGTCTTGCGACGTCTTGTCTGGCAGTGTCTTGTCTTGCGGGGTCTTGTCTTGCGGTGTCTTGTCTTGCGGTGTCTTGTCTTGCGGTGTCTTGTCTTGCGGTGTCTTGTCTTGCGGTGTCTTGTCTTGCGGTGTCTTGTCTTGCGGTGTCTTGTCTTGTGATATTTTGGGATGTCTTGTTTTGCGATGTCTTTTCCTACAATGTTTTGTCTTGCGATGTCTTGTCTTGCGATTTCCTTTCCTACAATGTCTTGCGGTGTCTTCTCATGTCTTGCGATGTCTTGTCTCTCGATGTCTTGTTTCTCAATGTCTTGTCTCTCGATATCTTGTCTTGCGATGTTTTGTCTTGCAATGTCTTATGTTGCGATGTCTTGTCTTGCGATATCTTGTGATGTCTTGTCTTGCGATGTCTTCTCATGTCTTGCGATGTCTTGTCTTTTGGTGTGTTGTCTAGCAATATCTTGCGAGGTCTTGTCTTGTGATGTCTTGTTTTGCGATATCTTGCGATGTCATGTCTTGTGATGTCTTCTCTCGATGTCTTGTCTTGCGATGTCTTGAATTGCGAGGTCTTGTCTTGCGATGTTTTGTCTTGCAATGTCTTGTGATGTCTTGTCTTGCGATGTCTTCTCATGTCCTGCGATATTTTTTCTTGCGATGTCTTGTCTCTCGATGTCTTGTGTTGCGATGTCTTATCTTGCGAAGTCTTGTCTTGCGATGTCACACAGCACCAGTACCGAGACATTAAAAGTATCGCAGACCAGGTGAGGGGTACTTTAAAGAGGACTTTCATGCAGAAAATAAAAATCAGTCAGCGCTGCTGTAATGAATAGTTATATTTACCTCCGGAGTCTCGTCCCACAAAGATGCCCTGAAGTCCCTGCATCACTCCACTTCTGCCGCTTGGCCTCTCTCTCCTCTGAGAAAGAACGCCAAGCTATTTACTGCAGTAAATAGCTTGGCGTTTTTTCTCGGAGAAGAGAGGTAGGTGAGGCCAAGAGGTGGAAGCATAGTGATGTGGGGACTTCGAGGCGGCTTTGTGGGACGAGACTCTGGAGGTAAATATAAACTGTTCATTACAGCAGCGCTGACTGATTTTTATTTTCTGGATGGAGGTCCTCTTTAAGGTTACCCTTAAAGGGGAACTGAAGTAAGAGGTATACGGAGGCTGCCATATTTATTTCCTTTTAATCAATACCAGTTGCCTGGCAGCCCTGCTGATCCTCTGCCTCTAATACTATTAGCTATAGCCCCTGAACAAGCATGCAGCAGATCAGGTATTTCAGACTTTAAAGTCAGATCGGACAAGACTAGCTGCATGCTTGTTTCTGGTGTTATTCAGATACTACTGCAGAGAAATAGACCAGCAGGGCTGCAAGGCAACTGGTATTGATTAAAAGGAATTAAATATGGCAGCCTCCGTATACCTCTTACTTCAGTTCCCCTTTAATGTTGAATTTGACTTTACTTTACTTTACATTTACTTTAACATGATGACATTTCCTATTGCTAGATCTACCTTGCCAAATATTCAAACTATTTTTTATTAATATGAAATGTTAAAGGACAAGGCTGCCATATTTATTTCTTTTTAAACTATACCAGTTGCATCCTGCTGATCTTTCATTGCATCAGTAGTGTCTGAATCTCACACCTGAAACAAACGTAGTCACACTTAAAGGGAACCTAAACTGAGTGGGATATGGACGGTTCCTTTTAAACAATACCAGTTACCTGGCAGTCCTGCTGATCTCTTTGGATGCAGTAGTGGCCGAACCACAGACCTGAAACAAGCATGCAGCTAATCCAGCCTGACTTCAGTCAGAGCACCTGATCTGCATGCTTGTTCAGGGGCTGTGACTGAAAGTATTAGAAACACAGGATCAGCAGGAGAGTCAGGCAACTGGCATTATTTTAAAAGGAAAAATCCATATCCTTCTCAGTTTGTGTTCCCTTTAAAGGACTTCCGAGGCGACAGTTAAAATCTATGGTTAGTCACCTTTGGCTTCTTCCAGCCCCTAGGAGCCGTTTCAGTCCCTCGCCACAGCCCCGTCCTCTTTGATGTCCCACTTGGCGCCCGTAATGATCAAAACCCGCCAGTGGGGTCGGCTATTCATCCACGTCATCTGGCGCGTACTGTGCATGCGCACAACTACTGCACAGTACGTGCCAGATGATGTGGGCACGAATGCATGCGCAGAAGAGCTGACCCTACCGGGTGGGTCGCAATCATTATGAGCGGCCAGCAGGACACCGAGGAGGACTGGGGCAGCGGCGAGGAACTGAAACAGCTGCTAGGGGCTGGAAGAAGCCCCAGGTGAGTAAATATAGATTTTCACTGTCATCTCGGCAGTCTTTTAAAAGGAAGAAACTATGGAAAGATGTATACCATTTTGAAGCTCTCTTTCTCCTCTTTCCAACGATATATAAACCGCCGCCCTACGCCTTTTCGTTATTTTCGGGATCGAAATCGCGGCAAACACGAATTCAATCGCGAAAATAATGAAAACTAAAAGGCGTAGGGCGGTGGTTTATCTGTCGTTGGAAAGAGGGGAAAGAGAGCTTCAAAATGGTATGCATCTTTTCATAGTTACTTGTAGCGGTGGCTGGATGGTGTAATGGTTAAGGGCTCTGCCTCTGACACAGGAGACCTGGGTTTGAATCTCAGCTCTGCCTGTTCAGTAAGCCAGCAGCTATTCAGTAGGAGACCTTAGGCAAGTCTCCCTAACGCTGCTACTGCCTATAGAGCGCGTCATAGTGGCTGCAGCTCTGGCGCTTTGAGTCCGCCAGGAGAAAAGCGCGATATAAATGTTCTGTGTTTGTTTTGTTTGTATTACACAGGACGACTTTTCCCCAAAGTCGGCAGCTGAATGGAGCTGGTGACTTTGGGGAAAAGTTGTCCTGTGTAAAATAAGTAACTATGAAAAGATGCATGCCATTTTGAAGCTCTCTTTCTCCTCTTTCCAACGACACATAAACCGCCGCCCTACGCCTTTTAGTTTACAATATTTTCGCGATTGAAATTGCATTTGCCGCGATTTCGAGCGCGAAAATAGAGAAAACTAAAAGGCGTAGGGTGGCGGTTTATATATTGTTGGAAAGAGGAGAAAGAGAGCTTTAAGATGGTATGCATCTTTCCATAGTTACTGCACTGCACGGAGTCCCTTTAAAGTTATCCTGAAGCATATTTAAAATAATAATAATTAAAAAAATCAGATACTTTACTAAGGAGTGGGAAGGCTCTGGGCTCTATGAGTTCTTCCTGTACCTCCCATGGTCCCCTTGTTTCTATGCTGCCTCCCCTGTTAGCTATCTCCAACCAATGGGTTGGAGACTGCTGTCCTCCGCCATGGGAGGCTTTGGAAGTCTTCAGGAGCCCAAGTGCCCCCTTTATAGGGTATCTAGGTAGAGTTGCCCCCCCCAGTATAGGTAGCCAGTTTAGTTTCCCCAGTTTAGCTAGTATAGTTGCCCCAGTATAGGTAGTATAGTTTCCCTTAGTGCCTGCACCCTCCACAGCCACCTCTTGTGTTACCTTATGAGCTGGCGGTCGCTTCCTCTTTTATATTCCCAGGTCGGCCCCTCTCCTCTATGCTCCATCTTCTTTTACAGCAGCACGTCCTGCAGCTGCTGTGAAGAGGAAGACAGCAGGACAGTGGTTCCCATGGTAACGGCGATTTACATTGCCGCTCCAGGAAGCCGCTGTCCTGCTTCCTTCCTCTTCACAGCAGCCGCGGGACACACTGCTGTGAAAGAAGAGGGAGGAGAGGGGCTGACTGGGAATATAAAAGAGGAAAGGGCCGCCAGCTCATAAGGCAACACAAACAGTGTGGGGCGAGAGGCCAGACCCGCGAACCAGCAGAAAACAGCCCACAGACCAGCAGTGGGCCACCGGACCAGGAGTTGGGGACCCCTGCTCTATAGGACCCAGAGCCTTCCCTCTCCTTAGGTAAGTTTCTTTTACTTTAAATATGGTTCAGGTTTTCTTTAAGTCTAACATCTTATCTGCATGCTTGTTCAGGCTCTATGGCTAAAGGCGGCCATACATCTGTCGATTTTATTATATGGGATGAAAATCTGTGCCGCACCAACCATGCCCGATTGATGATTTGGCAGATTTTGGGCTAATATCAGTCGAATGTATCGATAAAACATGCTGGGAAATCTCAGGCCGACATGGCTGATCACGTGTATGGTGGTAATGGCATGTCATATCGGGACGATCACGACAGAACCCCTGGCCGCTGTCCCTATATGGGTGGTCATCTCTGGCTACCTGTACTGAGTGGGCTGCTTCTGGCTACCTATACAGGGAGTCATCTTTACTTACCTTGGACTTCTTCCTGTAGTCTTTTAGGTCCCTTCCCATCTTCTCTGTTCAGCACCGCTATGTTATTGTCACTCCATGCACTGTCGCAGCCGTGGTCGCCTCCTCAATCATGCTCATGTAGCCAGGAGCATTTTGCTCCTGCACAGTTTAGAAAACTTGCAACTTAGAGCCTGTTTCCACCGTGAAGTGATGTGAGTGCGGCTACCTCGCCGCATCTCATCACTTCCACTTGCAGTTGCTTCACTTCCGCAGCGGTAGAAGGAAGTGACTGGAGGAGACGGCGGGAGGATGCATGCGGGTGTGATCGCTCCACATAACAGGCATGCAATGAAAACTGCTCCATTGCCATGCAATAGTTACAGTTTGGCCATGGTGCGATGCGGCTAGGTAGGGCCCTTAGCAGATGCAGCACACTGTTGGCGAAGGGAGTTATGCCTAATGATGTAGGTTATGCCTAATGATGTTGATCCAGGGATTTTATCTGATTGCCATCTGGAGTCAGGAAGGAATTTTTCCCATTTGGGGCTAATTGGACCATGCCTGGTGGGGTTTTTTTCGCCTTCCTCTGGATCAACAGGGGTATGTGGGGGACGAGCTGGAGTTGTACTTTGTACTGGTTGAACTCGATGGACGTATGTCTTTTTTCAGCCAAAATAACTATGTAACTATGTAACTATGGAGTGTGATTGAGGTTAAATGCGTCCGGGGACAGGCATGTGCAGTAGTCATATTTTTTTTGGGGGGAGGGGCTCCAACAAAAACTTTGCTATGGGGCCCCATGATTTCTAGCTATGCCCCTGGTCCCAGCCTGTCCCCACCAGCAGCCTCTCTGCACTGCCAGTATTATTGCTGCACCTAGCTGTGGAGGATGGGGGTGCAGTACATACCACTGAGAAAGATGACAAACCCTGTCCATGAATATATAATTGCTACATTATGGCATTCACAAGAGCAGTTTTTGCATCATTTACCAGCCCATAATATACTCCCGGGAATCTATTTACATAACATCCATTCTAACGCGTGTCATTTCTCCTACCAGCCGCTAGAGGGAGCTCCGGACTGTAGCTGGCATTACTGACTGGACAGCCGCTCTTGTTCCTGTATGTTTGCCAGTGTTGTGTCTGATTATGCTGCCTGTTAATTTGCGCTGCCCTGCATGCGCAGTAGGAGACTTTGTGGCCACAGTTCCAATTTAATTATGCTGCTGGTGGTAAAATACTAAATATCTCCGCTTCCTCACATCCTACACTCCCCACATTTTCAGGGTAGCCCCCGAACTACCTCTATGCCAAATTGCAGCCCCCGAGCCCCGCTGGTTCCCGAGATAGTTTTCTCTAATCTATCTCCTGAACCAATGGGGCTCTGGGGCTGCAATTTGGCATAGAGGTCGTTCGGGGGATCCCCTCCCTACCCTGAAAATTTGAGGAGTGTAGGATGTGTGGAAGCGGAGATATTTATTATTTTACCATCAGCAGCATAATTAACTTCACACTAAGCATGCGTGCTACTCAGTGTGGAAGGGAGCTTCCGGGCAGCGCAATCAGACATTACACCGGTGGGTGTGGCAGCTGAGACGTCTCCTGGGTATTGGGGATGCAGAGCAAAAGGCCGCACTGCTGTCTCTGCCGCTACATCTGCAGAAAGTAGGAGTGTCAGAATGACGGCATGGCAGGTAATGTGGTGCAGGTGGGCCGCTCGTATACCGCTGAGGATGGCTCCTGCAGTGACACGTGACCACGGCCCTTCTGCCATGCTTGTGCTAATAGGAAAATAAATCCCTAGTCCCAGCCTGTATGCACCAGCAGCCTCTGCGCTTACCGTATTATTGCTGGACACAGCTGTGGTGCAGCCGCCCTAGCAGTTCCTGTTCAGCAGCCTGACTTTCTCACAGCCCCCTCCGAAAGAACCGTCTCCTAGTACTTACAGTATTTACATCTGCAAAAACGAACATACTAAAAGTACGGCTAAATAGGGAGCGGCGCACATAAGTTCAATGGACATTATCACAGTACCGGCACAAGTGGGAGCTCCGCACACAAGTTCAATGGACATTTTCCAAGTAACGTCCACAAGGGGGAGCTTCGCACACAATGCTGCCGGCTTACATAAGATTCCTGGATACTCCATGGGGTGATTCTAGTCTCGTCCTTCTCGGCTGTGTAGAGCAGAGACACTCCGACCTCCTCCAGCCTTTTGCCGCTCGAGCGCTGCTTCCTGCGTACGTGGAGGTCGTGTTTCCGTCCCCCAGATGATGCAGATGCCTCGCGCTGGTGACGTGGAGCTGTGCGATTAAGCACACTTTACCAGTGCTGTATATACTATATTGTAATATATATATGTTATATCTATTAATAAAAGATGAATTCTAGGCACAGCATATACTGTCAGGTTGTATAATGGTAAGCATAGCTTTAATACAAGGTTTTCACTCTGGTCTTGCAGCATTTCATAGCTCCCAACTATCCCTGTTTTGGAGGGACAGTACCTCTTTGAGGACCCTGTCCCTCTTTCTTCCTCATTTGTCCCTCTTTCATGACTGATGTATACATCTATGTAATCATCTGTATATTTCTTATTTTTAAATGTTAATATGAAGATAAATGAACGAGGATAGAAAGTACCAGTGTGATGTAAATTATAAAATAACATTTTTCTTTTGAAATCTTTATGGTATACTAGGGGTGTTCTGGGGGTGAGAGTAAGGGTGTGGCTTAAGTGTCCCCATTTCTTATCTCAAATTTGGGGGGTATGGCCAGCCCCGGTTCTAGGGGCCGGTTACAATTTTTGGGGCACCAACACAGGTGCCCATTTCAATATCTGAATGGTCGCCTATAGCAGCACCCAAATTTCCTATTTCAGAGTCTCCCACATAGGTAGCCAGAGAGCCCTGTGTATGTGGCAAGAGAGGGCCCGAAATACACTGCACAGCAGAGGGTGAATTAACCACTTAAGGACTGCAGTCATAAAACCCCTTAAAGACCAGACACTTATTTTCCATTCAGACCACTGCAGCTTTAACGGTTTATTGCTCGGTCATACAACCTACCACCTAAATTAATTTTACCTCCTTTTCTTGTCCCTAATACAGCTTTCTATTGGTGCTATTTGATTGCTGCTGCGATTCTTAGTTTTTATTACAGTGGTGTGAAAAACTATTTGCCCCCTTCCTGATTTCTTATTCTTTTGCATGTTTGTCACACTTAAATGTTTCTGCTCATCAAAAACCGTGAACTATTAGTCAAAGATAACATAATTGAACACAAAATGCAGTTTTAAATGATGGTTTGTATTATTTAGTAAGAAAAAAAACCTCAAAACCTATATGGCCCTGTGTGAAAAAGAAATTGCCCCTGAACCTAATAACTGGTTGGGTCACCCTTAGCAGCAATAACTGCAATCAAGCGTTTGCGATAACTTGCAACGAGTCTTTTACAGCGCTCTGGAGGAATTTTGGCCCACTCATCTTTGCAGAATTGTTGTAATTCAGCTTTATTTGAGGGTTTTCTAGCATGAACCGCCTTTTTAAGGTCATGCCACAACATCTCAATAGGATTCAGGTCAGGACTTTGACTAGGCCACTCCAAAGTCTTCATTTTGTTTTTCTTCAGCCATTCAGAGGTGGATTTGCTGGTGTGTTTTGGGTCATTGTCCTGCTGCAGCACCCAAGATCGCTTCAGCTTGAGTTGACGAACAGATGGCCGGACATTCTCCTTCAGGATTTTTTGGTAGACAGTAGAATTCATGGTTCCCTCTATCACAGCAAGCCTTCCAGGTCTTGAAGCAGCAAAACAACCCCAGACCATCACACTACCACCACCATATTTTACTGTTGGTATGATGTTCTTTTGCTGAAATGCTGTGTTACTTCTACGGCAGATGTAACGGGACACGCACCTTCCAAAAAGTTCAACTTTTGTCTCGTCGGTAAACAAGGTATTTTCCCAAAACTCTTGGCAATCATTGAGATGTTTTTTAGCAAAATTGAGATGAGCCTTAATGTTTTTTTTGCTTAAAAGTGGTTTGCGCCTTGGATATCTGCCATGCAGGCCATTTTTGCCCAGTCTCTTTCTTATGGTGGAGTCGTGAACACTGACCTTAATTGAGGCAAGTAAGGCCTGCAGTTCTTTAGATGTTGTCCTTGGGTGTTTTGTGGCCTCTCGGATGAGTTTTCTCTGCGCTCTTGGGGTAATATTGGTCGGCCGGCCACTCCTGGGAAGGTTCATCACTGTTCCATGTTTTTGCCATTTGTGGATAATGGCTCTCACTGTGGTTCGCTGGCAGGGACGGATCTAGACCAAGTTGCCCCAAGTTGCGCCTGGGGCAAGGTCAGGTTTTGGCGCCTAAACTGCCATTCCCCATCCAAATTTTGCCGCCTTTTTAAGAATTCAACAATTTGCGCCTGGGGCAAGAGACCCGCTTGCTCCCCCCTAGATCCGTCCCTGTTCGCTGGAGTCCCAAAACTTTAGAAATGGCTTTATAACCTTTACCAGACTGATAGATCTCAATTACAGTACTTTTGTTCTCATTTGTTCCTGAATTTCTTTGGATCTTGGCATGATGTCTAGCTTTTGAGGTGCTTTTGGTCTACTTCTCTGTGTCAGATAGCTCCTATTTAAGTGATTTCTTGATTGAAACAGGTGTGGCAGTAATCAGGCCTGGGGGTGACTACAGCAATTGAACTCAGGTGTGATAAACCACCGTTACGTTATTTTTTTAACAAGGGGGGCAATCACTTTTTCACACAGGGCCATGTAGATTTTGAGTGATTTTTTTTGAGTGATTTTTTTCTTACTAAATAATAAAAACCATCATTTAAAACTGCATTTTGTGTTCAATTATGTTATCTTTGACTAATAGTTAACGGTTTTTGATGAGCAAAAACATTTAAGTGTGACAAACATGCAAAAGAACAAGAAATCAGGAAGGGGGCAAATAGTTTTTCACACCACTGTATATTCATCAAAAAAGAAATTAATTTTGTCAAAAAAATGATTTTTTTTTCACTTTCTGTGATAACATTTGTCAAAGTAAAATTTCTGTATACATTTTTGTCCAAATTTATTGTGCTACATGTCTTTGATAAAAAAAACACCTCATTGAGTGTATATTTATTGGTTTGGGTAAAAGTTATAGCGTTTACAAACTATGGCGCAAAAAGTGAATTTTCCCATTTTGAAGCATCTCTGACTTTTCTGAGCACCTGTCTGGTTTCATGAGGTGATAGGATTCCAGGATAGTATAAATACTCCCCCAAATGACCCCATTTTGGAAAGAAGACATCCCAAAGTATTCACTAAGAGGCATGGTGAGTTCATAGAAGATTTTATTTTTTGTCACAAGTTAGCGGAAAATGACACTTTGTGACAAAAAAAAGAAATAAAAAAAAGTTCCCATTTCTGCTAACTTGTGACAAAAAAAAAAATGAAATCTGCCACGGACTCACCATGCCCCTCTCTGAATACTTTGGGATGTCTTCTTTCCAAAATGGGGTCATTTGTGGGGTGTGTTTACTGTCCTGGCTGGCATTTTGGGGGGTGCTAAATTGTAAGCACCCCTGTAAAGCCTAAAGGTGCTCATAGGACTTTGGGCCCCTTAGCGCACCTAGGCTGCAAAAAGGTGTCACACATGTGGTATCGCCGTACTCAGGAGAAATAGTATACTTCTCCTGAGTATGGCGGTACCACATGTGTGGCACTTTTTTGCACCCTAACTGCGCTAAGGGGCCCAAAGTCCAATGAGTACCTTTAGGATTTCACAGGTCATTTTGAGACATTTGGTTTCAAGACCACTCCTCACGGTTTAGGGCCCCTAAAATGCCAGGGCAGTATAGGAACCCCACAAGTGACCCCATTTTACAAAGACACCCCAAAGTATTCTGTTAGGTGTATGGTGAAATCATAGAAGATTTTATTTTTTGTCATAAGTTAATGGAAAATGACACTTTGTGAAAAAATAAAAACAAAAATCAATTTCTGCTAACTTTTGACAAAAAATAAAATCTTCTATGAACTCATCATACACCTAATGGAATACCTTGGGGAGTCTTCTTTCTAAAATGGGGTCACTTGTGGGGTTCCTATACGGCTCCGGCATTTTAGGGGCCAAAAACCGTGGGGAGTAGTCTAGAAACCAAAATGACTGTTCAGGGGTATAAGCATCTGCAAATTTTGATGACAGGTGGTCTATGAGGGGCCGAATTTTGTGGAACCAGTCATAAGCAGGTTGGCCTCTTACATGACAGGTTGTATTGGCACTGAAGTGCAGGAAGTGCAGGATGTTCTCAAATCGTGACCTGCACATGGCAGCAGAGAACATGGGCATGTGATGTATTGGGTGTGTAGACTAATAAGACCACAATACATTCTGTTTGACTAGACCTATGTTAAGGAGAAGGCCCCAAAAAATGTTACGTTTGGAAACTTGGAATGGCTTCCACTGAAAAGGCTGGGCATAGTAGCTTTTTGGATTTGCGGTTGTGTATTGTGTGGCATAACGGTTGGTCTCAGACACAATTAATTCGTACCAGCAGTGATTAGAGAAAAAATTCTGTCACTGTGGTGGGGCGGGTGAGGGTTTGGCCGGGTGACCAGAAGCCCGCAGGGGAACAGATTAGGGCCTGATCTAATGAATAGGAGTGCTAGGGGGTGACAGGTGGTGACAGGAGGTGATTGATGGGTGTCTCAGTGGGTGATTAGAGGGGAGAATAGATGCAATCAATGCACTGGGGAGGTGATCGGAAGGGGGTCTGAGGGGGATCTGAGGGTTTGGCCGAGTGATCAGGAGCCCACACGGGGCAAATTAGGGCCTGATTTGATGGGTAGGTGTGCTAGGGGGTGACAGGAGGTGATTGATGGGTGTCTCAAGGTGTGAATAGAGGGGGGAATAGATGCACGCAATGCACTGGGGAGGTGATCGGGGGTATCTGAGGGCGATCTGAGGGTGTGGCCGGTCATTGGGTGCCCGCAAGGGGCAGATAAGGGTCTGATCTGATGGGTATGATGGGTAGCAGTGACAGGGGGTGATCGATGGGTGATCAGTGGGTGATTAGAGGGGAGAACAGATGTAAATAATGCACTGGGGAGGTGATCAGAGGGGGTCTGGGGGGCTATCTGAGGGTGTGGGCGGGTGAATGGGTGCCCACAAGAGGCAGATTAGGGTCTGATCTGATGGGTAGCAGTGACAGGGGGTGACGGGGTGATTGATAGGTGATCAGTAGGTAATTACAAGGGAGAATATATGCAAGCAATGCACCGGCGAGTTAATCAGAGAGGGTCTGGGGGGCTATTTGAGGGTGTGGGCGGGTGATAGGGTGCCCGCAAGGGGCAGATTAGGGTCTAATCTGATGGGTAGCAGTGACAGGTGGTGACGGGGTGATTGATAGGTGATCAGTAGGTGATTACAAGGGAGAATATATGCCGACAATGCACTGGCGAGTTGATCAGAACGAGTCTGGGGGGCTATCTGAGGGTGTGGGCGGGTGATTGGGTGCCCGCAAGGGGCAGATTAGGGTCTGATCTGATGGGTAGCAGTGACCAGTGGTGGCAGGGGGTGATTGATAGGTGATCAGTAGGTTATTACAAGGGAGAATATATGCAAGCAATGCACTGGCGAGTTGAACAGAGTGGGTCTGGGGGGCTATTTGAGGGTGTGGCGGGTAATTAAGTGCCCACAAGGGGCAGATTAGGGTCTAATCTGATGGGCAGCAGTAACAGGTGGTGACAGGGTGATTGATAGGTGATCAGTAGGTGATTACAAGGGAGAATATATACAAGCAATGCACTGACGAGTTGATCAGAACGGGTCTGGGGGGCTATTTGAGGGTGTGGTCGGGTGATTAGGTGCCCGCAAGGGGCAGATTAGGGTCTGATCTGATGGGTAGCAGTGACAGGTGGTGACGGGGTGATAGGTGATCAGTAGGTGATTACAAGGGAGAATATATGCAAGCAATGCACTGGCGAGTTGATCAGAGTGGGTCTGGGGGGCTATCTGAGGGTGTGGGCGGGTGATTGGTTGCCTGCAAGGGGCAGATTAGGGTCTGATCAGATGGGTAGCAGTGACAGGTGGTGACAGGGGGTGACGGGGTGATTGATAGGTGATCAGTAGGTGATTACAAGGGAGAATATACAGTATGCAAGCAATGCACTGGCGAGTTGATCAGAGTGGGTCTGGGGGGCGATCTGAGGGTGTGGGTGGGTGATTGGTTGCCTGCAAGGGGCAGATTAGGGTCTGATCAGATGGGTAGCAGTGACAGGTGGTGACAGGGGGTGACGGGGTGATTGATAGGTGATCAGTAGGTGATTACAAGGGAGAATATACAGTATGCAAGCAATGCACTGGCGAGTTGATCAGAGCGGGTCTGGGGGGCTATCTGAGGGTGTGGTCGGGTGATTGGGTGCCCGCAAGGGGCAGATTAGGGTCTGATCTGATGGGTAGCAGTGACAGGTGGTGAAGGGGTGTTTGATGGGTGATTGATGGGTGATCACTGGGGAGAGCAGATGTAAACAATGCACTTTTAGAGGTGATCTGAGGGTGGGTCTGCGGGCAATCTGAGGGTGTAGGCGAGTGATCAGGTGCCCACAAGGGGCAGGTTAGGGTCTGAGCTGATGGGTGGCAGTGACAGGGGGGTGATTGATTTGTGATTGACAGGTGATTAGAGGGGAGAATAGAGTATACAGTATATGGGGGGGTCTGGGGAAGATCTGAGGGTGTGTGGGGGGATGATCAGGAGCCCCCAGGGGGCAGTTTAGGCTCTAATCTAAAATATAGCGTTGACAGATAGAGACAGGGAGTGATTGATGGGTGATTAGGGGGGTGATTGGGTGCAAACAGGGGTCTGGGGGGGGTGGGCAGAGGGGAGTCTGAGGGGTGCTGTGGACGATCAGGGGGCAGATCAGTGTGCTTGGGTGCAGACAGGGAGGGCTGCAGCCTGCCCTGGTGGTCCCTCGCTCACTGGGACCACCAGGGCAGGAGGCAGCCTGTATAATACGCTTTGTATACATTACAAAGCGTATTATACTTTCTATCGCGGAGATCGAAGGGTTAACAACCCGCCGGCGCTTCCAAACGTCCGGCGGGTTGACGTCGCGTGTGGGCGGAGCCTATTGCCGGTGGATGTGCACGCCTCACAGCGCACAATCCCCAGCCAGAGAGAGTCCCAGGACCCGACGCCAATTGGCGTTACCTGGTCCTGGGCATGCCACTTTGCCGCCGCACTTTGGCATTGTGCGGTCGGCAAGTGGTTAAACTGCCCCTTTAACCAGCTGAACGGTCTGGACGAGCTCAGGCGAAAAAATGGGCGTGGTCATGACCGGATGAGGGCGGGGCTAACTGTAATTTAAAGTGAACCCAGGGTGAGAGTGATATGGTGGCTGCCATATTTATTTCCTTTTAAACAATACTAGTTGCCTGGCAGCCCTGCTGATCTATTTGGCTGTAGTAGTGAACTGAATTACACCAGAAACAAGCCATGCAGCTAATCTTGTCAGTTCTGACAATATTGTCAGAAACCCCTGACCTGCTGCATGCTTGTTCAGGGTCTATGGTTGAAAGAATAAGAGGCAGAGGACCAGCACGGCAGCCAGGCAACTGGTATTGCTTAAAGGGAGATAAATATGGCAGCCTCAATATTATTCTCACCTCGGGTTCCCTTTAAAAGTGCAACGCAAAGACAGAGGGCCCAAGTTTTGGTGACCCTTTTCCCAGAAAATTCACATAATTGTGCAGGTTTTCTCAAGAAAATACACGTAATGTGAGCAGATTTTAACAAAAAACACGTCCAATGACCCCAATATGCACAATCGTTATCAGATATGGCTCCAATATGCACAATCGTTATCAGATATGGCTCCAATATGCACAATCGGTAGCAGATATGACCCCAATATGCACAATCGGTAGCAGATATGACCCCAATATGCACAATCGGTAGCAGATATGACCCCAATATGCACAATCGGTAGCAGATATGACCCCAATATGCACAATCGGTAGCAGATATGACCCCAATATGCACAATCGGTAGCAGATATGGCCCCAATATGCACAATCGGTAGCAGATATGGCCCCAATATGCACAATCGGTAGCAGATATGGCCCCAATATGCACAATCGGTAGCAGATATGGCCCCAATATGCACAATCGGTAGCAGATATGGCCCCAATATGCACAATCGGTAGCAGATATGACCCCAATATGCACAATCGGTAGCAGATATGACCCCAATATGCACAATCGGTAGCAGATATGACCCCAATATGCACAATCGGTAGCAGATATGGCCCCAATATGCACAATCGGTGGCAGATATGGCCCCAACATGCACAATCGGTGGCAGATATGGTCCCAATATGCACAATCGGTGGCAGATATGGTCCCAATATGCACAATCGGTGGCAGATATGGTCCCAATATGCACAATCGGTGGCAGATATGGTCCCAATATGCACAATCGGTGGCAGATATGGTCCCAATATGCACAATCGGTGGCAGATATGGTCCCAATATGCACAATCGGTGGCAGATATGGTCCCAATATGCACAATCGGTGGCAGATATGGTCCCAATATGCACAATCGTTATCAGATATGGCCCCAATATGCACAATCGGTAGCAGATATGACCCCAATATGCACAATCGGTAGCAGATATGACCCCAATATGCACAATCGGTAGCAGATATGACCCCAATATGCACAATCGGTAGCAGATATGACCCCAATATGCACAATCGGTAGCAGATATGACCCCAATATGCACAATCGGTAGCAGATATGACCCCAATATGCACAATCGGTAGCAGAAATGACCCCAATATGCACAATCCGTAGCAGATATGACCCCAATATGCACAATCCGTAGCAGATATGACCCCAATATGCACAATCCGTAGCAGATATGACCCCAATATGCACAATCCGTAGCAGATATGACCCCAATATGCACAATCCGTAGCAGATATGACCCCAATATGCACAATCCGTAGCAGATATGACCCCAATATGCACAATCCGTAGCAGATATGACCCCAATATGCACAATCCGTAGCAGATATGACCCCAATATGCACAATCAGCATTACCTGAAAAAGAAAAGAAAAACCCATTTACTCACCTACAGCCAGAAGACCTTCTTTCCCGACCTCCTGTCCCGAGTCCCGACCTCATTGTGGCGCGCAGCGCCCGCGCGCCCACGATCCTCTTCCTTCCCGACGTCACGACGAGACTTCCTGCCTGCATGCAGAGAGCAGGGCTACGGGAAAATGGCCGCCCGAAGCCATGCACTGCAGACTCGAAGTCTGCAGAACAGGGCTCCGGGCGGCCATCTTACCGTAGCCCTGCCTGCTGCTCCGTGCTGCCGCTGTGTGAACTGACTTGGCGTCTTTTAGACGCCTGAAGTCAGTTCACTCCAGGGGGTGCTTTGGGGGTGCTTGGACAATTCTAGGGGGTGCTCGAGCACCCCCTTGCACCCCCCTGGCGCCGCCCCTGCCTAGAAGGAATGCATGTCCCTCCAGTTGTCCTCCCCTTTTCCTTTGAAAGAAACCTGAAGGGTCCAGATGCATATCACCTATATCCTGAGAGACTATCTCACATCTCCCTGCAGCTAGCTGGCTGAATGCACAGGAACAGCACAACATGGTGCACAGTGATTTATTTACAGACTCACTGAGGCACGCCTGTGCCGTCCCAGCTGTTTCTGAGCTACTGACTCCCTGCTCAGCTGCTCCCATTACACACTCTGCTTACACTGTCCTCCACAGAGGGGGATTGATGATAAGGCAGCTACAACGTGCTAGCTCACCACACCGCAGCTGCTGAATGACGGGGCAGCCAAACTCCTGAACTGTGAGCTCACTAGGCAAGAGGAGGGGAGGGCGGATCAGGGGTAGGGGCACTGCAGCACTGCAGGAGTATTGGAAAAAGAAGTGAAAGTACTGATGGGAAAGCATCTGCCGCTCAGCTCAAGACAGCATCTGCCGTTTCAGGTCCTGGAAGGGCCCACATGACTCCTGTAACAGAAAGGGGGTGCTACTACTACTGTGTTTACCTGAGCGGCCTGCCATGTGCAGCAGCAGCGCCCCTGATCACGTACAGCTCTGTCTGCAGCCACCTGATCCATTTACAGCCGCCCTGTCCCTTCCAGCAGCCTAACTGGATTCTCCAGGCTCACAATATACATTACACACAGGCAGAGGCGGGACAAGGTCCTCCAGCACCCAAGGCTGAGACAGCAAAGTGCGCCCCTCCATCCCTCCCACCCCAGCCGTCACACACTGATTGCTATTAGACTAAGAGGGCCACAGGGCCCACAACCTCCCCAACACCTTAATATCTAGTTATCTGGCTTGCAGTCACTGCTATGTATCCCCTTTTCTTATTTATTTCTGCTTCATACACAATTAGGAATGACAGCTGAATGAATTGTGCGCCCCCTCCTACACTGCGCCCTGAGGCTGGAGCCTCTCCAGCCTATGCCTCGGCCCGGCCCTGCACACAGGTTCTCAGAGCCCTCCCACAGAACTGTCTCCTAGTATCTGTTTACATCAGTAAGATATTCTATAGCGGCCACACGGGGGAGCTCCGCTCACAAGTTCCATGGACAGTTTACAGTCCGGCGACAAGAGGGAGCTCCGCACACAATGCTGCCAGCTTACATACGGGCTCCTGGTTCCTGACTGCTCCGTTTGTTGCCTCCAGGGTAGGCGGATTTTCGTCCTTGTCGGCTGTGCAGAGCGGAGACTCCTCCTCTGGCTGTCAGTCGCTCGAGCGTCCTGTGTCCACGGAGGTTGTGTTTCCGGTCACCTCACCTGCTGCAGATGCCTCGTGCTTCCAGCTCACCCGGCCAGTTATATGTAATGTTTGCAATAGCATTGCTGACTATACTGTAATATATATGCTGTATATAAATAAAAGATTAATACTAGTCACAGCATATATTGTCTGGCTGTATAATGGTAAGCACAGCTTTTATGCAATGATTTAACACCTGTTTCTGTAACTACGTTTACAATCATTACCTTTGTGCTGTTACTGTGGACTTATCATTCTGGTGGACTATATTTACATTGATAACACAGTCCACTTCAGCTTATAGGAGGGCTATCTAACTCTGGGCTCACCTCCATCTCCTCTGGTCTGTTACTTTCCCTGAACCCTAGCAATCATTAGGGCTCTTTCACATCACAGAACGTGTGCAGGAACCGATTTTGTGCATGCATTATGACCTGCGGCGTGAATGTCGGGAAGTTGCGATGCAAAGCTGATTAGCAGCGGCAGTAGTTCTAATTCCCTCGATGGGAGAACGCTGCGGCTGGACGTTACGAAGCTCCCGCATGTGTTACAACGTATTTGCTCTGGAATGCTTTGTCTAATGTGAAAGTTAACATGAAAGTCAAATAGGCTTTGATGTTACCTTTCTAAACGCAGCCTAGGAGCGATCCGTCAAAACGCACGGTGCAGCTCCTAGTGTGAAAGAGCCCTTACTGGTTCAGCTGTATCACACTGCAGACCTCAGATCCAAGTTGCACAGCTGCTGAGCCATAAAACATCACCTGCAATTCTTCTTAGGGGTCATTCACACTAAGTGCTGCACTGTCAGTTTTGACGCATTGCACATAGTGTGCGATTTAGATGGTAACATGAAAGTCCATAGACTTTCATGTTACTATTCACCGTACAGCTGTGCATTCCCAGGCTTTGCGATTTAACGCGTCTGGGAACATCTTATAACACGACGAATGCGTTTTCCCAGTGGGTTCTATTGTGTTGCTGCTGCCAGTGTCTGCGCTTTAAGACACCTCGATGTGCATTCCGTGCGATGGAGACTCATGCACAAAATCGCATTCGTGCATGTGTTCTGTAGTGTGAATGAGCCCTTAGCAATGATGCTGGGGATATCATGTTTAACAGAGGCCTTCTGACCTGAATCTTGGGCCTGTCATCTGGCATACTGTGATCTTCTGGGCTGTGTCTATAACCTGAGGTCTGTGTATGGGGCGATGCTGAGCGATATTATGGTGCAGTTTGGGAAGGGGAGGTGAGGAGTATTGCTGACAGTGTGTAGGGCTGGATCATATTTCACAAGGTGGCTGCTATGACTTCAATACGCTGAAGCTATGTACACACGTGAGAATTGTCGCCCATAAGAGATCGAGAAACGATTCAATAATTCGGGGAACGATGTTGTACAGACATGCTCCTAGCCTCGAGGCCAGCAATGTGCTTTATTGCTATGGAGGAGGGCAGAGGGACGACAATCAGTGGATAACGGAGGGGCTTTAATTAGTGTGCAGGGCTAGTAAAAAAACATTGTGAATAGTTGTGCTTGGGCATCGGGGTCGTTAAAAATCCTAAAGGCCGGATCTTTAATGTTGCCCGAGCAATAGCGATTTGCAGCCTCTGTACACACATAATGATACAGCGGATAACGACAGACGCATGTGTGTGCATAGCTTTAGTGTACAGGCCTGCGTGGGTCAACTTTTTCATACCCGCTACCCGCACCCGACCCGCTTTTTGGTGAGTTTGACCTGCACCCGCAGAACCGCTACCCGCACCCGACCCGCGACCCGCTTTTTAAAAAGAATTCTTCTAAAGTGCACATTTGCATAGTTGTCCCCCAGTGTAGCCAGCATAGTTGTCCCCCAGTGTAGCCAGCATAGTTGTCCCCCAGTGTAGCTAGCATAGTTGTCCCCCAGTGTAGCTAGCATAGTTGTCCCCCAGTGTAGCTAGCATAGTTGTCTCCCAGTGTAGCCAGCATAGTTGTCCCCAGTCGGGGCCAGAGGGCCCCCCCCCCCTCCTCTCTCACCTGGGCCCCCTCCTTCAGAATAGTGGCGGCGCTGCGGGCGGGGGGAGGATTACTCACCTTCTAACTTCCGCGTTCCAAGCGCTGGCATCGTCTCCTCGTCACAGGTCTCCGCCTTCAATGCCGCCCACTGTGCTTCCGCCAATCAGGAAGCACCGTGGGCGGCATTGAAGGCGGAGACCTGTGACGAGGGCACGCTGCCAGCACTTGGAACGGAAGTTAGAAGGCGAGTAATCCTCCGCCTGCCCACCCACCGTGCCGCCGCTATTCTGGAGGGGGGGGAGAGATGAAGGAGGGGACCCAGGTGAGGGAGTTCTGGCCCCCCTCCCTGTCGCTGTCCCAACTGCCTCTCCTGGCGCTGCTTCCCCTCCTCATTACCCGCAACTCGCTACCCGCGCCAGCAGCAAAAATCAATCCGGGTGCCGGAACCCGACCCGCATTTTGGGTTACCCGCGGGTACCCGACCCGCTGCAGGCCTCTACTTTAGGGTGCATATACACATGCAGTTTTGATTGGACAATAACTGACCAATTTTTCCTCCTCGATGTAGTATGAGGGTCAATAGACCGAATACTATAAGCAGATTGTGTTGGTAAAACCACACACTGCATGGAAGTAGTAAAATAGGCCGATCAGAATTGAAGCAGACATGTACAGGGAGCAGTCCTCATGCCCACTGTCCCCCTCCCCCCGCCCCCCCATCCCCCATTCACCTCTATCCCCCTCTGTTTTCTCCTAAATACCAGCAGAAGCTGCTTCAGGGTTGACAGGCACTAGACCCAGCGGTGCACGTCATTGACTCGTTGTACGCAATGATGTGTGCTGCCGGGCCTAACACTTGTGCACTGCTGCTGACCTGGAAGCAGGAGGCCTCTAGGAGAGAGCAGAGTGGGATAAAGGTGAATGGGCGGGGGTTAGGGGGGGACAGTGGGCATTAGGACTGCTCCCTGTACATGCCTGCTTACATCTGATTGGCCAATTTTACTACTTCCATGCAGTATGAGGTTTGAGGCTTAAAGGGAATGTCCAAACAAAATAAAAAAAAATGAGTTTCACTTACCTGGGGCTTCTACCAGCCCCATGCAGCCATCCTGTGCTGTGCCCTCGTAGTCACTCACTGCTGCTCCAGTCCCCCGCTGGCAGCTTGCCGACCTCGGAGGTCGGCGGGACACATTGCATACATTTTTACGTATTCCCGCTAGTGCAGGAACATTAACACATACATTTTTATGCATTACTTGCATTGAACCAGTAACGCGTAAAAATGTATGTGTTAATGTTCCTGCACTAGCGGGAATGCGTAAAAATGTACGCAATGCGGCCCGCCGACCTCCGAGGTCGGCAAGCTGCCAGCGGGGGACTGGAGCAGCAGTGATTGACTACAAGGGCACAGGATGGCTGCATGGGGCTGGTAGAAGCCCCAGGTAAGTGAAACTCATTTTTTTATTTTGCTTGAACCTTCCCTTTAAGTGCCTCTTTAAAGCGAATCCAAGATGAAAAACTAACTATAACAAGTAACTTGTCTATATATCTTATCTAAAGTTTAGATAGTTTACACAGCATATCTAGCTACAAACAGCTTCAAAAGTTTATAATTATTTATTCCTGTGATACAATGAGGGCAGCCATGTTCTGTTTGTCACATTGTCACAGGCTGAGGGCTGGAAATGCTATCAGCTTGCCTGTGTGTAAATTTAGCCCCCTCTCCTCCTCCCTCCTCCCCTCTGCCTCTGAAATCAATGGCTAGTATCCTCCTCCTGCCCAGACTGAGCTCCCATAAGCCCTTGCTACAGTGCCAAGGCACAAAAGGAGCTGTGGGTGAGGCTTGTTTAGTTTATAAGGAATTAGAGTATTAAAACAAAACAAAAACATTTTTTGGCTTGAGGAATGCCCTATAAACTATATGAAAGGAACACAATTATGCAATGAGTAAAAGTTTATCTTGCATCCACTTTAAGTTTTGGTTAGGTTGGGAAATGAGTAGCGCCTTTAAAGACCCTTGATGTGACAGGAAATGAGAGAATGTATTTGGATCCAGCAACTGAAAATTTAAAATGCAAATGAACTTTTTTATTGTTGTTTGCAGGGCTGTGGAGTCGGAAAAAAAATCTTCCGACTTCGACTCCTCAGTTTATGAAACCACGACTCCAACTCCGGGTACACAAAATGGCTTCGACTCCGACTCCTTAGTCTAATACTTAACAGGGCTGTGGATTTTGTACAAAAATCATCCGACTCCTCAGTTTATGAAATCAACGACTCCAACTCCGCCTCCGGGTGCCCAAAATTACTCCGACTCCGACTCCACAGCCCTGGTTGTTTGTGTCCTGACTTTTTATAACAGTCCGGTATAATAGGGAGGTAAAGAGTGTGTAATATGTAGCTGCTGTAGCCCCCTTCTGGTTACTTATATATAGATGGGCGGGACTTGCGACGGGCTACTGCGCCCCGAAATGCAGCAAACCATGCACGATTCAGCGCTGAATCACCGTGCATGAATGGTAATGGCAGACAGTGCAGTCTATGCACTGTCTGCTGTCCCTGCGATTGCATTTCCATAAGTGTACATAAAAGTGCACTATATGGAAACGAGCCCTTATTTTGTATTTAGTGCCAGTAGAGAGGGTTAGCATACAGCTGAGTCTGACTTTCATGCATCCAGATTTGCTTGCCAATGCAGTCCCTTTCATCTGTATCAATACAAATGTCTCTAAATATCTGTTTTTGCCTAGAAAAAGTGTGCTCACCTGACCAGTCTCCTCTTCTTCCCCCTACCCTAGACCGCTCCGCAATGTTCATCCCACTGGCATTCTGGGACATACAAATCTGCCATGGCACTCTATGGGGCTCTACATCATTACCTTTGGATGCAGCCCCTGGCTCACCAGAAACAAGATACAATGAGGACAACATTGTCTCTGAGAAAAAAAGGTATGGAAGACCATCTCTGAGTAAAACACAGCAGAAAAAATGAATACCTTAAGGACCCCGTTTCCATTAGTGGTTTTTGTGCCTGACTTCACATGCACAAAGCATACATTTAGAATTGCAGCCTATTGAAATCAATGGGCTGCTTCACAATTTGTGTGCATGAAAAAAAACAGAAGCACTTCTTTTTTTTCTCTGCCTGAAAGAGGTAATATTGTACTATGACATTAAGGTGCCCATAGATCAGGCGACTTTGGCGGCCGATTGACCAACCAATCCGATTATTATTATTATCGAATTGGTTAAAAACCAGTGCCGTCAAGTGCAGGCCCGATCGATGATATGACCAATTTAACACCGAAAGTTGGTTGCTCGAGTGTGCGGCGGTATGGTGGCCAATATTGAAACGAGCATGAAACCCACCTGTGTGTGCATTTATACATTACCTGTCCTGTAGCAGCCTCCTCACGGTGTCTGTAACCTCCGGGTGGCCTCCGTACACGCCACTTGCGCATAGCGTGTAACGTCAGACACTATGCGCCAGTGGCATGTACGGAGAGCCGCCCGGAGGTTACGGACACTGCGCGGAGGCTGCTACAGGACAGGTAATGTATAAATGCACACACTGGGGGGGCACATTTATACATTAGAGGGCAGTGGTGGGGCGGACGCGGTGGGCACAGCAGATTCCCTTAAAGTGAACCTAAGGCCATAAAAAAAAAAAAAAAAATGAGATGAACTCACCTGGGGCTTCCCTCAGCCCCCTGCAGCCGATCGGTGCCCTCGCAGCTCCGCTCTGATGCCTCTGGACCCGCCGGCGACGACTTCCGGTTTGCCATCACCGGCCGACAGGCATGGGAACGCGAGTGATTGTTCGCGTTCCCAGCCTGTATATCGCCCCCTATGCTGCTATTGCGGCTCCTTAGTCGTCGCCGGCGGGTCCAGAGGCATCGGAGCGGAGCTGCGAGGGCACCGATCGGCTGCAGGGGGCTGAGGGAAGCCCCAGGTGAGTTCATCTCATTTTTTTTTTTTTTTTTTTTTTACTTAAGGTTATCTTTAACCTCTTGAGGACCATGGTGGTAAACCCCCCTAGTGACCAGCCTAATTTTACATTAATTGGCCACTGCAGCTTTAAGGCCAAGCTGCAGGGCCGTATACCTCTGCACACAAGTGATCTCCCCCCCCTTTTCTCCCCACCAACAGAGCTCTCTGTTGGTGAGGTCTGATCGCCCCCCCTGTGTTTATTTTTATTTTTTATAAATATTTGTTTGTTTGTTTTTTTAATATTTTTGGACATTTTTTTTTTTTTTTTTTCTAAATCCCCTCCCTCCCCCCAGCTGGCCAATCACGGCGATCGGCTGTCATAGGCTTCTGCCTATGAGAGCCGATCGCTCTCTTGTCCCCCATGGGGACAGCCGTGTCACACGGCTGTCCCCAGTGCAGCGCTGCTGCTGATCGCAGCGCTGCACATGTAAATACACGGTGGTTTCGCCTTGTAACAGTCTCCCGAGCGGCAATCGCCGCTCGGAGACTGAAGGCGGAGTTCAGCTCCGCCCACCAAGCGGGAGATGCGCGCGCATGGTGCGCGCAATCTCCCGTAAACTGCTGCCCCAGGACTTTCCGCCAATTGGCGTTAGCTGGTCCTGGGGCTGCCGCCGCGGCCACGCCTACCGGCGTGACGCGGGCGGCAAGCAGTTAAAGAGGAACTCCAGTGAAAATAATGTAATAAAAAAGTGCTTCATTTTTACAATAATTATGTATAAATGATTTAGTCAGTGTTTGCCCATTGTAAAATCTTTTAAATCCCTGATTTATATTCTGATATTTATTACATGGTGACATTTTTAGTGTTGGCAGGTGATGTAGCTGCTGCATGCATTTTTGGCAGTTGGAAACAGCTGTAAACAGTTATTTCCCACAATGCAACAAAGTTCACAGACCGGAAACTGCCAGGGGTACCTCGGTCCTCAGAGTGTCTTGTGGGAGGGGTTTCACCACAATTTTAGTCATACAGCGCCCCTGATGGTCTGTTTGTGAAAAGGAATAGATTTCTCATGTAAAAGGGGGTATCAGCTACGGATTGGGATAAAGTTTCACTTTAAGATTTAATGATGAAATCGGACGGGAATTGGCCTGCAGTATATAGGCAGCTTTGGTGAACAGCAGAGGCGGCCTTTGGGGGGGGCAAGTGGGGCGACCGCCCCAGGCCCCGCACTTGAAGAGGGCCCCGCATGTCATGCCCACCATATAGGGTTGCCACGCAGCCGGTAAATCTTACACAAAGTCGGCACCAGTATTATATATTTTTACCGGCACAGAAAATTTCCATGCTCAGCTGCCGACTCCGAGACCCCCCACCTCACTACCTAGATTGGCTTGCCTCTGGGTCAATTTCATCCATTCAGGAGAGAGTGTTGCCCCGCCCCCTGGCTGTTTGGGTATGCATGCAGGCTAGTGAGGACTGGGGTAGGAGGGGGATTTGAAAGGCTGCATTGCCCATCAGCAGCGTGTGCTGTTGCTGTACACGTCCCTGCAGGCTAGATAGCCAGGAAGGGAGAATGCAGAGATGCGCCATCAGCACTAGAGATGGGAAGTTCGGATCTTTTCAATGATCCGGATGATTCAAATCGGATCATTGAAAAGATCCGGATCTTTGATCCGAATCTCGGATCATTTTGCTATGGAAGCATACGGGGGTAAAATGACTAGCAGGACAGGAGAAGGGGAGGGGGGTGGACACACAGATAGAAGGGGAGAAGATGGACAGAGGGCAGGGAGTGGACAGAGGAGGGACGAGCAGAGAGCAGAAATGTTTGCACACAATACCCACATGCTGCAATCATGCTTTACATATATTTCACCTATATGTTCATCTGTATACTTAGAATGCAAACGTCACACAGTGAAAGAAAGCATTCCCCGAAGCATTCCCAGAAGTGAAGTGCAGCTGTTTAGAGCGAGTGCAGGAGGATCATATTGCCCTGCAATCACAGTGCCTGCAAAGTTACTGAGCTGTGCTGAGCCAAAAGCTTCCAATTTGTTCACTGTGCAGCACTACGGAATAGACAGCCTATAATGAGCAGCACGTTTATAGCCAGTATGTGTGCTCTACACATACCTGGCAGTAGCACCCATGTCCCCTCTCTCTCATCTACCTGTCCCTGGCTCCCCTGCAACAGAGCGATCCATCTCTGCTCTGCTTCCAGGACCCCTGCCCCGCCCCTTTTGCGATCCGAATCACTCATTTTGATGATTCGGATGATTCGACTCACAAAATAGATTCGGATCAAAGATCCGAATCGTTCATGATCCGGACAACACTAATCAGCATAGCCAGAACGTTATTAATGTGCTGCTTCTGTGTGAGCTGGAATGTGTAGGAGAGGACCGGTGTGCCATCGTTTCTGCCTACATTGTGTGAATGACAGCGCTGAGCCAGCTCAGCCCCCCCAGGCAGCAGCCACCAGCAGTGTCATGTGTCAAGACAGGAGAGAGGTCCTTCAGACAACTTGTCACAGGTAGCAGAGTGGACACAGTGTGTGTGGGTGTCTCCCACCATCTCTCTCCTCCCCTCCACCCTCTCTCTCTCTTCTCTCCCTCCTCCTTTCTCTCGCCCCCCTTCTCTCTCCTTGTCTCTCTTCTCTTCTTTCTCTCCCCCTCTCTGTCTCACCCACTCTCTCCACTCTTCCCCTCTCTCTCTCTCTCGCTCTCTACCCCTTTCCCCCCAACCCTACATCAGCCGATCGTTTCTGTGGAAATCAGGTAGAAACGATCGGTCACATCCATTAATGGCAGAATTACCACCAGCCAATTTGATGGGATCAATCCGAAACCTTTGATTCATTCAGCCTAGCACCCATCCCAGGCCAGCCTAGAACCCATCAGTTGGTTAAAGGCCACTAAACCAATATCAGAATTACAATACTGTGAGGCTTGGTGGTGTATTCTCCACAGTCAGCATGCAACGCATGAGCTGGCGTGGAGGAGGTACACACACTAGCACCAGGAAACAGGCTATCCCTAGTATAGTGGAGGAGAGGACTGACTCCAATAGGAGATTGCGGCGCACAGAGCCGGTGCAGATCTGACAGCCACAAACAATGCTTTCGTTATAACGTCTCAGCGCAAAGTAGCGCCGAGCGCATAAACCAGAACTGAGGAGATCAGGACAGGTAGACAGAATGAACGCTTGCTAGCTAGCGGCTACTTAGCGACAGCAAGCGTCCAAAACCAGACAGACTGGAATGAGGCAGCCAATGCGATGCGGCGATGGCGTGCCTCACAAAGACAGGACAGGAAAGTCAGAAAATAGCAGGATTAAGATAGATGAACGTAACACAGATAAATATACAATAAGTATGTTTTCCTAGCGTATTACAATTACAGCTATCAATGAAACTATTTGTAACGTCTGACTAACATATGTATATATCGGCAATGAACCGATATATGACATAAGCAGGAACGCTGACTAGGAATGGAGTAACACAGGGAACAGGACTCAGAAGGATTCGCTATCTCTTCGCAGAGATGAACGCAATCCACAAACGGTAACAGAACAGGATTCAGAAGGATTCGTTATCTCTTCGCAGAGATGAACGCAATCCACAAACAGTAACAGAACAGGATTCAGAAGTATTCGTTATCTCTTCGCAGAGATGAACGCAATCCACAAACAGAACCAGGAGCAGGGTAACTACCTCAGCACGGGTGGTCACGGTACGCGCAACCTACCAAAACGTGCTGGAAAGCTGACTAACTGCACACAGGATATAAACAGTTCGTGTACGTATACATCAGCGACACTGATGTATCACGTAACACAAATACAAGGAAAATAATAAACGTGCTGGTATGCATATATATTGGCAATGAACCAATATATGATGCAAAGACCAGCAAAGTATCTTTATAACAAGAAACACGATCGGGGGCTAAAGCGACAGCAAGACTGGCTTAAGCTGAAGCTATGAAAACCCAAGGAAACCCTGCAGGAAGCAGATCTTTATACTGAGGTCATCCAATGGGAGCAGACATGCAGATTCCCACACAGGTGAATGATAATCAGTCACAAGCTGACAGCAGGGAAAGACAGACAAAGCTATGCAGCTTGCATGGAAATAGATCAGAACTGCCTGAGCTGCAGCACTACTACTTCCAGTAATAGCTGCTGCAGCAGCGATCATTACAGTACCCCCGCCTTTAAAAGCGGATTCCAGACGCTTTTCAAAACTGAAATTCCCAACAAAACAGTCTGACAGATAATTCATGATGACCGGGACAGCCCGGCAAGACCGAATTCCAGAATCAGTCCCCACAAGACTGGACCCATCAGAACCAGAACCTACAGAACCATGCCCATCAGTACTACAAGCCCCAGTGTGACACCCATCAGAACCATGATTTCCAGAAGAAAGCCCTCCGAAACTCCCTGAGCGATACCCACCGCCTTCCAGGAACCGTTCAGAAACGCCAAAGCCTTTGCAATGCCCACCGGTACTGTCTTTACCAACACAAAACCCACTGTTGAACCAGTCCAAGGCACCAGGACAAGTTTTCTCAGAGACCTCCCAGAACACCTTGAAGCTCCAAAGAGATCCCCATAGGTCAGAATGCCCCTTAGGCTCACATGGAGAACCATCAAGAACCCCTATGGAACCTAGGGCAATTCCCGAGTCAGGGCCACAAGGACAAACATCAATATCAGGGCTTTCAGGGACCAGAACCATCTCTGGGCATGCAGGCAGACTGGCAATATCAGAACGTGTTCCCACTAAGGAAGCATCAGAGCACGCTAACACCTTAGACACACTTGGGCATTCTGGCACACAAAGAACATCTGGGCACACCGGCACAAGAGAAACCTCTGGGCATGTCAAGGAACTGTGAGCCTCAGGGTCAGCCAAGACAGGACCAAAACCAGGACTGGCCAAAAAAAAATCATCATGACTAAACTTCGCAACTACTGGACTTTTACACGAGAATGCTGGATCAGACTTAGATGTCGCTGATTCCAGCAAAGTCAGTAACAAATCAGATTCAGGGGCACTAACAAGACAGGACAAATCTTCTGATGTATGCACTGAACCAGATAGGGACTCCACAACTACCTCTGGACTGGACAGAGACTCATTAAATACACTGGATTGGAGCTCATGAGGCGCTGCAGAACAAGTCAGTATTGCAGCAGCCCCCACTGGACTAGGCAAAACTGAGGAATTCCCTGGACAGGAAGGGGACTCTGGAACCTCTGCCACAGCGGCCAGAGAACCAGAATCTTTCAGGATACAGGGCTGGGTTTCAGGAACACTCATCAGACCGGACTGAAATTCTGAGATTTCTATTATTTTGACCAGAGAATCAGAATTATCCATGTTACAGGGCAAGACTTCTGAAACATTCAGAGGACAGGGCTGGAGTTCCTCGGCTGTTACAACACTGGAGAGGGACTCAACAACATTGGTTAAATCAGACTGTGTACAGGACAAGGTATCTGACACACTTGCTGACGAGGACAATATTTCAATGGCTTCTGCTTTGCTGGGCAGAAATTCATCAAGTTTTATTAGAGCAGACTGTAATTCCAAAACAGCTGCTAGACAAGTGAATATTACTGCAACACCAACTGAGGTAAGCAGTGCTTCAGCCTCCTCTGCTAGAGGGTTTAAAGTATCCAAAGTACTGGGTGAAGCATAAGACTCTGCGACCACAGCTTCACTGGACAGGATCACTGAACAGTCCATATTGCAGGGCAAAACCATAGAAGCACCTGCTGGACAGCATAATGATTCTGTGACCTGAGTTTCATTGGAGAGATCTACTGCACAATTCATGGTACAGGGCAAATTTATTGGAAAATTTTCTGAACAAGGTAATAATTCTGCGATTTCAGGTTCACATAGCAGATGCTCTGAGCTATTCACGAAACTAGAGCGAGGTGTAGAAACAGGAAGATCAAGACACAATGTTTGCGCATCTGAATCACCATTCATTTGTAAAATTGGAAAATTCAGATGCTGGGGTTCTGAGTTTACTAGACAGGATTGCTGGGACTCGGAAACTGATGTAGTGCATCTATTGGCATCTGCTGGATCAGACAGGAGTTGAACTTTATTAACACAGGTAATTTCTGCAGAAGTGTTTGCAGAGACAGGCAAGATCTTTCTGGTGTCTGTTTCACTAAACAAAGAGTCATGAGTACTGGCTAGGCTGGACTCGGAAGTCAGCAGGACCTCTGGATTCTCTGCTGAGAAATTTGCGCAGGGCAAGGTTAAGAATGTATCAGTGGCTTCTGTTTTACTGGGAAGTAACACTGAGTTATCCATGGTACAGGGTGGAATTGCAGGAACTTCAATTTCACACAAAAAGAGCTCCGAATCACCTGCTGAATCAGCCAAAGGTGCTGAAGCAGGCGGGTCAGAACGCCAAATTTGCGAATTCGGAGTCACATAAAAATCATCCAAAATCAGTTCCCACACATCAATCAAGGGAGCCACACAGTCATACCTACACACACCAGCCTCTATTAGGTTATAGGCTGACTTAATGCATGCGTTCAATACCATTTCACTTTTTGCACTGTAAAATTGACAAAATGAACTTGAATCATTCTTCCATTCACAGACCAGGGCTTCCATCTCTCCCCTCTCGAATGGAGGATCCCATGCATACTTAACAGCGAAACATTTAGGCTGATCACAGTCTGCAGATATGATTGTGGCAGGCACATGTATAGGGTTAATTAGCAGGTGATTGGCAGATTCCTTATTCTTAAGAATCTCCAATACCTGTAGCAAGTGTTGAACTGTAGTGTATGCAAACTTCCCTTGGTTCACAAATAAGTTGATTTGTTCAATACTCTGTAATATCTCATCATAATCATACTCAGATAATTCTTTTAAACAAAAATCTTTATTTTCCCTAGCCAGGGAGGAAAGTTCATTAGTAGTTTCATAAGTCCATTTAACTCCCCTGAAAGACAATTGCATTTCATTATCTGTTAATGGCAGAATCTCAATATAGGTCTCAGTCGCTAAGGATAACGACTCTGCAGATCGGACACGTTTCTTAGAACGTTTGCGTTTGGCCTTAGACCCTGCTGTTTTCCCTGCTGTTCTTGGTGATTTATTCAAGGCTGCAGGAAAATTATCAGTAACACCTTCTGCTTGCTGAACATTTTTGCAAGCAATTGACGGAGTAGCTGATTGACCTGCTGCCAGGAGTTCATTAAGAGGAAAAGGCAATGGATCTATGCGCAACCAGTTATGGATCACAAACGCTAGAAATTCCAGCGGTCTTTCTTTCAAATCGGAATGATTGAGAACATCAAATGCCCACTGGAATAATTCCCCTTTAAACAAAATATAACTTAGTTGGAGTGCCCAGGTTGAAACAGGAGTCGCTTGGAGATCAGGATTGGCCAGGAACCTGGCACATTCAGAGAAAAACTCATTTTCTGTTTCAGAACTAAGTTCTTCAAATTTCTTAAAGGAACAGGAACCATAATTAACAGTGTCATACTTTCTGGGAATCCCCCCCACAATGGGGATTGGTAATGGGGTTTTCATAATGTGAGGCTTGGTGGTGTATTCTCCACAGTCAGCATGCAACGCATGAGCTGGCGTGGAGGAGGTACACACACTAGCACCAGGAAACAGGCTATCCCTAGTATAGTGGAGGAGAGGACTGACTCCAATAGGAGATTGCGGCGCACAGAGCCGGTGCAGATCTGACAGCCACAAACAATGCTTTCGTTATAAAGTCTCAGCGCAAAGTAGCGCCGAGCGCATAAACCAGAACTGAGGAGATCAGGACAGGTAGACAGAATGAACGCTTGCTAGCTAGCGGCTACTTAGCGACAGCAAGCGTCCAAAACCAGACAGACTGGAATGAGGCAGCCAATGCGATGCGGCGATGGCGTGCCTCACAAAGACAGGACAGGACAGGACAGTCAGAAAATAGCAGGATTAAGATAGATGAACGTAACACAGATAAATATACAATAAGTATGTTTTCCTAGCGTATTACAATTACAGCTATCAATGAAACTATTTGTAACGTCTGACTAACATATGTATATATCGGCAATGAACCGATATATGACATAAGCAGGAACGCTGACTAGGAATGGAGTAACACAGGGAACAGGACTCAGAAGGATTCGCTATCTCTTCGCAGAGATGAACGCAATCCACAAACGGTAACAGAACAGGATTCAGAAGGATTCGTTATCTCTTCGCAGAGATGAACGCAATCCACAAACAGTAACAGAACAGGATTCAGAAGGATTCGTTATCTCTTCGCAGAGATGAACGCAATCCACAAACAGAACCAGGAGCAGGGTAACTACCTCAGCACGGGTGGTCACGGTACGCGCAACCTACCAAAACGTGCTGGAAAGCTGACTAACTGCACACAGGATATAAACAGTTCGTGTACGTATACATCAGCGACACTGATGTATCACGTAACACAAATACAAGGAAAATAATAAACGTGCTGGTATGCATATATATTGGCAATGAACCAATATATGATGCAAAGACCAGCAAAGTATCTTTATAACAAGAAACACGATCGGGGGCTAAAGCGACAGCAAGACTGGCTTAAGCTGAAGCTATGAAAACCCAAGGAAACCCTGCAGGAAGCAGATCTTTATACTGAGGTCATCCAATGGGAGCAGACATGCAGATTCCCACACAGGTGAATGATAATCAGTCACAAGCTGACAGCAGGGAAAGACAGACAAAGCTATGCAGCTTGCATGGAAATAGATCAGAACTGCCTGAGCTGCAGCACTACTACTTCCAGTAATAGCTGCTGCAGCAGCGATCATTACAAATACCTAATGTAATCAAATGGTAGTGCTATTGGCCATTTGATTACATTTTGAATTGTAATTGTTCCTATATTGGTTGGCTTAGTGTCCTTTAACACGTTTTAAAACAATAATAAGGCATACTGCATTAGAGGTGGACAAGCCCATGAGTGTGGTGGTATAGTATATAGCCTACACTTATGGCTCTAGGCCCCGCATATGACACATGCCCCAGGCCCGCGTACTCTAAGGCCGCCTCTGGTGAACAGACACATTTATCTAATCAGATTCGATTTGAGTTAAATTTGTCTCTTTGTCGAATCTGCCCATGATCTCCTGATCTGTGGGCACCTTAACAGTTTTTCTTCAGCCAGGACCCAGTGATCCTACTGATAAGGAATTACAGCCATAAACTACTTTACTCTAGGAAGCCCAGTTCTCTGCCAGGAGAGGATAGAAATAAAAAAAAGTCAAGATTTCATATATTGTTAATGGCGCCCAAATTGCTGCTATAGCCGTAATTCACATGGAGCCTATTGCGGCTCCCAAATCTCCAGCGTCGTTCTTGCCTGATTGAACACCCCGTCCCCCCGACCAGCTGCAGAGCGAACTTACCTGTCCCGCGACACGCTCCTCCATCAGTCCATGCGCTGCTGTCTTCCTCTCTGCAGGGGTGCCTGTGCATTGTGACCTCGCGGTATGTTCTTATGCAATAATATGCCACGAAGAGGCAGCTAGAGGAAAGATGGGAGCACATATACTGACGGAGGAGCAAGCCGGCCGGACAGGTGAGTTCACTTTGCGGCTGAAAGCTCTGCAGAGTACAAGAAAGTTGGGGAGACCTGGCCTGGGGGGGGGGGGGGGGGGGGGTGGCAACAGGCTCAGGGGCCCTCAGCTTTCCCCTATGAAAATGCCACATCTGGGTTTGTGAGGCTGAACCTGAATTTTGCAGAAGCTAAACAGATATGGGAGCTGCAAAGTTACACTGCCGGCAGATAACGCATCTTAATTGATCAGTTGTTCTGCACTCTCTATTAGTCGCTGTGCATTTTCCTGCACATTTGTATGTATTGAGCCACAATACATAATAAGTACATACAGCAAGCCGTTGTGAAAAGCTTTTATTCAAAAGGACGCTGAGCAGTGGTTAAAAATTAAATTGGTACTTACCTGGGGCTTCCTCCAGCCCACCATAGGCTGCAAGGTCCCTCGTAGGCTGCAAGTCCAGCGTAGGCTGCGAGGTCCTCCGGTTTCCTCCTGGCTCCTCTCCCGGTCCTACTTGTGGCTCTGTTAACGGCAACTTTTGGGCTGAAAGTTGTCCGTATACTGCCAGGAAGTCCATGCTACGCATCATCACGCCGGCCGCTACGCATCATCACGCCGGCCTATACGCATCATCACGCCGGCCGCTACGCATCATCACGCCGGCCGCTACGCATCATCACGCCGGCCGCTACGCATGATCACGCTGGCCGATACACATCATCACGCTGGCCGGAGTGACAATCCTGCGTCGGACTGTCACGCTGGCCGGCATGATGACGCGGAGCATGGACTTCCTGGAAGTATACGGACAACTTTCAGCCCAAAAGTCGCCATTAACAGAGCCACCAGTAGGACCGGGAGAGGAGCCAGGAGGAAACCGGGGGACCTCGCAGCCTACGCTGGGCTGGAGGAAGCCCCAGGTAAGTACCAAATTAACTTTTAACGACTGTTCAGGGTCCCTTTAAAAACACATAGATGCAGGGCTGGTTTACACTGAATCAGCTGCTTTCAGCTATATCACAATGTACAACTGATGACCAGCGCAGGTGAAAGAATTTTCCATGTTTCCCTAAAGCCCGGTACATTTTTAATCTTGATTGGCCAATCACTGACTGATTTTATCACCTCCATGTAGTATGAGTCTCAACAGATATTGAATACTATGAACAGATTGTGTAGGTAATCTCTCATTACTACACACTGATATGGTGAAATTGGTCAGTGATTGGCCAATCATAATTGAAAGTGTGTACCTGGCTTAAGGCTCAGCTTACATCTATGCATCATAACTGCTGCATGCAATGTATTTGTCAATACAAAATGCATGAAAATGCACAGCATCTGGAAGAGAGCGCACAGAACAACTGATCAATTAAAGTGTGTCAATTGTGATCAGCTGCCAGTGTAAACCGAGCCATAAAGTGACCATAAGGGCTGGGACCCCCTATGGCATTTTTGGCAGTGTTTTGGGATCACTGACAATCGCCAGAGATTCCCAAAAACTTTACCAATGTATCTAAATGGGGCTGAACCCACCAGTGCGATTGTGGTTAGGGTTAATCGCAGGGCATGCAGCATTTTAAGTGTGTTTGCGCTCAATGCTAAGTAAAGAAACACTGCAAATTCGCTTTGAAAATGAATTTTGCAGCGATTTGGGGGCGAGCATTTGTAAATTTAAATAAAAGGCTTTTGTCCGTAGCCCTGCCCCCTAATGGAAGAGGTCATAGGTGTTTCTCTAGGACCAATCAGAGAAGCTTCTGTGACCTCTTCTGCTAGGGGCGGGGCTATGGGCGGAAGCCGGAAATCGAGACACCCGGTAAGCATAATCAACTTTTATTTAAAATTCAAAACGCTCAGCCCCCAAATCGCTGCAAAATTGCTTTTTGAAAACTGTTTTGCAGCACTTCTATACATGGCATTGAGCGCCCAAAATGCTGCATGTCATGCAATTGTGATTAACTCTGATCGCAATCGCACTAGTGGGTTCCCCACTATTTAAATACATTGGCAAATATTTTTTATTTTTTTTTTTTAAATCGTCGGCTATCCAAAAATGATGCCAATATCGCCCTAGTGGGTCCTAGCCGTAAACCTGGCCCAATAGCCTTGTGCACACACCTAATTTTCAATTAATCATTCACCCTCTAATAGGATTAGCACTGTCCAAATCTCTCATTAAGGGTTAGGAACCCACTAGGCGATGCGTGAAAGGTTGCGTTTTGCTGCATATGCGCTAATGCGTTTTATTGGCGGTTTGAGTGCGTTTTAATTGCATTAGCGTTTGCATTTTGCACATGAGCTTTTCTTGCATTTTACTTTGCTTCCATAGAGAAGCGTGTAACTTTAACTGCGGGTGGTCCAGTGAAGTATTGTTACCGTGATACTTCACTTGCGGCCGCTACTATGTTCATTTACGATACTTCACAGGACCACCCGCAGGTAAAGTTACGCACGCTAGGGAAAGCGGGCGCTCCTTCACATCAAGCTGCGCTGCTAAGGAGCGCAGCTTGATGAATCAGGCCCAAGGGTAGACAGAGCTTGTGCCAACAAAAGCGCTTAGCTTCCGATTGGAGGAAGCTAGCGGAGGCGGGGAGCGGCGGGGGAATGTAATGGAGGAGAACGATGATTGACAAGCTACAGGTAAATAGCAGGCTAGCGACAAGCAGATTGTCACTAGCCTGGCGCTATTTTCAGGTGGGACAGCGGAGCCATGGCGGGACTAGCGGCGGCAATAGAAGGACACAGGGGCATGTCATTGTGCGCAGAACATGCCTCTGTGTCCTATTAAGCTTTCAAAATTCCACCTTGGGTTTTCTTTAAAAATGGATTTTGAAAATCTAGTTCCACTTGTATGCTTTCCTCTGCACTGACTGATATAACTGACACGGTTGATATGGGCAGCATCTCTTCACTGATTGATGTAACTTATGCTGCTATGGGCAGCATCTCTGCACTGACTGATGTAACTGATGCTGCTATGAGCAGCATCTCTGCACTGGCATTGACTGATGTAACTGATGCGGCTGCTATGGGCAGCATCTCTGCACTGGCATTGACTGATGTAACTGATGCGGCTGCTATGGGCAGCATCTCTGCACTGGCACTGACTGATATAACTGACGCGGTTGCTATGGGCAGCATCTCACCTTGCATTTGCTGCAACGCCACTGCGCCACATGCATCTATGGTAGAATAGATAAAGTAGTACCAGTGTGGGCTGCTGGCCGGCGGGGAGAGCACACCTGTTTGCTCAGTGGGAGGCGCCCTGCAGCCGTACTACAGAGGCAGTATCAGGAAGCTTGGGAGACTCCTTTCGCCTGTAGTGTCGGGTTTGGGGTGAGCAGCACAGGCAGCCTTCTGTGGACAGTACTTCTTCCCTGCAGTGACCTACCCCACCAACACAGGCCTACCCTGCAGTCACTGATGTACCCAGCAGTCACCTTGCTTTGATGAGTAAACCCCCCTATTGTACTGTGTTTACCTAAGCAGCCTGCCATGTGCAGCAGCAGTGCCCCTGATCACGTGCAGCTCTGTCTACAGCCACCTGCATCCATTTACAGCCACCCTGTCCCTTCCAGCAGCCTAACTACTGTATTCCCCAGATTCGTAATATACATACAGGCTCTCACAGCCCCAGGGCCGGTTTAAGCAGCATGGGGGCCCCGGGGCAAAAGTAAGTTGGGGGGCCTCATACCCCCTCGCCCTTCCCAGCATAGTCAGCCCCCAGGCTTGTAGTAAACTACACCAACACTATTTGGCCAATCACATCGCTTAGTGCTGTAAGAGAGTACTGTGATTGGAGAACTGCTCCCCATTAGGAATTGTGCTGGGTTCCCTGAAGTAGCCTAGAGCCAAGGATTGTAGTTAGCCAATAAATAGTATCATCCTGATTCAAAACATAACCACACCTCCCAACTTTTTGAGATGGGAAAGAGAGACACTTAAGCCACGCCACTTCCACACCCCTGATCACACCCCCACCCAGGGCTGCCACCAGGGGGGGGGGGGGGGGAGAGCCGACACATCAGTGACGGGCCTGGTGCCCCAGGGGGGGGGGGCCCGCCCGCCTGACACCCCCCCCAGCGGCGTCGCTAGGGGCTTAGGAAAAGGTGCCCAGAATCTGGGGTCCCGGGGTGCCCACCAGCAGTGCCCTGAACACTGGAGACGCAGCCGTTGTTTCTATGGCTGCGTCTCCTCTCTCCGGTGTGCTGTGTGCGGGGAGCAGAGATAGAGACACTCAGTAGTCTGGTCGGGTAACACATGGGGCCAGGCAGCCAGTGAGAGAGGAGTGAAACACTGCTCTCTCACTGGCTGCCTGGCCCCATGTGATCCCGGCCAGCTACAAGCATCTGTATTCTGTATCGGAATGAGGAAGTGAGGAAAGCGCTGGGCGCACTGGGGAGACATGTGAAGGAAAAGGCAAGTGATGTGCCTCCAGTCCCAGCCGCCCAGCTCTCTGCATACACAGGACACACTCTATCAGACTGCCTGTGTGCTGATGGACCCTATGTTGTGTACAATGTATGAGTTCCCTGACCTCCCCCACTGACCTGACAACCCTGTGCCCACATTACTGTGATGATTGGCGGGCAGGGGATAATCTTTTATTACTAACTGACTCCTATCTGCAGCTCAGGGAGAAGGAACAATCTGCACAGAGGTCAGGTATACTCTGTGTAATGGCTCACCCCCCTTCCTTTCACTATTCAGTCTCACTGACTGACCTTCCCTCTGCTCTGTTATCTGCTCTGCTCACTTCAGCCTGCATTTTATTTTAACCCTTTCACTGCTTGTTCTAGCTTCTTAAGCTTTGTGTATCCTAATTTAATCATTTGTAGCTGCTGCTGGTCTCCTATTAAGAACATCTTAAAGTGTACCAGAGATGATTGACACTGTTTTAAGGGGTGCATGGGGTGGGAGGAAGCCCCAGGTATGTATAAAACAGTATCAATCTCTCTGGTTTCCTTTAAGGTGGCCATACATCAGCAACTTGGCAGCTGATTGACCATCTGATCCAATAATTATTAAATCGGATGAAAATCTTTGCTGCCAAATGCATGCCCGATTGAAGATTGGTTGCATATATCGGTCAGACATGCTAAAAGATGTAGGGCCGACTTTCTGGATTGGGTGCGCGATGGTAACGGTGAACGATATTGGGGCAAGCAACAAATGTGTACTATATGGGTCCGGGTGGTGGTGGTGGTGGGGGGGCAGGCCTGATGATGTGTGAAGGGCCCCAAAATTTCTGATGGTGGCCCTGCCCCACCACACCCCTAGTCACGCATACCATAAAGATTTCATGAGAAAAATACGTTGTTTTATAATTCAAACCACACTGATTCTTTCTATCCTGGTTCATTTTCCTTCATATTAATATTTTAAAATTAATATATCAATTTCAAGGATGAGAATAAAGTTTAGAGTCAATCAAACACATTTTTTAGTAGAGAAATATATATATTTACATAGAAAGAGGGACAAAGTCCTGAAAGAGGGACAAATGAGGAGGAAAGAGGGACAGGGATCCCAAAGAGAGACTGTCCCTCCAAAAGTGGGACAGTTGGGAGCTATGACATAACTAATGCAACCTTACTGTTGGGCAACATTTTTTGTTTGAATTCAGGTCCAAGTAAAATTATTTGTGTTCAGTAAAACTGGTGCATCCTGTCTATTCAAGAGGCACTGTAGTGAAATAATATAATGAATGAAATTGCTTTTAGAAATAATTTATCACGGGTGTTGCCATCTTTCAGCTGCAGCTCTGTGGAAAGTTTGTTTCAGAGAATTCAGTGCAAATAATGCCTGGTGTCCTAGAATGCTCTGAGGACAATTCCGCATTGCTAAACAGCCTAGGCTAAGCATCACTGGGAGGGCGGGGCTACATACCAGTACACAGCCATATATAGCTATAGGAAGTGTTTCTGATGCTGAAACCAGGAGAATAACCTTTAAAGTGGGTATCCTGAATAATTTACTGCATTCCACTATATGTCACTGCAGCATTTCTTTAATCATACTGTGGTCACCATTTCATAACCTATAGTGACAGCTCCTGTCACACTGAACTCTGTCCTCCATAACACAACCACATGTGTCTGTTGTGAGCCAACTACGGGGCCAGACAAGGCCATAATTCACGGTTAGCACCCATTTGATCTAACAAGCCTTTTCATCTCTAGCTAGTTTAAAATTCAAGGCTGTGCCCCCAATTTATATGCTGCAATAAACTGTATTCTGTTTCCCCTAAAGAGAGTCTGAAAGGGGTGTTCCCACTTTAATTACATTGCATGTACCATATGTAAGTGGACATTCTTTACCTGGCGTAGGTGGTAGCAACCTCCTGCCAGTAGTGGTGGCTCTGCTCTCCAGGGTGCCATTAGCTGGAGGAGCTGCAGAAGGTGGAACATTGTAATCCGCTCTTCAAGATACGCTGATCGCTCCAGCTGCTGCGGCTGCCACTCCAGCGAGTTAGCAGGGTGCCTCTTCCCTCCTCACAGGCATGTACGTTCTGGCATGATGTCACATGCCTGCGTGGCACGTCAAGGAGCGCGCCACTGCTGGAGGATGAAGAGTAACCATGGCAACCATGATGCCATCATAGCCCCAGGCAGAATCAAGTAATGTATGTCCCGACTCTTGGCCACCTCACTCCCCTCAGCCAACACCGTCCGCACCCCTGACAGTTCAGGCCACAGCATCCGGCGGCCACTACAGACATTTTTAAAGGGGCAATAGATGCGTGGGGGCCCCTATGGATTCTGGGGGCAATTGCCCCCCTTGCCTTAATTGAAGCGCCGGCCCTGTTCCGTCCCACAGGTGATGTAGATGCCTCGCGCTGGTGACGTGGAGCTGTGCGATTAAGCACACTTTTCCAGTGCTGTATATACTATACTGTAATATAAATGTTATATCTATTAATAAAAGATTAATTCTAGGCACAGTCAGCATATACTGTCAGGCTGTATAATGGTAAGCACAGCTTTAATACAAGGTTTTCACACTGGTTTCTTCAACTAGATGTTCAAGCATTACTGTGCTTGTATGCTAGCCTTGCAACACATAGCTGTCTCTTGCAGCATTTCATAGCTCCCAACTATGCCCGTTTTGGAGGGACAGTACCTCTTTGGGGACCTTGTCCCTCTTTCTTCCTCATTTGTCCCTCTTTCATGACTGATGTATAGATCTATGTAATCATCTGTATTTTATCCAGGGCTGTGGAGTCTGTACAAAAATCTTCCGACTCCTCCGTTTATGAAATCACCAACTCTGACTCTGGGTACCCAAAAATGGCTCCAACACCTCGACTCCGACTCCTTAGTGTAATACTTACCGGGGCTGAGGATTTTGTACAAAAATCATCCAACTCCAACTCCTCCGTTTATGAAATCACAGACTCCGGGTACCCAAAATTACTCCAACTCCACAGCCCTGATTTTATCTACTGACAAATGTGTTTAATTGACTCTAAACTTTATTACCGCTCTTTAATTTGATATATTTATTATTTTCAAATGTTAATATGAAGGAAAATAAACCAGGATAGAAGGTACCCGTGTGGTTTAAATTTATAAAATAACATATTTTTCTTTTGAAATCTTTATGGTATGCGTGACTAGGGGTGTGCCGGGGGCGTGATTAAGGGTGTGGTTTAAGTGTCCCTATTTCTTATCACAAAATGTTGGGAGGTATGGCCAGGTCCGGTTCTAGACTTTTTGCTGCCTTTGCTGACTTTTTGCTACCTGTCTGAGGATTCGTCCCACACCCGATTTGGAATGATCGCACAGCACCCAACAATTTACTCTGCTTCATTTAGTGTTTTCACATGACATGCTGCAGCTCAACACAATAGCACACTGGCTGGCTGTGAGTCTGTGCCAAACAGACTGCTAACACTCAGCCACTCCATTCCTCCTCAGGAAGGTACACACAGTACAAAAAATGCTGACCCTGAAATCTCTGCGCCTGATGCAAATGTTTCACCTTGCTTCATGAGAGAACCGGCCCTGGGTATGGCATTTAATTGTAAAACCTCAGTCCTTCGCAGACTGTGATAGAGCAGATAGGATAACTGTAAGTAAGATTTCCTAGTGAGAGTTGTAATGGAGCAAGAGAGACAATGTGGACTTTGTGCGCAAACTGGTGTTCTGTGTGCTGAACTGCGAACAATCAGCATGTGTCCTGCTACAGCGAAGTGGGTAAAAAGGGCGCCTGCTGTGCCGTGAAATACAGGGCACTGTTATACGATAAAATAGCAATGATAAAATAGTAGCTAGTCCCAAATTTCCAGCTATTGCTGCTAATTACAGCTTGGCGGCAGGGGTGGGAGGGTTTTAAGGGTTAGGCTCTGCTAGGGGAGGTGGTTAATGGTTAGGCACCACGGGGGGTGGAGGGGGGTGGTTAAAGGGTTAAGTACCCCTTTGGGTGGGGATGGGTACACAAGCTAGGCTGCTGTCATCACAAACTAACGATAAATGATGGGTCTGGCGAGAATTGTGTATAAAAAGTGTCCCAATCATGGTAAAAGAGCGATTATTGTCCATGTAGGTGGATCTGTCCCAGAGGATTGGTTTAGACGAGTGTGGCAAATATCACACTTCTGGGTCCTCATCTTCGCGCTTCTGGGTCGAGAAAGCGAAAAGGGAGAAGACGCCGTTCCTCAGCCTCCGCCACTCCTGCAAAACAAACTCCGATCACTGCGCTTTTCCGGCCTAGGGAGTTGGCCTCCAATATGGCGTCTGATACACCGTCTCTCCCTTCCACGCCAGAACAGCAGACTCAGGCCCTGTTCTCCTCTCCCTCCCCACCCGATCTGCAACCAACGGGCCTCGATGCCAAGCTGGATCAGCTTTTCAACAATATTCACAAAGTGTTTAAGGACGAGCTCTCGACTGCAGTATCGGATCTCTCCGAGCAAATTAAAGATGTTGGAGATCAAGTAGCAGACCTCGAAAAGCAGACTGATTCTTTTGCGGATGCTTTGAATGCAGATAAAATTAAAATCGACGATAAGGCACAACAAATCGAGGAACTTCAAGCAAAGTTGGAGGACGTGGGGAACAGGGCGAGAAGGGCAAACCTACCCATCAGGGGGTTCCGGAAACCATCTCGGATCTAAAACCCATGGCTCTAAACCTGTTTTCAGCTTTGCTGCCTAATGTTGACCCGGCTAAGTACCATATACCTTCATTTTTAAATGTGTTATGGGGGGTGTGGGATGTGTAATTGTGGTTTTTGGGGTATACCTTCTGTATAAGTATGTTACTGAGAGACAGATGATACATAATTGTGCTGTTGGGGACACATACTGCTATGTTATGCAATTAAGCACGTGAAGAACACCTGCTTATGCATGCTGTGTAACCAGGCAACACCAGCTGGGTGGTAGTTTTTTTGTGGGGGAGACGTGTTAACTTTATTTGGGACACGTGAAGAGCAACTGTGTCATTGGGGGACACATCTGGCCAAATTATGTTAACTGGAAGATATGCTTTACTGCTACAATACTTGTTTTATTATGCCTCATACAGCTGTTTGTACAGTGGATTTTCTTTAATTATTCCATACTCGGTATATTTTAAGAAAGAACCCCGTGCAAGGCTTTGCGTTCCTAACTACCTCTGCCGTGCCTCAGGCTCAGGACTGCCCCCTTTTGAGCAAGATATTCAGTAGAGCGATCAATAATTTCAATTTAATTAAAATTACAATCTGATACAATATGCATTAATATCCAATAGATTCAATCATAGCCATCAAATCTGGTTGGGAAAATCGATGGGCACGTTTATCCTTTTTTATTCAAAGCATGTGTCTAACCATGGCATGAGGAATAGGGATTATTATTATTTAGTATTTGCAGTATATAGCGCCAACATCTTCTGCAGAGTATATTGTCATGTTACTTAACTGTCCCTGAGAGGGGCTCACAATCTAATCCCTAATATAGTCATGTGTCTGTATGTATTGTGAAGTGCATGTATCCTAGTCTAGGGCCTATTTTAGGGGGAAACCAATTAACTTATCAGTATGTTTTTTTGGATGTGGGAGGAAACCAGTGTGCCCAGAGGAAACCCACACAGACACCGTGCTGCCTCAAGGGTGACCAAAATTGTCACTGGCACTCTTTCCGTAGATCTTGGTTGAACTTCTGAGAATCAGTTTCGCCAAACTGGCATAGTCGAATAGAAAGTTACCATGTCATGCCAGGAGGGGTCTATGATAAATTTATGGGGGTTTATGTGGCGGATTTCCTAGGATGGGAGACCCATGGAATTTTTAATGGGGAGGGATCACATGGTTTGCAGTTATGCTCCTAGTGAAAATATTGGTATTGTCAATATAATCTGGTTCCCTTGCCCATTTTTGAATATATGGCTGAAGTCTGGACTATTGTAACATACTACTTTGTGGACTACCAACTAACAGACCAATCTGTACGGAAGTCGGCTGCTCATCTCATTCATATCCTTCTCGTTCCTCCTCTGCTGTTCCTCGCCTCCTGTCAAGCTCTTCATTGGCTGCCAGTTAACCAGAGGATCCAGTTTAAACTCTTAACCCTAACCTACAAAGCTCTCCACAAAGTGCATCTCACCACTAGTTTCCAGATACCAACCCAATCGTAATCTCAGATCTGCACACGACCTGCTGTTGTCCTCCTCTAGAATAACCTCCTCGTATACCATTCACGTTACGTATGCAAGATTTTGCAATTGCTTCACCCCTCCTCTGGAATGCCCTCCCACAACACAAATCCATCACTCTCCAATGTTTGTTACCTTTAAACGCTCTCTCAAAACTCACTTGTTCCGACAAGCATACGCTCTACCTTAGGCCACTTCAGCTTTGTCCTAAGGCCAAATTGCACTCCTACTAGATATCCTAAAACACACTGCCTCCAGGTATGTTTATTGTATACTACCCCACCTTTTGTTTCACCTCTATTCCTTTAGATTGTAAGCTCGCAAGGGCAGGGCTCTCTCACCCTTTTGTGTCTTGGAATTCATTATACATTTTATTCATCATGTTACTTTTGTCACTGTCATTATCAATTCTGTATTATGTATCAGTTCTGTATTTTTGTCACTTATTATATATTTTGTATATTGGTGTATTCCATTTGTCTTTATGATAATGTACCCCATGTTCATTTCTTACTTTGTACAGCGCCATGAAATGTTTTTCGCTTTGTAAATCAATAATGACAATAAAAAGTACATACACATATGTGACTTCCTCTGCCGGCAATCTTACCAACATTTGTACGTCTATTTATGGTTGTTTTATTTCTATTTACGATTTGTTTTTACGGATAACACTTGTTCGCTTCTCACCTAATGTGGCTTCAGACAAGAATTGGCTACTGATTTTGCAAGAATCTCACTAGACAAACAGTGGCATACCTACCATAAGGCTGCAGCCTCTTAGCTATATACTGGCACCTGTTCTGTGTGAGTAGATCTGGAACAAAGGAGGATGCAGCCTTGTGAGTCTCATCCAGATAGCATTGTGCGCAGCACGCAGGTACTTTATGTACTCTATTTCCTGATGATTTTTCAGCTCAGCTCAGACATCTTTTAACATAGGATATATTAATGCATCAGCCTGCATGCCGTGGATCAGAGCGGTTTTGAACTTTTAAAGTGAAAGGATACCCGAGCTGAAAACAAAGATTGTTCTTTTTCCTACCTGGGGCCTCTTCCAGCCTATGTAGTCTTGTTCCCTCACTGACCTCCTTGTCCCCATCCTTGTTCCGCTGTGCAGTAAAGTGTGCAACTTAGCTAAGTCATGCACTACTGCGAATGCGGAGGCCCGGTGGCATGTCTCCTTTGTCGCACTCCCGTAGTTGGAGCATTCCTAGCCTGTACATAATGCTGTATGGGACTGCAATAAAGCTGCCAAGCCACCGGGCTAGCATATGTGCAGTAGTGTATAACTTGGCTAAACCTTAGCCACACAGTTTACTGGGCTGCATGGCGGATGAATGATAGGACTGGGCAGGAGGACAATGAGGGAACTAGAAGTCTCTGTGGCCTGGATTCTGGAAGATGCTCCAGGCAAGGAAAGGATGTGAACAACTGTTATCAGCTCCAGGAATCTTATCACACACATTTACAATCTATTCTGCAGCAGCAGGCCACTGACTGCTTTCCCACACACACCGTAAAGCTGGCCATACACTGGCCCGATTTGCCGCCGTTTCGACAGCAGATTCGATCACTGGGATCGAATCTGCTGCCAATCGTTCGCGCTACACGCCGAATTTCGATCCATTTCGTCCGATCCCGTCGATCGCTCCGTGCGGAAAATTACCGTCGATCGCCCGCGGGTAGGGAGCGCGTCGCTAGCGGCGTTCGAGTGCCCAACGACCGACGCAATAGAGAGGCAATACATTACCTTCTCCGCCGGCGCGACTACCCCCGGTCACCGCTGCTCCGTGTCCGCGCTGGTCTCCGGCATGCTTCAGTTCCTCCTGCCCGGCAGGAAGTTTAAACAGTAGAGGGCGCTCTACTGTTTAAACTTCCTGCCGGGCAGGAAGAAGTAAAGCATGCTGGACCTGGAGACCAGAGTGGAGAAGACAGCGGACCCCTGGGGACTGGAGTCTCGCCGGCGGAGCAGGTAATGTATGCGGGCATGCGGGCGGGGGGAGCGGCGGCAGCACCACCACAACAGACTGTGAACGGTTTCAGGCTGAAATCGGTTCACAATCTGTTTGCAGTGAAGGTAGCCATACGATCCCTCTCTGATCAGATTCGATCAGAGAGGGATCTATCTGTTGATCGAATCTGATAGCAAATCGACCAGTGTATGGCTACCTTAATTTCAGTTCTTCTGGCAATCTGGGATAATTTATTCACAGAAGAACTGATTAATACAAGAACAACTGAAATCAAATGTGGGAAAGAAAGCAGTAGTCTTCTGCTGTAGAATAGAAATTGTATAATGCATCATACAGTATAGGTGCGAACACACGCACTACCGCCGGCAACGACTGGTCCGTCGGACCCTCCCGCTGGGTGGACGTTCAGCCGACAGTAGCACGTGTGTACGCGCTGAGCGCATCGTTCAGAAACAGCCTTATCAGTCCGCCGACAGCGTGTACACATGCACTACTGTCAGCTGAACGTCCGCCCAGTGGGAGGGTCTGAAAGACCCGTCGTTGCCGGATGTAGTGCGTGTGTACGCACCGTAACAGTTGGTCAGGTCTGTAGTTACCTTATCTACGGGTATCTTTGCAGAACTCTGCCTGCATCTCGGTCCATTCAGAGAAGTGTCCCTGTGGCTGTGTGCACTCACTGTCTGTGTCGCTCGGCAGACAGTTCTCACCATTTCCTACCCCCAGCAACCCCAGCATCACTCCACGCTGTGACTGGAAGCAATCACAGGAGGGGGATGAGGCTGCCTGGCTAGCCAATTGACGAGCGGCTGCAAAGCGACAGAAGAGTCAAGTGCGCCATGAAAGAGCCACGCACCGCACTATTGCCAGGGTGACATTTATATGGGTAGGAGCAGCGGAGCAGGGCAGGGGAGCTAAACGGGGACAGACGCTGGTGGCCACCGGCCATCTCAATCATCATGTGGAGCACGGACTCGGACCTGGCTGGGAGGGAGGGGCGATTTTACTCACAGTGACTGGTGCGCCCCTCTGGAAGGTGAGTGAGGGGCGCCTATGGCAGGTGCCCTATGTACACCCCTACAGATCCACCACGGGTAATGCCAGAGTGCCCTAGACAATTGATTATTTATCCTGATCATAGTAATTAATGATGCAGGGCAGTCTGCCATTGCAGAAGCCAGTGGCACTGAAATCTTCCGCAGCACTGTATAGAGTACAGAGTTTCATAACGGTTAGCTCTGTCCACATTCTGGTGACCCCTTTTGCCCCCAAATCCCTCAAAATTTGCAGCGACACGCTCAACGCCCCAACCCGTAATCCTCCCATCAAACAAATTGGTTGTTTTTGGGGGGGGGGGGTTTAATTCCCTAGGTAAGCCACTGTAGCCAAACTTGAAGATTTTGCTTGCTCTTCTCTAATGTGTGATATTTGCTTCCAGCACTGTCTAGTGTAAATCATAATTTATAATCAATCTTCTGCTGCTTTAACATTTGATTATTATTATATAAACTTTATTTATAAAGCTTTAACCTATTATAAGCAGCACTGAACAATACATAGGGGAGACATTATAACGTTAAAAGATGTTACACAGGGACATTGTAGCATTCAGCACTGGTACTCAAAATGGTGATATTTGTGATGGGGTCCTTTAAAGTGGACCTAAACTCTTGCACAGCAGACAAGAAAAACATATATAGTTGCTGAAAAATTCACCCTGTGTGTGTTTGCAGGCAACAGCCGGTCTAATTCCCCTTTATCTGTAAATAATCAGCTTGTGTAAAACTGGTCTGCGCAGCAGTTTGCTTTGTTCTGAGCTAATATGTAAACACTGAAGGTTAACCCTTTCTGTGCTCCCAGGATACCAGGAAGTAAACACTGCAGGGTTATTGTAAGATGTCTATAAGTTGTAATGTTTTCTTTAAAGGTTATTATGCTGCTGCATATCTTTTGGAGCAGAGAGGAATTTCTGAGTTTAGGTCTCAATCAATCTGAGTTTAGGTGTCAATCAACACAATCATTAACAGGCTTTTCAGGGACACTATTCAGGGCTCTTTCAAATGGCTCAATGGTGCACTAAATGTGCTATTTAGCTGCTCAGTTGCTGGGGTTAGGTGCCTTTCGATTGCAAAATAATGCAATGAAGCACTAAGTGTTTGTATGGGTGGTTAGTTAGGCTGTTAGTCAGCATTGACCCTCTGCCTATGTGTCTGTCCTTCAGCCAGCACAACAGTTGACCAAAAGCTGGAAACACTGCAGAAGCCCAGGGACACCACTGGCTGATTTGAGAGTGAGGACGACATCTGACTCAGTACGTGCTCTCTTCATCTCACTTTTTAGAGTCTTAAGAGGATACAGGAAATTGGGATTTTGAAGGGCTGCATGCATCACGATAAAACGTTCACACTTCACTAGAATCACTACTTATAATCTGCTGAGCTTGGGAATTTCCACCGAGCCTGAACATAATTTCCACCAAGTCTGAACGCAGTGCTGCAGGGATCCTGGATATTAAGTCACATTACCACAGCAACAGATGACGTCCTCTTAAGCAACCTACAGGAAATTGTCTCTGTCACTCTCTTTGTAAATACTTGAAATCCAGGAAAATAAACAAAAAAAAAAAGACCATAATTGCAGGTAGAAGCTGCATGCCAGCTGAGATCACAGGAAACCTACGGCCATTATGTTTAGGATGATGAGGTCATTGTGAAAAAAACACAAAACAAGCATGTCACAAAGACACCTCACAATTAATGAGGTTTCCACTTCCTCAAGCCAGAAAAGTTCATGTTAAAAACATCCACGTGCCTCAGGTATACGATACCGCACGTGTGATTATATACATTGATACAGTGTGATTAAAGTACACCTAAGGCGAGTTCGGGGGGAAAAAAAAGTTAGATATTTTTCTTCCAGCAACAAAAAAAATAGATACCTTAGTAGTTGGAAGTAGTGATTGGCCATATCTAGGAGACCTCATGGAGAAGCATGTGGTTTGATCCGCTGATTTTATAAAGCTCTGATTTGCTATGATCACATCCTGCTTTTTAACACACAATCATGACTAGCAAATCAGACACTTACACATCTATCACCTGACCAAATTGATCACATGCTTCTCCATGAGTTTTCCTAGATCTGACCATCACTAGTTGGAAGCAGGGGCGTAGCAATAGGGGGTGTAGAGCGACCGCATCGGGGCCCTTGGGCCAAAGGGGCCCCTAGGGGGCCTCCCTCAACTACAGTATTAGCTCTCTATTGGTCCTGTGATCATAATAATTACTTCTATAGATACTTTAAATAGTGGTAATCATAAACCAACTGCTCCCCATCCCCTTCTTGCACCTCTGACATAGTAGTTGCCATTGGCAGGTTTTGGTGCGCTGTATCAATGGTTATGTATAGAGTGTTTGGGGGGGCCCCAATGTAAAACTTGCATCGGTGCACACAACTCCTTAGCTACGCCACTGGTGGGAAGCCTCTGAATAGTCTAAAGCAGTGTTCCCCAACCCTTTCCTCAAGGCCCAGTGCACAGTGCATGTTTTGTGGAAATCCACAGAGGTAGAAGAGAACCAGAGACGAAGCACCCTCATGTATTTTACCATATATACAGGCTCGGACTGACCCACCGAACTACCGTTTTTTCCTTCGATGGGCCCCGGCCTCTCCGCCTCCTGGGGGCCCCAGAGCTGAGAAGGAGGGGGCACAGCGCAGGAAGTGACGAAATTGTGCAGAGAGCAGCAGGAGGGGGGGAGCCTCCCCCCCTCCCTTACTTAGGGGCCCCTCTTCCGCGCTACCCCCCCCTCCCCTCCAAAATTGCAGCCAGCCAGCGGCAGCAGCGGGGGATAGCTTGCCGGCATGAGATCCATAGCTCTGCGTGCCGCTGGCTGGTGTGGTCTCCTGCACTGACTCTATCCAATCACGCTCTCGCAGTACTTCCTGTGAGAGCGTGATTGGTCAGTGCAGTGCAGGAGATCAGACCAGCCAGCGGCACACAGTGCTATGGATCTGATCATCCTGGTAAGTGATTCCCTGCTGCTGCCGCTGGCTGGCTAGCTGCAACTTTGGAGGGGGAGAGCACGGAAGGGGGGGGCCCTAGGTGAGGGAGGGAGGCTTCCCCCCCTTCCCGCTGCTCTGTGCACAATTTCTTGCCTTCCTGCACTGTGCCCCCCTCCTTCCTAGCTCTGGGGCCCCCACTAACTGGTGACCAGCCTTTGTGGGGATATCTGCCGCCAATCTGATAGTATTTTGTGGGGATATCTGCTGCCAATCTAATTGCATTTTGTTGGGAAATCTGCCGCCAATCTGATTGCATTTTGTGAGGATATCTGCCGCCAATCTATTTGCATTTTGTGAGGATATCTGCCGCCAATCTGATTGTATTTTGTTGGGAAATCTGCCGCCAATCTCATAGCATTTTGTGGGGATATCTGCCACCAATCTAATTGCAATTTGTGGGGATATCTGCCACCAATCTAATTGTATTTTGTGGGGAAATCTGCCACCAATCAAATTGCATTTTGTGGGGATATCTGCCGCCAATCTGATTGCATTTTGTGGGGATATCTACCGCCAATCTATTTGCATTTTGTGGCTATATCTGCCGCCAATCTAATTGCATTTTGTGGGGATATCTGCTGCCAATCTAATTGCGTTTTGTGGGGATATCTGCCGCCAATCTGATTGTATTTTGTCGGGAAATCTGCCGCCAATCTGATTGCATTTTGTAGGGATATCTGCCACCAATCTGATTGCATTTTGTGGGGATATCTGCCACCAATCAAATTGTATTTTGTGGGGATATCTGCTGCCAATCTGATTGCATTTTGTGGGGATATCTGCCGCCAATCTAATTGCATTTTGTGGGGATATCTGCCGCCAATCTATTTGCATTTTGTGGGGATATCTGCCGCCAATCTAATTGCATTTTGTGGGGATATCTACCGCCAATCTGATTGTATTTTGTGGGGATATCTGCTGCCAATCTAATTGCAATTTGTGGGGATATCTGCCGCCAATCTAATTGCATTTTGTGGGGATATCTGCCGCCAATCTGATTGTATTTTGTTGGGAAATCTGCCGCCAATCTGATTGCATTTTGTGGGGATATCTGCCGCCAATCTATTTGCATTTTGTGGGGATATCTGCCGCCAATCTAATTGCATTTTGTGGGGATATCTGCCACCAATCTAATTGTATTTTGTGGAGAAATCTGCCGCCAATCTGATAGCATTCTGTGGGGATATCTGCCGCCAATCTGATTGCATTTTGTGGGGATATCTGCCGCCAATCTGATTGCATTTTGTGGGGATATCTGCCGCCAATCTGATTGTATTTTGTTGGGAAATCTGCCGCCAATCTGATAGCATTTTGTGGGGATATCTGCCGCTAATCTATTTGCATTTTGTGGGGATATCTGCGGCCAATCTAATTGCATTTTGTGGGGATATCTGCCGCCAATCTGATTGTATTTTGTGGGGATATCTGCCGCCAATCTGATTGTATTTTGTTGGGAAATCTGCCGCCAATCTGATTGCATTTTGTCTGGAAATCTGCCGCCAATCTGATTGCATTTTGTCGGGAAATCTGCTGCCATTTGACTACTTGATGAATTATCATGAGGTATGTAACTACTTGATTATTTTATCTAAAATGTATCTGGTCAGACATAATGTCTGTGAATAACACCGCTACTTATTTTGTGTCTTTTTATTTTTTTTATATTTTAAAGTCTGCCCATGACTCATCATGACCACGCCCATGTTCCAGTGCGTGGTGACACTCATTTACCTTTGCCGCAGCGCGCTGAGCGCGCTGCATGTGGACACATCCCTGTTGGAGACTGTCCTCAGAAGTGCTCACAATCTATTCCCTACCATAAAATAATGCAAAATTTCTAGAGTACATGTGTATGTGAGCCCAAAATGGGGGGAGGGGGGGGGGAATGAGGAGAGGGGGCGAGCCCCAGGCTGAAACTTCCTTGGTGGGCCCTTAGTGTCTCAGTCCGACCCTGCATATATCAATGGGAACATGACAGTAAACACCTACCCTGCTCTTGGTTTCATTCTTCTCTGCTAAATCTGCCTTGAGCGCCGTCGTCTGTCTGCCTGCTTGATATAGTTACTATGTTAATTACATAGTAATTATATAAATTACATAGTTGCTATGGTAAGCAGCATGCGTAACTATGGAAGGCACGCTACGCTGCAAAGCTGAGCGTAGCGTGCAGCCTTAAATTTAGCTTGCGGTGCTGTCATGGAGCTTGCACTGATATAGCAGCGCAGCTTCATGAATCAGCCTCTTGGTTTTGTAGCCTTTGAAGACATGACATGTAACTAAAGCCTGTCACTCCCCAAGTGCACACATTACCTGTACTGTGCTACTTCACTCTGTGTCTATCCATCTCTGCATACATATTCTGTATGCACTGTACATTGCATTTAAAGGACCAGTATTGACGAAAAACAAAAGCACTTAAAATCTGACAGAACTGACAGGTTTTGGACTAGTCCATCTTCTCTTGGGGGGGGGGGGTGTTGGTGACTTCCAAAGCATTTCCTGAATGGCAGTAGCTGGGTTCACACATAAAAGGTGTCCAGTCCTCACCTGTCGGTTTTTGACAGTCGGCATCAGTTTTTGTAAGTTTTGTATGAGTTTTCAATGTATTGATTCACACAAAAATCTGTACATTTCTGGTCCAGTCCTGTCCTGTCAGTTTTTAATCAGTTTTGTATGAGTTTGTTATGGCTGTGATCACACATAAAAGGTGTACATTTCCGGTCCACTCCTGTCCAGTCAGTTTTGTATCTGTTTTCTATGGATGTGTTCACACATAAAAGATGTACAGTTCCAATCCTGTTGGGTAAAACTGATCGAGAACTTATGCAAAACTGGTGCAAAACTGACAGGACTGGATTGGACCGGAAATGTACAGATTTATGTGTGAACCAAGCCTTACTGACAAAATAGTAAGATACCAGCAAGGCTCCCTACTCACTTGCACACTATTTTGGCAGTTAGATTTAGCAACTGCCATTCAGGAAATGCTTTTGAAAACAAAGAAGTAGCAGTAGGGTATTGTACCGGGAAACAGTAAATTCGGGCGCCTGAGGCTAGTGGACAAATCGGGCGCCGCCATTCACTCCTATAATAAATATCGTTTAATGGGCGCCCGATAGGAAAAAAGGGCGCCGGTGAAAAATAACGTTTTAAAAGCGGCGCCCGGAGACTTAAAGAGAACCTGTACTGAGTAAAAATATTTAAAATAAACACACGAGGTAACTTCAAATGAACATTGCATAGTTACCTTGCCATCAGTTCCTCTCAGAAGCTCACCATTTTCTTCTTACAGTGATCCCTTCCAGTTCTGACAATATTTTGTCAGATCTGAAATATATCAGTTGCTGTCAGTAAAATATCAGTTGCTGTCAGTTATAGCTGAGAGAAAAACTGATGTACCAGGTAATGTCCATGTTTCCCTATGGCTCAAGTGGGCGATGTTACAGTTAAACTGTGTGCTGACCAGAAAGCGGTTATGGGTAATAGCCATTTTCAAAATGGAGGACGGAAAATTCCCTTGATCACAGTGAACAAATAGGACGCGGGACAGGAGAAAGACACTGAGGAGTAGACTACATGGAAGGTAAGTATGACTTGTGTATGCTTATTTTGACTTTTAATTGTCAGTTCAGGTTTTCTTTAATGTTTTATTACTGCTTCTCATGATTACACATTATTTAATGATTTATACATTTTTAAATATTATTTTTAAACGAAAAACAGTACAATATTTGTTTTCAAACATTATTTTTAAACGAAAAACAGTACATTTTTTTTTTTTACATTATTTTTAAACGAAAAAACCAACAGGGGGGTCTTAGGTTTAGGCACCAACAGGGGGGTCTTAGGTTTAGGCACCAACAGGGGGGGTCTTAGGTTTAGGCACCAACAGGGGGTCTTAGGTTTAGGCACCAAAAGGGGGGTCTTAGGTTTAGGCACCAACAGGGGGGTCTTAGGTTTAGGCACCAACAGGGGGGTCTTAGGTTTAGGCACCAACAGGGGGGTCTTAGGTTTAGGCACCAACAGGGGGGTCTTAGGTTTAGGCACCAACAGGGGGGTCTTAGGTTTAGGCACTAACAGGGGGTCTAGGGGTTAGGGGTAGGTACAGGGAGGGTTACTTAGGCACCAACAGGGGGGGTCTTAGGTTTAGGCATCAACAGGGGGGTCTAGGGGTTAGGGGTAGGTACAGGGAGGGTTACTTAGTAATTTTTTTTTTTTTAACGTTATTATACGTTTCAGTATTTAAACGAAAGATTAACGTTTTTACAATTGCCGATTTAATGCACATTATTTAATGATTTATAACTTTAAAAAACATTAATTTTAAACGAAATACAGTACAATACATTTGTAAACGTTATCCATGCTTATCGTTAAAAACCCGGCGCCCTTTTTTCCCAGCGCCCCTTTTTAACGTACGCATTGTACCGTGTTAGCCATCAGTAAAAGCAAGAAGTTTTAAATCAGGATTATACCGTTTATTGGCTAACTAAAAATGAATAAAAATAAGCAAGCTTTCGGCCTTGCAGCCTTCGTTGGGCTTATATCCTGTTAGTTTGCAAGCTGGTGGTACAGACAGCTTTATACATGCAACATCAAAAGGGTATATCCTGTTAGTTTGCAAGCTGGTGGTACATCCTGATTTAAAACTTCTTGAAAACAAAGAAAACTCTGAGAATCCCCCATGAGGAGATTGACTAGTTCAAAACCCATCGATTCTGCTTACTTTTTTTTGCTGTAGTGGTCCTTTAAATATGCATTTCCATGTTTACTCATAGATTACTACACACAAGATGGAAATAATTGTCTGATTCCCATCGATCAGACGGGAAATAGCATCTTGTGTACCCAGCAGTAACTGCTTGCCGACTGCGTCACGCCAATGGTGCGGCAGCCCCAGGACCGCCTAACGCTGATCGGCGTAAAGTCCTGGGGCAGCAGTTTGCAGGAGATCACATGCAGGCTGCGCGCGCATCTCCTGCTTGGTGGGCGGAGCTGAGCGATCGCCGTTCGGAAGACTGTTACACGGCGAAACCGCCATGTATTTACATGTACAGCGCTGCGATCAGCAGCAGCGCTGTACTGGGGAGAGCCGTGTCACATGGTTGTCCCCCTGGGGGACAAGAGAGCGATCGGCTCTCATGGGCAGAAGCCTATGACAGTCTATCGCCGTGATTGGCCGACTGGGGGGAGGGAGGGGTTGTAGAATAAAAATAGATTAAAAAAAAATAGTACTAAATATTAAAAAAAAAATTTAAAAAAAAAAAGGGGGGGGGGGGGGGGGAATCACTTGTGTGCGGAGCTGTACGGCCATGCAGCTTGGCCTTAAAGCTGCAGTGGCCAATTACGTAGAGAATAGCCTGGTCACTAGGGGGGGTTCAACACCAAGGTCCTCAAGAGGTTAAACGTGATTCACTGTCCATCCTCAACGCGAATTGGCACAAATTTACACATTACATTGTAATGAGGTTTTTCAGTGGATAAAGTATTGGTTTATGTATAAATACATAGCATCAGGGATGCTGCTTGGCCCAGACGAACCAAGCAACCGCTTGGGGCCTCACCCACAGCAGGGGTATCTCATACTGCCAGGGCGTCCTCTCTGTGACTTGTATGGCCTTCGCTGCCTCCAGGTCACTCATACAGAGACCTCAGATCATTATCAACATGAACAGAGGAGAGAGTGTCGCAGTCACCACAGAATATATTTAGAAAAGGAAATTCAGAAGTGAGGTAATTGGTCTTTTCCTGCTTTTGAAATATGCCGCACAGTTACTGTGCACTGTTCTCCTTTCATTAGGTCGTCTCTGATCTATTGTAAGTGCTGGAGATGGGGAGGCAGCAGGTCAGGAAGCTACTTAAAGTGGAGTCCCAGTTATCCTGAACTCAACTAACCAGAATTCTCACCCAACTGAACAAATTACCGACAGTACTCACAGTGGTGAAAGCCAGCTTCTTAGGGTTTTTGCTTAAACATTGAGTTTCATGGCTCCCCTAAGGTTAATATACTTTTAGTTACTGTATTTTAACATTTAAAACAGAGTTTATGGTATGAATATAGAGTGGGGTAGGTCTATTTTTAACATTGAGTCTCTGCTATACTACCAGTGACACCAATGCTATATTCAGGATGGGAAGGACTTGACTGCCTATACTGGGGGTACAACTTTGGCTACCTACCTATGCAGGAGGACTAACTATTTTTTGGGGGCCACAAAAACCATAGCAGCGCCCCTGCATAGAGTATAAGTTGACATTGTTCAAGTGTGTGCCTAGGTCTGAGGGCTCCATCAAGAGGCCTCACAGTGTCTAGCTATGCTGTTAGTAAGACCCCAAAATCTTGCTGCCAGTTTGTATCTGTGGACACCTTTAGATGACGAGGAGGTGACAAACTGTATCAAGATTCATTCACGTAGCAAACTGGAAGATTCCGAAGAATTCCTAATCTTTTTCTGAAATATGTAATCCACCACTGTCTGTCATACTATTGTTCTGCCAAGACGGAAACCAGAAATCTGTAAATAGTGAAGAGAGCTGAATCAGCACTGATTCTGAAACAACTCATGCCTCACGTGCTTGCACTCGGAAGCTGGCTGGAATAGAACAAGGTTACTGCTGCCTAGGGAATAAGGGAGCGGGAAATTGGGGGTGTGCCACCAGGCAGAGGAGAAGAACATGATCATGTTCTACCAGTGTGTAGAAGGAACAGGATTTACACCATTTATAGAAACTGCAGTGTGTCATCAGTACACAGTGTTATCTCACTCACTGTCTTTCCCTCTGAGGAGGGGGAACATCATGACAAAGCACTATACTCACTATTTTTTGCAACCTAATCCCTCTGTCCCTGCTACTTCCTCATTTGTTGCGCTAATAAATATATGTATTTTGTAATGGCTGGTTCACACGAGTGCATTTTCGGCAGTCAACAAAAGCATTGATTAAAAGGAATCTACCGCCGCTTCATTCAAATAGACGGAAGCATTTTTTAAACGACGGTGACGCCAGTTGGCGCGGTTGATGTAAACATCGTGGTAGATTAAGTGGTCTCATCTTGGACGCTATGTGTTATGTCCAGTGTCGGCTGTGTTTGTGGTTCCACATCCCCCTAGGGCAGTGATGGCTAACCTTGGTGGCACTCCAGCTGTGGTGGAACTACAAGTCCCACGGGGGATTGCAATACTCTGACAGCTCTAAGCATAACTCAGGGAGGCAGAGGCATGATGGGATTTGTAGTTTTGTCACAGCTGGAGTGCCAAGGTTAGCCATCACTGCCCTAGGGGCTCAAAACATTGTGGGAACCGATGCAAATTGATGCCAAACGTTTTTTTGCATCGTAGCAGAAAACGTTTAGCTTAGGCTAAACAAGCTGCCGCCAGACATCCATCTACACCAAGCCTAGTGGATGTATTTACAGACGATGCCACTACCATGTTCTAAAGTTCTAAGGCTCCTTTCACACTGTGGGCTCGACTCACAAATGCGTGATAACTGCTATGACAGCAGGTATCACACGATGTGCCGCTCGCAGCGCTTTTCACGCGAACAGCGTTAGTTCACGTGATAAGCGAAGGTTTCCGCGCGATCACGTGCGTGTTTCACGTGAAACGCGCATGTGATCACGCGGAAACCTTTGCTTATCACGTGAACTAACGCTGTTCGCGTGAAAAGCACTGCGAGCTGTACATCACGTGATAACTGCTGTCATAGCAGTTATCACGCGTCTGTGAATCGAGCCCAGTGTCCGTTGTGTCACAACGGACAATATCATTGCATCACAACATGACGCCGTGATATTCCTATGGGGCTATCACATTGATTGTGGTGCTGCGCATTCCATCAGTATAACCCACAGCTGGCAGTGTGTTTACAGGGCAATGTGTGTGCTTACAGTCACAGCGAGGCATACTTTTATTGTACAGTACACCTCAATGAATGGTCACAGCAAAATGGTACTGGGTGTTGCAAATTTTCAGCTAAGTTGCGTTGCGATTACATAGCGTATGAACTGAGTAAAATTATTATTTAAAATAAACACATGCTGTACCTGCAAATGAATATTACATACTTACCTCGCCATCAGTTCCTCTCAGAAGCTCACCATTTTCTTCTTACAACAATTCCTTCCAGTTCTCTGACAAGATTTTGTCAGAACTGAAATATACCAGTTGCTGTCAGTTATATATCAGTTGCTAAAAACACACGATTGGTTCACACGATGGCCAGGGGCCCCGGACCTCTATCACTGGCCGGGGCCCCAAGGCCAACACGTGATACCTGGAGGGGAGTGCAGGTGGGCCTGGACCTCTCACACCCAGGCTCTGGACCTCTCACATCCAGAAAACCCACCAACACTGCCTCCATACTGAATGCTAAATTCAACACACACAAGCAATAGAACACAGCAGTACATGCATCCAGCTACATTTGAAATCGGTCAGCAGGTGCTCGTCAGCCAATCAGGATGCACTGTCATACACCCTTTACCTGCCATACCACATCTAGCAGCCATTAGCATTCAGGTGGGAGGCTTCAGTTGGACGCCATCGCAAGATTGCGTCGCTAGCAGGACCGCCCCGTGCAGGCATCCCTCCCACAGGGGTCCCTCCCTAACCGCTCACCTGTCCGCCATGTCCTAGAGCTGAAAGAAAACGTTTAAAAACACACAATTGGTTCACACGATGGCCAGGGGCCCCGGACCTCTCTCACTGGCCGGGGCCCCAAGGCCAACACGTGATACCTGGAGGGGAGTGCAGGTGGGCCTGGACCTCTCACACCCAGGCTCTGGACCTCTCACATCCAGAAAACCCACCAACACTGCCTCCATACTGAATGCTAAATTCAACACACACAAGCAATAGAACACAGCAGTACATGCATCCAGCTACATTTGAAATCGGTCAGCAGGTGCTCGTCAGCCAATCAGGATGCACTGTCATACACCCTTTACCTGCCATACCACATCTAGCAGCCATTAGCATTCAGGTGGGAGGCTTCAGTTGGACGCCATCGCAAGATTGCGTCGCTAGCAGGACCGCCCCGTGCAGGCATCCCTCCCACAGGGGTCCCTCCCTAACCGCTCACCTGTCCGCCATGTCCTAGAGCAGAAAGAAAACGTTTAAAAACACACGATTGGTTCACACGATGGCCAGGGGCCCCGGACCTCTCTCACTGGCCGGGGCCCCAAGGCCTGATTGGCTGACGAGCACCTGCTGACCGATTTCAAATGTAGCTGGATGCATGTACTGCTGTGTTCTATTGCTTGTGTGTGTTGAATTTAGCATTCAGTATGGAGGCAGTGTTGGTGGGTTTTCTGGATGTGAGAGGTCCAGAGCCTGGGTGTGAGAGGTCCAGGCCCACCTGCACTCCCCTCCAGGTATCACGTGTTGGCCTTGGGGCCCCGGCCAGTGAGAGAGGTCCGAGGCCCCTGGCCATCGTGTGAACCAATCGTGTGTTTTTAAACGTTTTCTTTCAGCTCTAGGACATGGCGGACAGGTGAGCGGTTAGGGAGGGACCCCTGTGGGAGTGATGCCTGCACGGGGCGGTCCTGCTAGCGACGCAATCTTGCGATGGCGTCCAACTGAAGCCTCCCACCTGAATGCTAATGGCTGCTAGATGTGGTATGGCAGGTAAAGGGTGTATGACAGTGCATCCTGATTGGCTGACGAGCACCTGCTGACCGATTTCAAATGTAGCTGGATGCATGTACTGCTGTGTTCTATTGCTTGTATATATCAGTTGCTGTCAGTTACAGCTAAATGGAAAACTGAAGTGCAAGGTAATGTCCAGCGTCAGACTGACCCACCGAATTACCGTTGTAAAATTGGATAGACCCCCTTTAAGAGCTGTGATGTCACCAGTCACATGACCATAGGGCCCCCCTCTCCTCTTTCTCTTATATCCAGGCCAGCGGCAGCGCCAGTGAGTCAGATATCAGCCAGGCGTCGCGTGGTGACGTGACGTCATCACGCTAGCCGTGCGGTGCGGTCCGGAGGCCTATAAAAAGACTCATTCTTTCTCACATGACAAGCTCCGCCTCTGTCCGCACCGCATCATCACTGCACGCCGCCTGGCACCAGACAGAGGCCTGGCTGGAGACGCAACAGCCCGCAGGGGGAACGCCTGTCTGTTTGAGGTGAGGACCTCGTCTGACTGACTAGAGTGGACTCTGAGGGACTGACTGAGACTGAGGGAGAGGCAGCTGCCCGCACCCACACTGTCTGACGCCGGGACCTGCCACGCTGCCAGCCCAGGCTCAGCTGCCCAGCCAGGTGTGTGTGTAGTGTTGGGGGGACGCCGTTGTGCACTGAAGACAGGGCAGGGGAGGAGACAGGAGAGAGGGACCAGGGCAGGGGCACTTGGTTGGTGTGTGGCCTGGAGTCTGAAGGCCAAAGAGGCAGGAGAAGGAGATGACGTGTGTGGGCAACTGGGAGGAGTTGCTGTCTCTGGTGTCTGGCTGCGGCATGCCTGCTGTGAGTCTGCCTGCCAGCCATGGGTGGTGGATGATGGGCACATTGGGCAGTCTCAGGCAGTGGTACACAATGCAGTGTGTTGGGGGGGGGGGTCATGCTTGGTGGTTCTGTGGTCTGGCTGGGGAAGAGGAAGGAGATGTGTGGGCAGCTGGCAACTGGGGAGTTGCTGTCTCTCTGGTGTCCGGCTGTGGTCTGCCGTAAGGCCTGCCAGCCAGGCCAACTCATGGTCATCATGAATCAGGCTCGGACTGAGAAGTACCGATTTTTTTTTTTTTTTAGGGCCCACCTTCCGCGCTCCCCCCCCTCCAGAATTGCAGCCAGCCAGCGGAACGGCTTACCGAGAGTGATAGCTCTGCATGCCGCTGGTCTGGTCTAGTCTTCTGCACTGACACTGTCCAATCACGCTCTCGCAGTACTTCCTGTGAGAGCATGATTGGACAGTGCAGTGCAGGAGACCAGACCAGCAGCGGCACGCAGAGCTATCTGATTCTCCCGGTAAGTGATTCCCGCTCGCTGCCACTGCTGGCTGCAATTTTGGAGGGGGGAGCACGGAAGGAGGGGCCCTAGGTGAGGGAGGGGGGAGGCTTCCCCCCCTCCCGGCCGCTCTGTGCCCACTGCCTCCCCTTCCAGCATGGGGGTACCCACTAACTGGGGACCTGCCTACCTAAACTGGGGACACCTATAGACCTGGGTATATCTATACTGGGGACACCTATATACCTATATACCTGCCTACCTAAACTGGGAAATGTGCCGACTGTCGCCAATCTGATTGCATTTTGTGGGGATATCTGCCACCAATCTGATTGCATTTTGTGGGGATATCTTCTGCTAATCTGATTGTATTTTGTGGTGATATCTGCCACCAATCTGATTGCATTTTGTGGGGAAATCTGCCTCCAATCTGAATGCATTTTGTGGGGAAATCTGACACCAATCTGATTGCATTTTGTGGGGAAATCTGCCGCCAATCTGATTGCATTTTGTGGGGATATCTGCTGCCAATCTGATTGCATTTTGTTGGTGAATCTGCTGCCATTTGACTACTTGATGAATTATCATGAGGCATGTAACTACTTGATTATTTTATCTAAAATGTTTCTGGTCGGACCTAATCTCTGTGAATAATGCCGCTACTTATTTTGTGTTTTTTTTTTTTTTTAAGTCTGCCCATGACCCATCATGACCATGCCCATGTTCTAGTGCGTGGTGCGCGCGCCGCATGTGGACATATCCCTATTGGAAACTGTCCTCAGAAGTGCTCACAATCTATTCCCTACCATAATCATGCAAAATTTGTAGAGTACATGTGTATGTGAGCCCAAAATGGAGGGGGGGGGAGGAGGAGAGGGGATCGGGGGGGGGGGGGGGGGGGGAGACGGGATGGCGGGCCCCAGGCTGAAACTTTCTTTGGGGGCCCTTAGTGTCCCAGTCTGACCCTGGTAATGTCCATGTTTCCCTATGACTCATGTGGGCAATATAACAGTTTAACAGTGTGCTGACCCAGAAACTGTTACAGGGTCATCGCCATTTTTAAAATGAAAGATTGAGTATTCCATCGATCACAGGGGACAAACAGGATACAGGAGAGGAAAAAGAGAGTGATAAGTAGACTACATGGGAGGTAAGTGTATGTTTATTTTGACTTTTAATTGACTTTTAATTTTCGGTTCAGGTTTGGCATAAAGTAGTCTGAAAGTCAGCATTTCTACTTTGCTCTAAAAGATTCCTTACAGCTTTAACTGCTTGCCGTCCTTGTCACGCCGATGAGCGTGGATGCGGCGGCAGCCCCAGGACTGCCTAACGCCGATCGGCGTAAAGTCCTGGGGCAGCAGTTTGCAGGAGATCATGCACAGACAGCGCGCATCTCCTGCTCGGGGGGGGGAGGGGGGGGGATTGCGGAGCTCCACCCCTCCATCAGTCTCCGAGCAGCAATCGCCTCTTAGGAGACAGTTAGCCGTCACGGCTGTGTGACACGGCTGTCCCCTCCATTGCCTTAGCAGTGATAAGCCCCATTGCCTTAGCAGTGATAAGCTGTCATAGGCTGAAGCCTAGGACAGCCGATCACAGAGATTGGCTGGCGGGGGGAGGGAGGGCGGGCGGGCGTAGGGTTACAAAAATAAAAAAAGACACATTTTTAATAAAAAAAAAAAAAAACCTATATTGATTAAAAAAAAAAAAAACGCTGGGGGAGCGATCAGACCCCACCAACAACCTCTTTGTCGGTGGGGAGAAAAGGGGGGGGGAATCACTTGTGTGCTGTTGTGCGGCCCTGCAGCTTGGCCTTAAAGCTGCAGTGGCCCATTTTACATAAAATGGTCTGGTCGTTAGGGGGGTTTAACACTGCAGTCCTCAAGAGGTTAAAGCTACTATCCCAGAATTTTTTTTTTAGCAGAACATCACTGAAATGGTTAAACAAAGCTCTTTGCCCTGCTATTCAGCTTCAAATCCGCATCCAAACTGGAGATAACAGTATCTTTGTTTACAATCCAATGTTGATACATTGTCTGTAACAAGTAGAAAACACTTTCTGAGACGCTGTCTCTGCTTTAGGCACACAAAACAGTTCAGAATAACTCATTCGAAGATTTTAATATATAATAAAAAGCAGTTGGAATAAAATGCAATGACAATTTTCTGGGCAAGAAAAACTACTTTGGAAACTTGTAATTTGTAGACAGACAATATTACTTGTGCACAAAAGCAAATATGATAACTGTATGAATAATGCAAAGTAGAAAAAAAACACATTTTATTTAATGTTATGTCAGAGTTTCAGACCACTTTAAATTTATTATCCGCGTCCCCGGCCGCAATAGCGCCCTCTATAATGCTATTGCGGCCGGGGACGCGGATAATCAGCCGCGTTCCCAGCCTGTCGGCCGGTGACGGCCAAACCGGAAGTGGCTGCCGGCGAGTCCAGGTGTATCGGAGGGACACGGCGAGGGCACCGTTCAGCTACAGGAGGCTGAGGGGAGCCTCGGGTGAGTAAAAGTCATTTTTTTTCTAAGACTTAAATATCCCTTTAAGGTACCCACTAATGGTACATTTTTTTTGAACAATCTTACTAAATCTATGTAGGAGAAGGGTAAAGTGAGTGGATATACATTGAATGGGTATTTTAGGTAGTTCCTCACATTACATATTACTATGTGCAGCATATTACTATGACATGCACTACATGATACATACATACAGTGGCTTGCAAAAGTATTCGGCCCCCTTGAAGTTTTCCACATTTTGTCACATTACTGCCACAAACATGAATCAATTTTATTGGAATTCCACGTGAAAGACCAATACAAAGTGGTGTACACGTGATAATTGGAGCGAAAATCATACATGATTCCAAAAATTTTTTACAAATAACTGCAAAGTGGGGTGTGCATAATTGTTCAGCCCCCCTGAGTCAATACTTTGTAGAAACACCTTTTGCTGCAATTACAGCTGCCAGTCTTTTAGGGTATGTCTCTACCAACTTTGCACAGCTAGAGACTGAAATCCTTGCCCTTTCTTCTTTGCAAATCAGCTCCAGCTCAGTCAGATTAGATGGACAGCGTTTGTGAACAGCAGTTTTCAGATCTTGCCACAGATTTTCGATTGGATTTAGATCTGGACTTTGACTGGGCCATTCTAACACAAGGATATGTTTTGTTTTAAACTATTCCATTGTTGCCTTGGCTTTATGTTTAGGGTAATTGTCCTGCTGGAAGGTGAACCTCTGCCCCAGTATCAAGTCTTTTGCAGACTCCAAGAGGTTTTCTTCCAAGATTGCCCTGTATTTTGCTCCATCCATCTTCCTATCAACTCTGACCAGCTTCCCTGTCCCTGCTGAAGAGAAGCACCCCCAGAACATGATACTGCCACCACCATATTTGACAGTGGGGATGGTGTGTTCAGAGTGATGTGCAGTGTTAGTTTTCCGCCACACAGTGTTTTGCATTTTGGCCAAAAGGTTCAGTTTTGGTCTCATCTGACCAGAGCACCTTCTTCCACATGTTTGCTGTGTCCCCCACATGGCTTGTGGCAAACTGCAAACAGGACTTCTTATGCTTTTCTGTTAACAATGGCTTTCTTCTTGCCACTCTTCCATAAAGGCCAATTTTGTGCAGTGCATGACTAATAGTTGTCCTATGGACAGATTCCCCCACCTGAGCTATACATCTCTGCAGCTCACCCAGAGTCACCATGGGCCTCTTGACTGCATTTCTGATCAGCGCTCTCCTTGTTCGGCCTGTGAGTTTAGGTGGATGGCCTTGTCTTGGTAGGTTTACAGTTGTGCCATACTCCTTCCATTTCGGAATGATCGTTTGAACAGTGCTCCGTGGGATGTTCAAGGCTTTGGAAATCTTTTTTTTTAGCCTAAGCCTGCTTTAAATTTCTCAATAACTTTATCCCTGACCTGTCTGGTGTGTTCTTTGGACTTCATGGTGTTGTTGCTCCCATTATTCTCTTAGACAACCTCTGAGGCCGTCACAGAGCAGCTGTATTTGTACTGACATTAGATTACACACAGGTGCACTGTATTTAGTCATTAGCACTCATCAGGCAATGTCTATAGGCAACCGACTGCACTCAGACCAAAGGGGGCTGAATAATTACGCACACCCCACTTTGCAGTTATTGATTTGTAAAAAATGTTTGGAATCATGTATGATTTTCGTTCCACTTCTCACGTGTACACCACTTTGTATTGGTCTTTCACGTGGAATCCCAATAAAATTGATGCATGTTTGTGGCAGTAATGTGACAAAATGTGGAAAACTTCAAGGGGGCCGAATACTTTTGCAAGCCACTGTAGACATATAATATGGTAGGGACTAGATTGTGAGCCCCTCTGAGGGACAGTTAGTGACTAGACAATATGCTCTGTACAGCGCTGCGTAATATGCCAACGCTATATAAATACTTATATAAAATTATTACATAGAAATGATACGATTATTCAAAAAAAGGATAATTAATGGATACCCTTTTTCATTAACCAAAGGTACTTTATTTGGAACAGTAATATGCACCGTAATACAATATCATAAAATAGAAAAGGCATTTGATGCATAGAATACCACTCACAACTAGCTAAAACTTGCCTCAAAATACCACCAGGTACATAAATGCATACAATTATGCTGATATCTAACCCAAATTTACCCTGACTGAGATGACTTCTCATCAGTGGCTTAGCTATGGAGCTGTTGGTCCCCCATCTATAGAAGTGAATATTACCAGCACAGGACCAATACAGAGCTAATACTGTGGTTGACCGAGGGACCTACGGGGCCCCTCTGGTCCCAGGGCCACGGTGCGGTCGCAACCTCTGCAAACCCTATTGCTATGCCCCTGCTGCTCATAGTTTTATTTGCTCAATTCACCTTGAACCTTTTCAAGGGAGGGCTTTGCGGGCCCCTCTGGTCCCAGGGCCACGGTGCGGTCGCAACCTCTGCAAACCCTATTGCTACGCCCCTGCTGCTCATAGTTTTATTTGCTCAATTCACCTTGAACCTTTTGCTTCACATTATTCATATTTTCTTTTTTTCTATCTACCCTATGGGTTACAGTCTGTCTAGAATTATTGTTATCTGAAACTAGGAGGTCTGCCCACTCACAATCTTGGGAATTTTTTTCTGGATGCACTTGATGATTTGTTGCACTTTATTCTTCTAAATTAAAAAAAAAAAAAAAAAAAATCAAACCTTGTGTGCAGGTTTTTTTTCTTTCAAAGTATTTTACTGAAAGTTTAGTAACCGTACAGAAAGTGGAAAAAATCAACATCAAAATAGTCAGGGCATTTAAAGACATGGCAGTTGTCTTCCCCATCCCTGGGGCACCCATGAGGTGGGGTAAGGCGGGATCCTCAGGCGGCAAAGGTGGGGGGCGTTGCCTGCCTGGCCGTGAGGGTGGGGGGGGGGAGTGTGGGCGTCGAGCTAGATGTGGTAGCAGCCAGGAGGGGGGAGCAGCGAAGTGGGGGGGGGGAGAGAAGTCACGTAAAGAGCGAGGAATTATACACACAACATCAGAGCTTTATAGTTCCTCAGTCACCAGTGATAAAGGGGAGCAATCAGTGTGTGTGCGTGCGTGCGCAGGTTTTTATTTTATTTATTTAATTGGGGGGGGGGGATTTCAAACCTCCAGCTACACCATCCTCAGCATGAACTCAGTTAGTAGGTCAACTTTATTTTTTAGAGGAGTCTATGGTTTCCAACCACCATAGACATGTACTGATTAAGCCTCCAAAGCAGAACTGCCCATGACAGCCCTCCTTGGACCAGGTGTAACACTGGCTCTGTGAGATACAGGCATTTGTTTATTGGGGTACCAAAAAATGTGCATGAATGGGGCTAGATGTGGTTACAATTTATAATATGATGCTTCCTTTCCTGATAATATACTTAAATATGGACAGCATTAAAAACCTGCACTGAAGCAATCATCGATATAAACCATCGGATCTTTTTTATATTATACTAATAGCAGCCAGACGGACCATTGGAGGCAAGAACAAATTTTTTTTTCACAACATGGAGAAACTTTATTTTGAGCCAATTCACTTCTCAACAGATAAATGCTTTGATGAGAGACTACAATCTAACATCCTGGTACTGTTTGGAGGATCTGGGTGGAACTCTGGGAAGGCTAAAAGTATAAAAAAATATAAAAAGTAAAAAGATGAAACCGGAAGCTGGGGGGCGTTGGTGAGGTACTGCGTGAGCGGGGTGGGGAGGGAGGGGTTTTTCTATGGGTAATCCTGAAAATTGTGCGTATGATGTAGTCACCAATTCACCTGTTTTAAAACCATGTCTTTAAATCAGAAGGAACCCCATTGGTCTGCTAAGGACCAATGGGGCTCCTTGGAGCCCAAATACAAAGATGCTTAGAGAGCTCTGAGCTATAGCTCAGAGCTCTGTCGGGTCCGTGCAGCACAGACGCGGCGGCGGCGAGTGACGTCGGGTGCGGCGTAGTTACAATGTAACAAAGTTGTTACATTGTAATAACTTTGTTACATTGTAACTGATAGAACATTTCCGAGGATATTGCGAGGGATCATTTATTTAAAGGGACAGGTAAGTATTAATGGTTAATTAAGAATATTAAAGGACTTTTTTTGTGGTTATGTTTTTTGTTCAATTAAAATACTTTTTCTAAGTGTCTGTGTGTTTATTTACTTTAACTCTTAAAGGAAATGGGTAAGGGGTACAAGTACCTCTATACTCATTTCTCCTGGGAGGGGGGGTGGGCATCTGGGGGACCCCTTTTTAAAGGGGACTCCCAGATTCCACCATGAACCTCCCCCCCAGAAAATCGCGGCCTCCACCTCCACCGCCCATCGGAGGTGGAGAAGAGCCCCTTGTCCTTGGATTGGACAAGGGCTCGGAGGGGGAGGGGAAAGCTTGGCTGCCCCTCCCCTTCCGAGACCCCCCAATCCATGGACCATGCGGGCTGGTATAGTCAGGGTGCGGAGCCCCACGCGGCCGGTGCTCCGCATTCTGGCTATCCCAGCCTGCATGGGGGACAAGGGGTTAAAGAGGTCTGGGAGGGGGGACCCCACGTCGTTTTTTTTTTATATTTCCCACACTCAGAACAAAGTAAGTAAAACTCTTCCCACTTGGGGGAATCTATGAAAATAATACACTATTGTTACCTGTGCAAAAAAACCTGACATTTTCCGCATTTAAAAGACATTTTCGCCCTTGAAACTTAAAAATCGATTTTCTCAAAAACTATAAGGTCTTTTTGAGAATTTTTTTTCCCTCTTATTCCCACTGATCCCCTTAATATACCCTGGGAATTTGGTGTTCCTAAACTTTAAGCAGGCTTTGCTATTAACAGTTAAGGTCGGCGGGTTTTTAAATGTTTAAATTTTTCCTTTGAAACTTTAACATCGATTTTCTCAAAAACTATAAGGTCTTTTTGAAAAAAAAAATGTTTCCTCTTTTTCCTCCTGATCTCCTTAATATATTCTCCAAATTTGAGGCTCTTAGCATTTAAGGGGGCTTTGCTATTAACCCCTAAAGTTGGCGGCTACCTAACATTGATACATGCGTCAACTTTTCCGCTTGGGAGCATGGCCATACGCATTAATTTCGTAATACCGACTGTAATGCGAAAATTACGCTTACGCGAAATTTCGCGAAATCCTTCTTCATTACGATTATGTACTTACGGCCATAATCATAATTACACTAATTACGTGAAATTTCGCGAAATCGTAATTAGGTCATTACGCTCATCACTCCGTTAATCAGTAATATTGATTGAGCCATAGGGAAACAAAGTCTTTACCTTGCACTTCAGTTGTCATTTCAGTTATAACTGACAGTGAAAAGGCCCTAGGCTTTCAACTTCCAAAGAGACAAGTCTGATTAGATGTTGTCAGTACTGGAAGGAATTGGTGAGTTTCTGAGAGGAACTGTAGTAAGTTAGTAATATTAAGGTAATTTGTTAATTTGCAGGTACATCATGTGTTTATTTTATGTTCATTTAAGGATAATTTCTGAAATGCTGTCTATGAGCTGTTAAGACTCACTATCTAAAATGGCATAAATACTCCATTGGTGAAATCGGACCCTCCTAACCACGGTTGACTTAAACTTACATGACCAGGGCCCATATGCAATTCACTTCTGCTCCTACATTTTCTCCTAGGAGATACATTTTCATCTTCTGTTTCAAATAATTTTTCACCATTCTGCTAATGAAAAAGTACCAAAAAGAAAATGATAAAGTACTGATAAAAATTATTCTGAGTATTTTCTTGCATGCTGGTAGCTTCAAAGCCATTTTATTGATAAGGTAAGGTGTGAAAATATCACCTAGGAGGATAACTGCTATGTTACCCAACATTGGACAACATTGTTTAACAAAAACATGTTAAATGATATTGACCCCCCCCCCCAGCAAACGCGCACCTTTATGCAAAGGACAAGGGGGATCGAATCTTTAAAGGACACATCCGAAGAGGAGAAGAAAAAAATCTCCTTACCTGGGGCTTCCTCCAGCCCGTCAGCTGTCCTGTGCCCTTTTTTGTTCCTCGGACCTTCCATTTAAGATCTCCGACGACTCAAAGTACCGTGATCGCTTACTTCCTGTTCGTGCACTTCGTGTAACTCCATGTGACGTCGTGAGCATGAAGAGGCGTTACTTAACGATTGTCATTAAGGGGACGTCGCTGGGCCTATCGAACAGTGAGTACGTAGCTTTAGGGATTCTATTTGGTTGATTAGATGAACAACTGAAGCGTAAAAGATTTATTTAAAAAATAATTTTATTGCGTTGCATATTGGCATCCACAATAAAGCATGAATTTACCCTTTTTTGCGGATGCCAAAATGTGACGCAATGCATTAAAACGCATTGAGTGTAAAAGAACTGATGGGATTTCATAATAAAAAATAAAGAAAAAAGTGATAATGAAATGTAAAGAGATTATAAACAAAAGAATTACAACGTCTGGATAATTACTGTTTGTTTTGAGTATAAATACACTTGTAACGATAATCATTTACAACCTGTTGATTTTCTTCATGTTTCTAGCAGACCTGGTACACTATACACATGTAACCATACTCCTGGGGCTACTTGGGCTGGGTTCAGGGGTACTTGAAATTGTCATAGTCAATTTATTATAGTGCATTTTGGGAATGAGAAAACGATAAATCATAAACAAATAAGCCTGAATACAACTTACACAAGTAGTTCTAGTTAATAGCAAAAAGGGATATTTAAAGAACATGCATATAGAAATATTAAGTACCGTATTTTTCAGACTATAAGACGCTCCTGACCATAAGACGCACCTAGGTTTTGAGGACAAAAACCAGGGAAAAAAATATATACTAAACCTGGTGTATCCATGGTAAAGGGGCATCGTGTGGATTATGCCCCCTTTGTACCTCATGTCCCCTTGTATCTCTTGTGTCTTCCTCTGTCCCCCTTGTTTTCTCCTCTGTCCCCTTGTGTCCACCTCTGTCCTCCTTATGTCCTCCTCTATGCCCCTTTGTGTCCCCCTGTGTCTTCCTCTGCATGGGCACAGTACAGGGAGTCCCCGACATTGCGGGTGAGTTGGAGATTCATATTGGCAGGCGTTCACAAATCAGGAACTCCCTGCATTTGGACTATAAGACGCAGTGACTTTTTCCTCTCAGTTTTGGTGGAGAAAAAAGTGAGTCTTATAGTCCAAAAAATGCAGTATTCCTCATAGGAAATGTGTGTGTCAAATGGTATCTGAAGTCATAGTATTCACAATGGGAGGTACTTGGCAAACTGTGTCTTGCCAACAGTTCAGTGGACCTGAACTCTTGCACAGATCAGAAGGAAAACATAGAGAAATGCACCCTGTATGTATTTAGAGTTTAGCCCAGGCATGTGCAAACTTGGCCCTCCAGCTGTTAAGCAACTACAAATCCCACAATGCATTTGCCTTTATGACTGTGGCTGTCAGACCCCTGCAATGCATTGTGGGACTTGTAGTTCCTCAACAGCTGGAGGGCCAAGTTTGCCCATGCCTGGTTTAGCCTGTTTAATTTCCCCCTCAGAGTCACTGGTGTCTAATCACAAGTTGTAATTTGATTTCTCCCGTGTGTCACCTGACTGCCATGGCAGAGATGGCAGATAAGGTATTTTAAAGCACAGGATGTTAACAATATGGGCTTGATTCACTAAACCGTGATATCTCATATCACGGCCGTTTTCGCGCGCATTTTCGGGTTTGCGCGAGATCACGACTTTTTGCACGCACTCGTGTGTTTTCACGTGCAAATTCGTGATCGCACGCAAACACGAAAAATGCACGCGAAAAGCGGCCATGATATGAGTTATCACGGTTTAGTGAATCAAGCCCTATGTCTGTTTCCATGAATCAGGAAGTAGAAACAGTACAGATTTATTTCCGGATTTGTATTTTTGAAGGTTGTTAATGCTATTGCGTATCTTTTAGAGCAGAGAGGAAGTTCTGAGTTCAGGCCCAGATTTACATCAATGTTGCAGAGCATTGATTACAATAAGATTCTGATTCCTCTGGCTGTTGTTCACAAACTGACCTCTTGATGGCAGTCCACCTCATATGGTTCATTTGCTATCGTCATGCTTCTTGTCAGGTCTACAACGTTCAAATGCACTTCGGTATATATTAGTCATAAAGGAATTCGGCGGTGATGAAAATTGTTACATCACCAGGGCATTTCCACTCGAATCTACCCTTTGTATAAATGCCCCTAGTTTGTCCAGGAATGGAGCATTCACTGACAGACCAACCTTTTGAAATCATTAACTTGCACACATATTATAAACTATGGCAACACTTAAAGGAATTTTTACTTTTGCAGGTATGTTACTTTTCATGAAGATTTTTTTTTGTAATTCACTTGTTGTATGACTTTTTATGTCCAGTCCAGGAGGCAGAAGTAGGACTACGATTAAAGCAGGGCTTCCATGTTTTAGGTGGGGTTATACATGACTGCAAACTGCTGAGACAGGTCCCCTTATTGCAGAGCAAATACAGCAGCAGTGTAATTACTAATGTTAGGGACCCAACAATGTACAGCATTCAATCAGACATCTGCGATGACCTCTAGAGTAGATGAAAGCTGCTGATTGGTTGCTGTTCTTCACTGCAGATTTCTACATTAGAGTCTGAATATGAATGTCTGAATTAAAGTTTGTGATCTGGTCTTCAGCAACCAATCAGAATCCAGATAGTTTTACCTTAGTTAACGCCATAGAAATAAAAGGCAAACTTTAATGGTTATGGTTGTTGGTTATACTGTGGTTTATTGCTATTTAGTTAGTTCTATTATTTTAGTTGTGGCTGCTTATTTAAACACTCTATTATTCCCCCTTTTATATGGCCTTTTAGCAAAGGGAAGAGTTAAACATTGTATTGCATGCTGTAGGAATGTGAAGTATGCTAATGTGCTCAGGGTGAAATAGGAAAATTAAAGGAAGAGAGAGAGGGGGGGAGGAGTGAGGTAAGAGCCACTCTGGGTATTATACAGGGTGTAGCAGGCTTATCAGCATGATGTTATTACATGCTCTTATTACTGTCATATTGCTTTCCAGGACTGGCTGTGGCCCTGTCACTCCTATCAGCAGTCATTGCAGCCCCCTTACCAATGGATTCAGCAGAGGAGCTAAGTGAGAAAATCCGTTTGGAAGCTGAAGAAATTATGAATGAAATGGTGAGTACCTGTCTTTTTTCATCTGCCTGCAGGTTTAGAGCTAAGGCACATAGAAGTGGAGGTCACTGATCTCCAAAAGCTGTAGAACAACTGCTAATAACTAGCAGCAACCCCTGACTGCACAGATTTGTATTGTAGCCAGTGACATATCTATCTGTGGGTGGGCCAAAGCCCCATTGTGCCCAACACAAAGCCAGCAAATGAGCATGCATGGGGCATTGAGCCCGGTGTTTACTACTCAAGAAAGCCAGACACCTACATTGACTACAGTTTACAGTGTATGCAGACAGTGTATGCTGACATTGCTTCATTTACCCCCAGGAAAGGCAAATTGATAGACATTAAAGGGAACCCGAGGTGAGAGTGATATGGAAGCTGCCATATTTATTTCCTTGTTGTAAACAATGCCGCCAGTTGCCTGGCAGTCCTGTTGATCTTCTGGCATATGTAGCGTCTGACTTTGAGTCAAAACCCTGGAACAAGCGTATGGATAAGCTAGTAAAACCTGAGTCAGCTGAGTCAGAATACCTGATCTGCTGCATGATTGTTCAGGGTCTATGGCTAAAAGTATCAGAGACACAGGATCAGGAAGACTGCCAGGCAACTGGTATAGTTCAAAAGGAAAGAAATATGGCAGCCTCCATATCCCTCTCACCTCCGGTTCCCTTTCACCTACTTTTGTTTTCGTCTTAGAAAAGTTAAATGAATCACAGTAAAAATGGTACAGCGGCATAGTATATAGCACTCTTGCCTTCCAATGCTAGAAGTGATCCCTTACTAGAGTTTATTTGTCATGTAATCTTAATATGGATATTATTTCCTCCCAGCAACTAACTATAACTAAATGCTAGCTACTAGTGTTAGGTGGATGGATCTTTTAGGCTGGGAATGCACTAGGAGGTGGGTGAAAGGTTGCATTTTGCTGCATATGCGGTTGTTGTCATAATGATGTGAGTTTTGAGTGCGCTTGCGTTTCGCACATGCATTTTGCTTGCGTTTTACTGCATTAGCGTTTTGCACAAATGAATCGCAAGTGCAGTTTTGTGCGTTTTTGTATGCGTTTCTGATATGTATTTTATGCAGATTTTTTGGAATGCAGCCAGTATAAAAACACATTTTTCTCTGGCTCATCACTAGGGAGTCAACAGTAAGCAGAAATATATCTAATTTTTTTAAAATAAAAAAACACACTAAAAACGCTATAAAACGCTATACCTCTGCATCACCATTGACATACATTGTGTGCATTTTGGGAAAATATGCAGTAAGGCCTGGTGCACACCAGAGGAGTTTTTCTGAGCGTTTTGAGTTTTTAAATCTGCTGCAAATGTTATCCTATGTGTCTGTGCACACTAGAGCAATGCGGTTTTGTAAAAAACCCCATAGCATTACATTGGGAAGAGCTTTTAGAGGTTTCAAAAGCTCTTCTCAATGTAATGCTATGGTTTTTTTACAAAACCTCATTGCTCCAGTGTGCACAGACACATAGAATAACATTAGCAGCAGATTTAAAAACTCAAAACGCTCAGAAAAACTCCTCTGGTGTGCACCAGGCCCGAGTTCTGTGTTTCAAAAAAAATGTATGCGACCCACGCCTTACATTATGCTTACATTATATAGTAATTGCTAGCGATTCTGCCTAGAGTGCTCCTACCCTTAAGCAATGCAATATGATGGGAAGAGTTTAGTATGGGGCATTGTATCCTAGTGGCAAAGTAAAAGCTCATTACTACATATTTGCATATGCAAATATGTAAATGATTGAACATAAAAACATGGTGTAAGTAGAGCACTGAGATTTGGCACAACAGCTCAGGAAACGGATGTAGTTAAAGGGATGAAGTACTGTGTTGTGTAATAAAATAAGTCTGAACAAGACGTAACCCTAACATCCCTGTCCACAGGGCTTAAACGAAGGGACGCTGAAACTTATACGGAAGCTCCTGAAAATCACTCCTCTTGCCCTGGAACATTGTGAAAGTGGCAGCTTCAATCAGGTAACAATCATGCTCAAGCAATTAAAGTATACTATAGTACTGTATTTTAATTCATCCTATAATAATTGGGAGTATTTTTTTCTTTTCAATGCTTCAGCAAGCGCACAGACAGTGTCTATGCTAGATCAAAATGTGCATTGCTCAATATGCACGGATTTGCATGCAACAATCATACAACAGCTTGCACAGGAAGCATAGATCTCACGAGTTAATACAGCTACAGTACAGATAGTGTGCTCCTTTGTCTCTTTCTGTGCAGCCTGGATGATACTGTACCATTGTAGCCATGCACAAGCAAGTCACACATGACAGACAATTCCCTCAGTAATCAGGCTGCAGCTTACACAGGAAGCATAGGTATCTCCTGCTGGTTAATTTGAGGGAATCCATGCAGGCCCAGAGCAGTGTACAGATGGCGAACAGGCTACAAGTGGCTGCCAGCCCGCCCACTGACAACAGCTCTTGGGTCTCTGACTGATGTATGACACATGTACCCGCCCACTTTCCACTATAGCCAGATACAAAAGACCAAAGGGGCCAAAAAAACAACATAACAGCTCTATTATATCTAATAGATCCTATATCAGACGTTACTTCCATATACTTATAATGGGGCTTGGCTGGGACCTGGACACTTAGTGTACTATACCCAAATGTTTATTATATCAGAATTACTATAATCAGATTATACTGTAGTTACATTCTGCTCAGTACATAGGCATGTTTATTTCATAATGCAGTGTATAAGTAATGCTATGATTTCATCTATAGCAACCAAAAAGAAATCGCATTTTAGCATCATGGTGTTATAAGGCAACTAAAAGCTGACTTTTGATTGGTTGCTATGGATTACAATATAAATGTTTGCAGGTCATTATTCACCCATAGCTACTCAGTCTTACGCAGTCTTACAGTCCATTTACACTGTTGCTGTGCAGTTGGGGAACGATTTGGAAAAATCTCACCGCAACAAAAAAAAAAGTCGCATCGCAAATTATAGCCACAGTGTGACCAAAGAAAAAAAAATAATGCGACTTCCAGTACACTCCCTGGATTACCGCGAACGTCGCACGGTAACACATTGTGCGTTACTTCAGAGGTACCCAGAGTAGGCGGTGTGTCATGTCTCACTGACTTTAATGGCCACTGCGACCAGCTGCAGCGGGGAAGAGTACCGCAACGTGATTCATATCAATAAGTTAAAAAGGGGCCTTGCTGAACTTTATACAAAAGATCTCTGGTTGTCCAAATACCTTAAAGCAGCGAATCCACCTTCTGTGCTAACCAGACTTACTAGTAGTCCTTTTTGGGGGGCTGGAAGGGTCGCAGCATGAGGGGAAAGCCATACTGCACTTCGGCAGGGAGGGCCTCCCCTTGGGCTCTCCCCCTGCGCTCCCCTCCAGCGTTGAATAGTTTGTGTATGCAAGCGGCGGGCAGCAGCAGACACATAGCTTCCATGCGCTCCAGCATGGACGTTCCTCTCTCTAGCCTCTGACGCGACTTCCTGTTTATACAGACACTAGAGGGAGAAACATCCGCGTCAATCATTTCAGCCCGCATGCACATGTAATGCGTATTATATGCAGCTTGGCATTGGACCCAATCAAATGCACGTCCTACAGATTTTGAAAGCGTTCCAAGCTGTGTACAGTTTGCTTCATATTTTCATGCAAGTCAGAATTCTTAGCTTCTCACTGGCCATTTGTTGAAGCTAATATTAACATAATACTTTGTGATGCAGAATGGCCTATGTTTTAACAGAACATTTTTATTAAAAATCTGCTGCATTGGATTCAAGTGGAGGAAAAGAAAAGCCATTCATAGCAACCAATCAGATTTTACCAATCAGATTCAGAGGAGGATCATTCACATGGTGACCTAGGCAAATGTCTGAGGCCTAGTTGGTGTAAAGGGGTACAAATTCCAGCTTCTCTGGCCCATCTCCCACTTCAGCTTACTATAACGATCATAAAGAGTTGCAGGGGTGTAGCAATAACCATAGCAACGGCTATGGGGACCTGAAGAGGAGGCGGACCAGGTGGTACTTGATGTGTTCACTTTGTTTCTCCACCCTCTGACTTGTCTCAGTGCCCATGGACTATACACAGTGTACAATGCATGGAAATGGAAATCCATAGAGTAGGGGCAGTTGGTATTGGTGAAGCATGCCTAGATCTGATTGCCCCAATAAAATGTTACTATGGGGCCCCATAGTCTCTATAGCTACGCCACTGAAGGGTAGCCATAGTTACTACCTTGCCTAGGACACCATACGATCTCTCCTTCTATGATCAGATTTTATAATAGAGAGATAGTTTTAGTAAAGTTGATTGCATTTTTGCCTGACGGGATCTGTTTATCTTCTGCACACAGCTAAGCTGTTACACCCAGCTGTCACATGGCCTGAAGACCACATATACCTTATTGAGCTCTTCTCAAGTACACAGTGAATTTGACCTCACCAATCTGCTCTATGACCTCCAGGAATTCATTGGCAACATTGAGGATGAGGTATGTTTAAAAAATGGGTTGGCAAACCTTGATTTGTTTGAAGCTCTTTTATCCTGCGTGTTTTTGTATTTGTATATTTTATATAGCCCTGACATCTTCTGCAGCACTTTACGGAGTACATAGTCATATCACTGACCGTCCCTCAGAGGAACTGGCAATAGAATTCAAACTGTAGTCACTATGTAATGTCCTCAACAGTCTAAAAGCCTGTACATAAACTAGCTTAAAGTCAGCTGAGGCGGATGACAATGACCGCCTCTGCTTATAATCTGGCATGTGTACAGCAGCCCCTGATTCCTGAAGGCCACTTGATCAATCTGGCCGAGTGACGGCAGATAGCTTTGCTCTGCCCACTAACCCTGCCCACCAGATGACATCACATATGCACCACTCTGCAGCCCTCCGACCCCTCCCCCAGCATTGCGCATTAGGACAGGTCATTAGCTAGCAGGCTAACTATACGTTTGTACAGGCTTGGCCCAGTGATGTTGCCTGAGCGATTGGATCCCAATCCCTTAAAGGTAATTTGAAGGGGGGGGGGGGGGGGGATAACTTATCAGTAAACATGGGGAGAACATAAAAACTCCCTGCAGTGTTAAGGTTGATCCTGGGACCTTGTCATGATAGTTCATTATTACATTAATTGATAATACTACCTTACTCAGTAGACCAGTCAGAGGGTAACTGACCGGGTCATTGAATCCCACTATTTTTGTTACAAGATGATTGGTTGCCTTAGATCCTTTCACACATTTGATCTTTGACCTCCTTTCACACATTTGATTTTTGACCTAAATTATGAAAGAAAGCTGTTAATATAACAGAGAAAACAGGAAAATTGAGCAGTACAAGCCATAAATGCTGAATATCCGCTACAAGATCCTCCCACAAAAGTACAGTGGGAAGTAGGCATTTGATCTGGACCCTAGACCAACCATGATAACTGTATTTTATTAATGGGACTGAAAATCTGCATCATTATTGACACATTAATAAGAGATAATACAAAGGAGATACAGCATAGGAGATGATGGATCTATATAAATAAAAAGACATACACATAATTATATATGATAAGAATATAATTATGTTCATTCTCTTGAAAGCAAATATGTACGTAAGGCACTTGTCTAAAGGGGCCCATACACCTAACGATTTTCTCGCCGATATACAGCCGTTTCGATCACAGTAATCGAAACGGCTGTGAAATCGCTGACAGAACGGTCGATCTCCGTCCGAAATCGATCGTTCCTGTCGATTCCCGTCGACCCATCAGTGTGGAAGATTTTTTTCCGGTCGCCGGCGGGTCGGGAGTGCGTCGTTAGCAATACAGCGGTAATACATTATCTGCTCCAGCCGGCGCGAGTCCCCTGGTCTTCTTCTCCGCTTCGGGCTTCGGGCTCCAGAGCTACACAGAACTTCCTGTCCCGGCAGGGCGCTCTACTGTTTAAACTTCCCCTGGACAGGAAGTTCAGTAGCCGGAGCCGGAGCAGAGAAGAAGAAGACAGCGGGGACTTGCGCCGGCCGGAACAGATAATGTATGAGGGGGGGGGGGGGGGGGCGGTAGCTCCACAGATTGTGATCGGTTTGAGGCTGAAATCGATTCACAATCTGTTTGCAGTAAAGGTGGCCATACGATCCCTCTCTGATCAGATCTGTTGGTCGAATCTGATGGCAAATTGACCAGTGTATGGCCACCTTCAGAAGATTGACATTGTGTGCATCATGAAATTACCAGCATGATTTTCACAGTGTGATTTTTCTATTATCTTGTCTGTGTGTGGACTGACATTTTGCTGTAATGCCAGCACTGTGCACAGGCAGAGAAAGTTCACAGCAATTTAAGGTTTCCTGTGTTTTTTGTCATCTCTGTTTTTTTCTTGTGCAAGGTGCACTTTAAAGGGCCTTTATCGAGAAAATTTGAAAATGTAAAACACATACAACTATGAAGTACATTTCTCCCAGAGTAAGACGAGCTATATATTACTCTTCTCTTATGATGCTGTCCCTTTCAGCAGGTAATAGAAATCTGACAGAACTGAGAGGTTTTAGACTAGACCATCTCCTCATGGGGGTTTGTCACGGTTTTCTTAATTTAATTTCAAAAGCAATTAGTGAATGGCAGTTGCAAAATAGTGTGCAAACAGGTTAGGGGAGCAGCTGGCATCTTTGTATAAATCCCTTTCAGGGATTGCTTTTGATAAAAAAGAAATAAAATACTAAAAACTAGTCAAAAACTTGTCGGTAATGTCAGATTTCTAATACCCACTGTAAGTGATAGCAACATGGGAGAAATGTAATTTATGGCTCATTTTCTCTGGAAGAAAGATACTCCTCCGTTGTTTGTGTTTACATATATTTTAATAGTTACATTTTTTTTTTGCGATAGTGATCCTTTAAGCCTGCGTTGTACCCAAGTATCTTAGGTTAAATGTGTTTTACAGTACAGCCATGAATATCAGTGTAAATAACTCTACTTCTCCTGTTTCACCTATAGATGAAAGCTCAAGGCGTTTCTGTACCTCCTCACTCTCCTCAGGAGCTTCCCAGAGACATCACCTCCTTTCAGGAGAAGGCTGGAGTCTTCCTCATCCTCCACGACCTCAGTATGGCTATGAGCACCTTCCAGCAAGGACTGACCTCTCAGTAGAGTTTCTACTGAAGAGGCGAAGCAGGTTGTTTCGGCACACGGCGCTCAGTGCCGAAACTAGGCACCCGATAGCAGTAATGTAATACTGTGCGGGGCGGGTAAGGGTAATTCGGGGCTCTGGAAGTTGAGCCGGTGGCGGTCGCAACTCAGAGGGGGAATAGTATTTAATGCCGCCAGGGAGTTTTGCTGTAGCAAGGAGAGCCATCATTTGGCTCTCCTTGCGCCCAACTAACTGGCGACACAGGCATACGTACACTGAAGAGGATTTACTGTTTAATGTTTAAACATCCTCTGTTCAGTGTGTTACTGACCACAACCTGTAAGTGCACCAGGTGCAACTGAAGAAATTAAGAGTAGTGAATATTTCACATTGCCCAAAAAATACTTTGCCTATGATGTTCAAAACTACGGAATCTACTCATAACACTGAAAAATAAATGTCAATAACTGTCACTCATTTGGACCCAATGTTCCTTCCACTGTCTACAACTTATTATTATTAATGATTTATAAAGCGCCAACATATTCTGGGACGCTGCACAAAGTAGGAAAATAACAAGGGGTACTTAATAAGACAGACAATGATATTCATCAAATAAAAACACTGGTGCAAAATACAGAAATGATGATTACAGTGACAAATGTAACATGATGAATAAAATGTATAACAGAGTGCAGGGTATGAAATGAATAACAAATTCCAAGACACAAAAGGGGGAGAGAGCCGTGCCCTTGCAAGCTTACAATCCAAAGGAACAATGTGATGGGAAAGCAATAACTTATTATTTATTGTATTTATAACTTACAAGAATGCTTTTAGAAGGTGCGAAGAAACTGGACTGGTCAAAGGGAAACCCACCTGGAGCACATTCAATCTTCCTCCAGATCCTGTCCTGGCTTATTGCTGAGCCAACTACAGGATGCTATTTATTCTCCATGCTTCTCAGTCATTCCAGGGTTTCTGCAGTCACTAGGGCCTGTCCCTGCCAGTCTGAGACGATGTACAAACTAACTCTCCTAGCCAAAGCAATTATTTGTGAGCATTTCAGACTAATATCTGAGTGTGTTCAGCTGTCTCTTGACGTTCTTGGTTTTTCCCCCAGCGATCCACCATATTGCTCCTGCCTAATGGTTGTTGTGGGAACTTCCACTACGATTCCCACAGCAAGGAGTAGTTGGGTCATCTTCCCCTCCCCTCACCATAGAAAAGAACACATTCTTCAGCAAGCAGCCAATAGCGTGTTTGTACAGCACTTGTTCCTGAGCAGCTGCCAGAAATGGTCAGAGACAATCACTTTTGTTTTTTGTCATGAGTACACCCTGCCTTAGTCCAGTTCCCCTTTACTTCTGGCCATGTTCTACTCCTACTAGATAACCTAAAACACACTGCCTCTAGCTATGAATATTGTACACTATCCCCTGTTTCCCCCTATTCCTTTTAGATTGTCAGCTCACAAGGGCAAGACTCTCTTACCCTATTGTACATATTCATTGTCACTGTAACTACCTATTTTGTGTCTTGCACCGATTCTGTATTTTGTACCAACTCTGTAATTTGTACACTGATGTATACCATTGTCTGTATTATTTTGTACCATGTTTGTTTTTTACTTTGTACAGCACCATGGTACAAATTTGTTAGCACTTTATAAATCAATAATAATAATAATATTAATCGTTTCGGGTGACAGATTTTGCTAACGTGTTTGTAGCTTGAGCCTAATGTGTGAAAGTGTAAGGCCTCTTTTACACAGACAGTTGATATGCAATGAAATGCCCCTCAAACTCTCACAACTGCTCACTGCTGCCTGGCAACTGCTCAATGCTGCCTGGCAACTGCTTTCTGAGCACACAGTTCAACTGCCTGTGGAAAAGATGCCTTTCTTTGTACCTATAGCAACCAATCAGCTCACCCCTCTGTATCTGGTTAATAGCCATAGGCAACACATTTTTATTTATTTATTGTTAACCAGAACAGTAAAGGAAAAAAAAAGTAAGACAGGAATAAAGATGTTTAAAATTATACCCTGTTGCAGAACCTAATCACACAAAATGTGTAAAGGGCCCTTTTTCCAGGAGTAGTTGATAGGCAGTGAAGAGACTGCCAAACTCTCACAACTGCTGGCTGTTGCCTGGCAACTACTTGCTGATGCCTAGTAATTTTTTGCTGCTGCTTGGCAACAGTTCAGCCGCCCGTGGAAAAGGGCCCTAAGTGTGTTGTAGGTCAGTTGGGCATCATGGTACTGTGTAAAATTACTTTTTCTAATATGTCAAATGTCTTTTTTTTTATTTATTTATTTATTTAATATGACATGCTGAAAGTTTTATTTTCCAAAGGATTATTTTTAAGGTCATCTTTATTTATTATTTATATCTATTTAATTAAAATATTTAAAATATGTATTGTCCATATTAATATTATTATTATTATTATTATTATTATTGCTATTTTTAAAAATAAAGGATTTTTAAAAAAATATTTTTTGCTCTATTTCGCTTCCTTTTTACAATACATGAGCTTTCCCATTCATTCCAGGTTTGTGTTCCAAGACGGGCTATGTAAATCAAATTTTGCATAGATTAAACAATAGTTTTACGCTGAAAATTAGGAAGCATGAGTACAGTTTTATCCAACTGACATCCTATAATTGTTTATTACAGAAGGAACACCTCGCAGTGCAATGCCTCTGCCTGGCGTCACTATGATGGCACTTCAATAACGCCTATGTCCCCCAGGCTCGCTGCCTAGGTGTAATCCTGGACTCAAGTCTCTCATTCAAACCACGCATTGACAAACTATCCTCCTCTTGTTGCCTCCACTTAGGCCTCTTTTCCACTGGCAGTTGAACTGTGTGCTCAGCAAGCTGTTGCCAGGCAGCAGCGAGCAGTTCTGAGAATTTGAGAGGCATTTCACTGCCTATAAACTGCCCGTGGAAAAGAGGCCTTAAAAAAACATTTCCCGCATGTGCCCTTTTCCCTTTTCTCACAGGACACTACAAAACTTCTGGTGTATGCCCTGATTATTTCACGACTAGACTATTGCAACTCTCTGCTCTGCGGCCTCCCCGCTAACCGGTTAGCCCCACTACAGTCCATCATAAACTCTGCTGCACGACTCATCAACCTCTCCTCCTGCTTCTCCAGCCCAGTCCCCCTATTTGTCTCTTCACTGGCTGCCAGTTACCCAAAGGATACAATTTAAAATCCTTACAAAGCTCTCCACAACCTAGCTCCTTCCATTCTAAATAAACTAATCTCTGCTGCTCTACTAAAAATATTCTCCTGTCCTCTCTGGTCATCTCTTCTCACTCCCGCTTACAAGACTTCTCTAAATCCACTCACCTCCTCTGGAACACTCTCCCTCAACACATCTGCCACATCTTTTAGGCACAACCCAAAAACTCACCTCTTCAGGCAAGCATACTCTTCTACCTAGGACACTTCAGCCACTGACCACCATTTGTACAATCTCATACACAGGTTCCCTTTACCTACTGTCTTATCCCTTAAACCTGTAGACTGTAAGGCCTTCTGGTCAGGGCTCTCTTCCCCTTTTGTCTCTCGATGCTGTGTAATGTGTATGCATACCTCCCACTCCTGTGTAAGGGCCCTTTCACACGAGCAGTTGAAACGCAGTGAAAAGCAAGTCGAACTCCCTCAACTGCCTGCTGCTACTTGGTAAATGCTCCCTGCTGCTTGGTAACTGCTTGGTGAGCACATAGTTCAACTGCTCATTTGAAAGGACCTTTAAGATCTGTAGTTGATTAATTCACTGCATCAGCGGTAATCCACCATTGTCTTGTACAGGGGCACTGCTAAGGTTTTTGTGATAGCCCTAAACAACAGATAATATGTGGCCTTCTCCTCCCCCCCAGTCAGAGGCCCTTTCTCCTGTAATTAAAAAAAATGCGTCCGTCCCGGTCAAACACCCCCCCCCCCCCCCCCAACGAAAAAAAAAAAAAAGGTCGCCAACCCCAGTATAGGTAGTCAATCCCAGTATAAGTATCCTAAGCTGTCTCTACCGCCCCCTCGCAAAGGACATTGGTGTCAGTCGGGGTATGTAGCTTTCAGATGCCTCCCCAGACCCAACACAGGCTTGGAGTGCCCGTGGTAGTAAGCGAGCCAACTATATACAGGTACCTGTTAGCCACGGGACGCTGCGGCTGCTTGCACGGATTACTGGCGAGATCAAGGTAAATGACTCCTATGATGCCCGCTGATGCGGAAGTAACAAACAAAGTATATGAACTATGCTGATTTAAGTTTAACCATAGGAGGGAACATGCTATTAAAACCGCAGGATACGAGAGAAATAATCTGCATCTGCAACGCAGGGATTGGTTATATGCTTGATGAAGCAATTTTATGGATGCTCTTATTAGCTGATCAAATCCCGCAAAGACTATTGCAAATTGGGTACGTTCTCTGTCGCTTGTATACACACACACCGTATTAGGATCGGCCGATCCGGATCTGAGTGTGAATGTGAGGAGAGTGTTGGTATGCTTGATTCCAGAAGTACTCCTTGGTGATTGGCGCCCACGTCTTGCTTTTAGGGATTCAATTTTTAGGGGGATGAAGGTTACACTTTTTTTCTACTAATAAACTATTTTGGCATACAGTTTTTTTGAGTGGCGGTTGTTTGTATTGTGACATATATATATATATATATATATATATATATATATTATATATATATAATATATATATATAAAATAGATAGATAGATACTGTAGATATGCGGAATTGTACACGTATAGAAGGGCAATAATGTTTCTGCGCATGCGCAATGATCCATATAGACGCAGTTACTGCACGCGCAGTTGACTTCGCAATACATACGTCAACTGCGCGTAGCGGGCGAAGCTTCGCATAGCGGGACTACGACTACGCAGAAATATGTACATGAAGTTTTTAAACTTTGTCTATGAACTATGATGCGTAGTTGCGGACTACGACGCGTAGATTCGCACTGGCGTACTTTACAAGCAACCCTGCGTTTTTCTAACTCTAACACACAATTAATCAATGACCAAGTTTGTGAGCTTTGCGGTCTTTGGCATCAATAATTTGCATTGAAATGAAACTGATTGGCTATGGCTCCACCCCCTTTTCTGACATTGAATCCCAGTCACCCAATGACCAACTGTACCAGGTTTGAGGTTTGTGCCATTAACAGTGCAAGAATGGCAGCAACTAAATATTTCTACAATCCAGTCTGGACTCGACCCTTGTGGACAGTTGAAAATTGGTCCAGAAGGGTAGAGTCCAGATTGGATTGTATATATATGGACTTCACTACATTGGAGGCTTGATGTACCTCCTACCACATTCTATGACTCCCCGTGTGATATTGGATACAGTCTGAGGCTCGTGGACTTCCCATTGTTTGTATGTTGAGCAACAAATATTCCCCTGAAAAATCAATAGATGAATTTTGATTGGCGTTTGTACGCTTCATTCACTTTTCTAAATATTAATCAGAGTCACCCAGTAACCACCTGTGCACAGTTTGAGAACCCTACCGTTAACAGTGTAAGAATGGCTGCAGTTTATATTTTCTCAGTTAAATTTTTATTTGTCTCCGCCCACTGATGACCCGGCATTCCCCGGGTATATATTTGGTGGGTGTTGGCTCTGCCCACTTTTTCTAACCCCGACACACAATTACTCAATTACTCAATGACCAAGTTTGTGAACTTTGCGGTCTTTGGCATCAAAAATGTGCATTGAAATGAAACAAATCTGGCTGTTTGTGGCTCCACCCGCTTTTCTGAATTTGAATCCCAGTTACCCAATTACCAACTGTACCAGGTGTGAGGCTTGTACCATTACCCTACCATTAACAGTGTAAGAATGGCTGCAGTTTACATTTTCCCAGTAAAATTTGTATTTGTCTCCACCCACTTTTTGGTTATGGGGATAAAAAGTACCCTATATGTTGTTCCAGGTAATGTACTATGTGTGTGCCAAATTTCATTCAAATCCGTTCAGCCATTGTTGCGTTATTGAGTAACAAACATCCAAACTTTCGCATTTATAATACTAGTGAGATGAGATATATATGCTAAAACAGGTTGTAACTCAATGATTTTATTGATTGTCAAAGCTCAGCACTTATATTTAAATAAATGCTATGTGCATGCTCTGCTCTGAGCCAAGATTATATGCATATGTTTAGCCTATCTCATTCCTCAGATATGTTAACTTCCTCTGTTGTTGATTCAGTCTCTCCTCATGTAAACATTGCTATCTCGAAAAAGCCTACAGGCAGTACTGAATTGTTTTGAGTTAGATAAAGTGTCAAATACAGGTAATGTCACATTCAGATTCTGAGGAGAGCAAGATGACTGCTCCCCATGAGGGCTGGTTCACCCTTGGGCAATTCTTCAGCGCTTTGCTGATCGGCGGCGATCAGCAAAGCGCTGCTACAATGTATCCCTATGGATACTTTCACACTGCAGCGGTTGTTCAGGGGCGATTGCTCTGTGATTCTCATTCTACTGAATGGGAATCACAAGTGCATATCGCACAGAATCGTGAGATTTTAGTTAGAATCGCGATTGCGTAGCCAAACCCAATTGCTGGCTAGCGGCTCCCCAAGTGTGAACTAGCCTGGACACAAATGTTATATTTTTCAGCTCTGTTTAGCAGGTTTAGCCACCCACAACCCTCCCTGATGCGTCAGCAAGAGTCCCCGGATTGTCAGATTATCTCACCAGGCCCGGATATACATCACAGGAGCCTATAGGCACCTATTTCCTCCGGCATCCCAGACTCCGACCTACACAAACTCATAAACCCTGGCATTGTAGTATAGGCAACCAGAGGTGCCCGCATTGTTAAGTAGTTCCTCCTCCCCTTTCAGTGTAGACAGTAGATTAAGCGGCTCTAGGCAGTCCCCCCAGTCCAAATATTAGATGTGTGTCTCATCCTCCCTCCCTATGCAGAGTCACCAACGGAGTGTGAATAAGAGGTTACTCACTGGTCTCTTGTCATTCCACTGACTGTCCCTTCAGCTGCGTGTCCAGTGTCCCCTCTATGGATACAGCATGTCACTCTGCTCCTGGACCCACCAACATGTACTGGCCTGTTACATGATGAGAGACGCCACTGTAGCCATGGAGACAGAGCACACAGCTGAAGGGAACTTTTGTCAGTGTAATGCTCAGGGCCGGATTTCTGCAAAGGCCACGGCCTAGGGCGGTAAAAAAATCAGAAGGATAAAAGGGTGGCAGGACCTGAGAGAGATAAGAGGCTGCATGTCAAAATAAATCATTTTGACATGCACACACAGTCAGAATTCCAGAGCTCCGTGTATTTTCCTTACTTCGTGGTGTGCGATGAGACAGTGCTATCTCCTGAACATACAAGCTTCAGTTTAATGCCAGGGGTGTAGAGAAACATGGATCACAATGTAGACACAATTTCTGATCCAGTAAGGTAAACATTTTAACAGAATTATTTCCACTTTACAACTCAAGCTGGGCTAAACAATGTATTGCTGGTCAGACTCTGTTAACACTTGAGCCATTCCTTCTCCTCTCTCCCCCAGGATTGTAAATCTTAAACAGAAAAATAAGGTTGTTTTTTTTTTCCTTAGAGAGATTTATGACAGCCCCTTCTAAGATAAATCTTAACCCCTTGCTGGCTCATTTTAAAAGGCAGCAGTACTGTCTGCAGTAGTATGAGATAGACTACTTCTCTATAATTATAATTGCAAATGTTCTGTTGTATACTTTTGTATTGTTCCATTCTGTTTTGTATACCAAAAGTAATAACATATACTAAAAATTAAAAAACCGTGTAGGCAAACAGTAAAAAAAAAAACCTGTGAAAGAATCAGTACAATAAATAATATAAAATAAATGCAACAGATCTGTGATTACAGAAGAGCAGAGAGGGAGATGAACACCGCTCTGCTACTTCATGCCTGGTACACACCATGCAATTTCCCATCAGATAGACGGGTCGAATCGATTATTTCTGACAGGTCTAATCTGATTTCTGATCATTTTTTCGACTTTGCATAAGTGATCGGAAAATCGATTCAACCCATCTATCTGGTGCACACCAGGCATTAGGGACTCACTGCTCTGACAGGAAAAACAATCATTCATCATTTTTCAGAGAGATAACATTCATAGGTATACACGAGTCACTAAAACAGGCATTTCCTCCTGTAAACAAGTGATCGTTAGTCCAGGGTGTTGGACAGAATGATATTGAGTGAAGGTGCATACACACATCAGACCATAGTCCTTTGTTCCTGCAAAAGATCCGTTCCTGCAAAATGCATTCATAGTCTATGATATCTGCAGATCCTCATACACACGTTGTTTAACTGACATACATCTGCAGATCAGGACAATCATCTGCAGATCTGAAAATCCATCCTGGTGGATTTGATCTGCAGATGAATGTCTGTTAAACAAGGTGTGTATGATGATATACAGATCATAGAATATGGCCACATACACACATCAGATCATAGTCTTTTGAAAATGAAAGATCACAGACCAATTTTACCCCCTTCCATGTAGTATGAAAGCCACACCTTCACAGTCTTTTCTATGGAGCTGAACTCCCCATCAGAAAAAAAATCTTTGCAAGATTCTGCACACACAGATGCTGTACAGACACAAAAGATCAGTATCTGCAAAAGATCTGTTCCTGCCAAAGATCCGTTCCTGCAAATTGCATTCATAGTCTATGAGATCTGCAGATCATCATACACACCTTGTTTAACAGACATTCATCTGCAGATCTGACAATCCATCCTGGTGGATCTGATCTGCAGATGAATATCTGTTAAACAAGGTGTGTATGATGATCTGCAGATATCATAGACTATGAATGCATTTTGCAGGAACGGATCTTTTGCAGGAACAGATATTTGCAGATACTGATCTTTTGAATGTCTACAGCATCTTTGTGTGCAGCATCTTGCAAAGATTTCTGTCTGATGGGGAGCTCAGCTCCATAGAATAGACTGTGTAGGTATGGCTCTCATACTACATGGAATGGGGTAACATTGGTCTGTGATCTTTTCATTTTCCAAAGACTATGGTCTGATGTGTGTATGCACCCTGAGTGTGTGTGTGTGTGTGTGTGTGTGTGTGTGTGTGGGGGGGGGGGGGGGGGGGGGGTGTTGGTGGTAACGGGGCCTAGGGCACTGGGAAGTCCAAATCCGGCCCTGGTAATTGCTGAGAACTGGGCGAGTAACCTCTTATTTACACTTAGCTTGTTACTCTACATAGATAAGGAGGGAGTGAGCCGCCTCTACACCCTCAGGCGCCTGTAGGCAATGACCCCATAGTGGTTTATGGAAAATTCAGCCCTGCACCTGCACTTTACCCCTCCTTCTGCAGCCTGCTCTGTCTTGCGCCATGCATTGTACCTCAACCCCACTCCACATTTACAAAACCAGGCCCGGATTTACATCATAGGAGCCTACAGGCACAGATGTCCTTGCGCCCCTAGATTGAACCCTACATGAACCTACAAACCCACACCAAACTCCACAAGTGTGCTGGCTGTCCCAGCTGTCATTTCTCCCTTACTTCCCTTGCCCATCATAGGTAGGTACATAAGCATTAGGTAGCAAGAGGTACCTATAGGCAAACGCAGGGGGATTACAGCTGCCCCCCTCAGACCAGGGCCGGTGCAGTTTCTGGGGACAAGCACAAGTTGAGACACCAGAATACTCTGCAGGCATCCTGCTGCTCACAGCACTTCCCCCTTTCTTTCCCCTTTCTTTCCCTGCTACAGTTGACTTTGGATGTAGCAGCAGCGTGTGTGCAGAGCATGGAGCAGCAGTGTGTGTACAGAGAATGGAGCAGCAGCGTGTGCGCAGAGCATGGAGCAGCAGCATGTGTACAGAGCATGGAGCAGCTCTAGAGAACTCAGAGCACTTAGCCAGGTATGAGCACAACCCTGTGCCCTGCTGGGTGAATGCTTCACTTTCCCCTTCATTACCAATGTCGGCTGTCCTCATTTTTATCTGTATCCAAAACTGCTCCTGATCGATTCCGTTGTGGATTGGGAGCTGATCGGACATTTAGGAAATAATTCAGAAATTAAGGAAATAATTTAGGAAATAACACATCTGTCAGTCAGACGGGAAAGTGCATTATGTGTACCAGCATGATGTCCTACAATATTATTATTTATACTGTATTGTGCATGGCTGAGGGAGACCTTTCAGGAATCCCCCCCCCCCCCCTTGAAAATCCTGGGTTTTCCCCTGGTAACCCTCAGTATTGAGTAGCTAGTGGTGTCCCCCGACTGATGGGAGATCTTGTCAGTGGAATGTCAAGAGCTGGGTAAGTAACCCCTCATGTATGCTCTGCACGGGACTCTGCATAGGGAAGGAAGGAGGAGGCAATAGAGGAAGGGAGTGAGTCGCCTTTCCATCATCAGACACCTGTAGGCACAATCCTACAGTGCCTAATGGTAAACCCGTCCTGGAACAGAACACATCTCTAGCCTATAGGCGTTTCTTAAGTAGTAGAGCTTTTTGGTTGTTTTTTTTTTGGCTTGCTACAAAAGTAAAGGAACTGTCTACGAGTTGTTTTATATGGTTTTATAAAAGGAATAAGTTGCAAAAAACAGTATTACTGTACATAATCTTGAGCATGGCAGTAGTATCATTGCTCATATTTTTCTTTCTACAGGTGCGAAGCAGACTTTTATATAGCAAAGTTGAAGCTGAATAATTGCAAATACCTTCAATTTAGAAAGGTAAAATTGCACTTAGTGTACTTTTGTTTTCAGTAGAAGGGCATTTATTTGGCTGGGGGAGGGGTTGGCACCCCAAAGTAAAATCCATGGAACTGCTCACATTTGTTTTGCTATCGATGTATATTTAATTATGCAGAGTTGCCCAGCATGACAGGCAATTATCACCTTTGACCTGTCTGGATGTGATGCACTAAATGGTAAAGCCTTTCTGCTGTGAAACTGGACACTTGGAAATACCTGCTATATTGAAGGCAAAATTGTAAACATCCTATAATTCAGTGTTTCGAATGTATGCCTGTTTTTTTTTTTTTTTTTTTTGCAGTAACATAAAGGAATGATTTGCATGTTCTCTCATTATTGTGACTTATGCATATGACATGAATAATAAGTAATAAAATGGCCACCCCTTTAATGAATGTCAAAAATATGAATGAACAAAAAATTAAGTTAAGGTTTTAAAGGGATACTGAGCAGGTTTTAAAAAAAAACAATTTGGACTTACCTGGGGCTTCCTCCAGCCCATCGTAGCCTGTGAGGTCCCCCAGCGTCCTCCTTGTTCCTTTCTTGGTCCTGCATGCGGCTCCGTTGGCAAGTTCCGCCTGAAGTTGCCAGAAGTCCCTCCACGCACGTTACACATCATCACGCCACCTGCTACGTGTCATCACGCCGGCGTGAGATTCCTGTACATGCGCAGTTCTCCATCTTCGAACCGCGCCGGCCAGCGTGATGACGTGTAGCTGCGGCGTGGACTAGTACTGGCGACTTCAGGTGGAACTCATAAATTAAAGGAGCCTGCAGGACCGAAAGAGGAGCCAGGACGCCGCCGACGGACTTTGCGGGCTACGGTGGGCTGGATGAAGCCCCAGGTAAGTCTAAATTGTGTTTTTAAAACCTGCTCAGTATTTAAGGAGCGTAGATCATGTTCAAATAGTATAAAACATCACTTTTAATTATAAACTTTGTAAATACAAAGATGTGTGGGCATATAACAAAATTTGATTAAGAAAGAGATTCGTTTCTTGGTCGAATCTGCCCATCATCGCTAGATATATGGCTACCTTTAGGTCTCTTTTCCACAGACAGTTGATAAGCAGTGATATGCCTCTCAAACTCTCACAACTGCCTGCTGCTGCCTGGCAACCGCTCACTGCTGCCTAGTAACAGCTTCCTTAACACACAGTTCAACTGTCCGTGGAAAAGAGGCTTTAAGATAGGTGCTTCGAGTGGGAAGGGCAGGAGTAAGGGCCCGTTTCCACTATCGCGGTTTCCGCCGCGATTCCGCAGAGTTTCCCCGCACATGAATCGCACGGGGAAACTCTGCCATAGCGGATAGCGGCGCCGCGGCCGAATCGCTTGCGGGAGCGTTCGGCTGGAACCCCCTGCAGAATTCGCGGCGGAGGCTGCGAATCCCATAGCCGTGCATGGCACGGCTCATGGGATTCGCCTGCGATCCCGCCCACCCGCTCAGTGCCGGCGTGCGTCTGCGAGACGCACGCCACAATAGTGGAAACGGGCCCTAAAACCGACAGATGGACTAACTACTCCCCAATTTATCTAAACTTTGCTTGGCTAAAAGTTAGGCCTCTTTTCCATGAACTGTTGAGCTGTGTGCTCAGCAAGCAGTTGCCAGGCAGCGACAAGCAGTTACCAGGCAGCAGTGAGCAGTTGTGAGAGTTTGAGAGGCATTTCACTGCCTAGAAACAGTTCGTGGAAAAGAGGCCTAAAAGTGCACCAGAGCATCAACACAGAGCATCATCTGATAATTTATGCATAAAGAAGAAGGGCACATTTTTCATGGGCAGTTGATACGCAGTGAAATGCCTCTCAAAACAGCTCACTGTTGCCTAGTAACTGCTTGCTGCTGCCTGGTAACTGCTCACTGCTGCCTGATAACTGCTTACTGAGCACACAGTTCAACTGCTAGTGGAAAAGAGGCCTTAGGTGCCCATCAATGATATAATCTTGATTGTACAATTTTACCAAATCAATGCAATCATTCCATCAGATTTTTACTATCAAATTGCTCAGAAAACCATGCAGCGTGTGGAGATCACCGTGAAATGATTCTATGATCAATTGGAATACAGAATTTTATTGATTGGAATACTGAAAATTACTATCGTACCTGAAGAGACGTTGCCCTAATTGACCCGTTTATGGGAATAATCGATAATTATCTCCTGATTACTTACGATACTGCTAATCTGATCAAATGATTGTATCTGAGGAAAAAAGTATACTCTTAAGGCCCATACACACTTCCGTTTTTTGCGAACGACGGGTCGTTTGAACGTCCCGTCGTTCACCCGCTAAATCGGGCGTGTGTACAGACTGTCGTTCGCGTGATAAGAGTGAGTTTATCAAACTCACGCTTATCACGCGAACGACAGTCTGTACACACGCCCGATTTAGCGGGGCGAACGACTGAACGACGGGACGTTCAAACGACCAGTCGTTCGCAAAAAACGGACGTGTGTATGAGTCTTTAATGGGCACCTTACATTCTTAATACTCTTGTTTCCAGGAAGCACAGGAGCGTTAAGAATATAAACCGCCTTGTATTGTCAACTGTTGCTTTGTGTCCTCTCATTTTTTATCTAAGATTAATGGTCACTACAAATGTAAAATCAGGTGTGGTTGTGGTATCATGGCACACACACAGACAGACAGTGTTCTTTAGCTATTAATCATGCTGATATCGTCAGCACACAAATACTTCCATTGTTTCACTACGTCTGTCATCTGTGTACTCAGGTGCAGCTGTTATGTTATGTGGGCAGAACTAGCAGGTCACCCAGAAGTAGAACCTGACCGTGTGAATAAAAGAGGAACATCCTAGCTGGGTGTACAAACCTTATCCTTGACATTATCTGACTTCTCATGAGGGAGAGTAGATGCTATACAAATTTTGTTTTCAAAAGGTGAAATGTAGACTGCACATTTTTTCCCATAAATTTTTCCGTACTGCACATCTGTGAGCACGCTCTCTCTCACGCACTCACGCATGTGCAGTATGAAGCCGCCCGTCTTCAGGAGCACTCAGGCCCCTGAAGACTTCCGAAGTCTCCCATGGTGGGAAATTTGATTGGAGGAGCCTGCGGTGGAACGAGGGGACTAGAAGAGGAACGACAAGGCTTTCGGACCCAGAGCCTTCCCTCTCCTTAGGGGAGTATCTGTTTTTTTTTTTTTTTAGAATAGCTCCAGGCCTCTTTTTCCACGGACAACTGCTTGCTGCTGCCTGGTAAGTGCTGCTCACTGCTGCCTGGTAATGGCTTGCTGAGAACACAGTTCAACTGTCTGGAAAAGAGACCTCAGACTCACTTTAAAACTTAAAGAGGAACTCCAGTGAAAATAAATATAATATAAAAAGTGCTTAATTTTTACAATAATTATGTATAAATGATTTAGTCAGTGTGTGTGCCCATTGTAAAATCTTTTAAATCCCTGATTTACATTCTGACATTTATTACATGGTGACATTACTGTTGGCAGGTAATGTAGCTGCTGCATGCTTTTTTTTGGCAGTTGGAAACAGCTGTAAACAGCTATTTCCCACAATGCTACAAGGTTCACAGACAGGAAACTGCCAGGAGTACCATGGTCCTCAGAGTTTCTTGTGTGAGGGGTTTCACCACAATATCAGTCATACAGCGCCCCCTGATGGTCTGTTTGTGAAAAGGAATAGATTTCTCATGTAAAAAGGGGTATCAGCTACTGATTGGGATAAAGTTCAATTCTTGGTTGGAGTTTCTCTTTAAAGCCAATGTAGCCCTCCGGCTAAAAAAAAAGAAACCAGATACTTACCTAAGGAGAGGGAAGGCTCTGGGTCCTAATGGGCCTTCCCTCTCCTCTCCTGGTGCCCTGCTGTGCTGTCCCCGGGAGCAGTATTTGACTACATTGGTCAAATATTGCTCCTTCCGCCGGCGAAGGTGACTTCAGAAAGTCTTCAGGAGCCCGAGTACTCCCGAAGATGGGCCGCTCTATACCGCGTATGTGCGAGCGCCCCCTCCATTGCGCAATCGCACATACGCAGTATGGAGCCGCCTGTCTTCGGTAGGACTCGGCTCCTGAAGACTTCCGAAGTCCCCCGTGGCCGGGGATTTGAACAGGGGAACCAGCGCAGCACCGCGGGCACCGGCAGAGGGGAGGGAAGGCTTATTAGGACCCAGAGCCTTCCCTCTCCTTAGGTAAGTATCTGGTTTCTTTTTATAGCTGACAGGTTACATTGGCTTTAATTTACCACACTTTATTTTCCTGCAACGAGTCATTGATTTCTGTTTATTAATTGAAATAAATAAAAAACAAGCACAACACAGTTACTGTACATGTTATTATTATTCTATGTAACAATCACTCTTTCATATTTATTATTCTCACATTGCATAACAAACTATTTCCATCTTTTATAATATACATATACACACACTCTTTCATTATTCTATCCTTTTTGTTGTTTATACAAAACAATGAATACATTTTGCCATGTACTGAATAGTTATATACAATTTATCCAGGTTGAAAATAATTTGAAAATCTGTCACACACCATTCAATTCTTGGTAAAGTTGGTCTGAATTTTCCAACATGTCCAATCTCAAAAAAATCAAGAAAAACAGGAAATTCGAGCAGGTTTCTCAATTTTAATAAAAGAAAAAAAACAAACAAACAACCTTTAAATTTTTCTGTACAACCCATCATTTTCAGAAAAATTGCAATAAAATTGAACAGAAAAATTGTAAAGGTGGCCACACACACACGATACAATAATACAATAAAATGATCCGATTTTATGGCAAATCAATAAAAACAATTGGATTTCCGAAAACTCAAATGCTTTTTTTTTACTCGGCGGATTTTCCGTTTTTATTCAATATAAGTCGATCGGGAGTAGTGGATTTTTCTGATAAATTTTTATGAAAATTGAATGGTGTGTGGTATTGTGAATGGTGTAAAATTGAATGGTGTGTGAATTGTCAGTTTATTAATATATAAACCCAAGCAACTCTCTCAGAGTTTTCTATCATTTTTTCATAACTGGGGAAAAATGTAACACATGCGTGGTACTTTGGGCAGATTTTTCAAATATTACAATTACTCAGAAAAATTGATTGTGATCCTTGAATTGAAAATAATTTGTATGGTGTGTGGTCATCTTAAAGGGAATCTTAAGTAACAAAAAAAAAATAACAAAAAAAATGGATGTTATCTCACCTGGGGCTTCTTGCAGCCCCCTAGACTCCTACTGTGCCCCCTACATCCTCCTGATCCCCTCTGGGCAGCGGTGGCGACCCCCGCAAAGCTTGCCTGTCACTGCCAGTCGGCGGCTACTGTGTATGCGCAACCCCTGGTCACACTTCCTGCGCCAGGAGCTTTCTAGCCATGTGAACTAACGAATTATGCATACTGCGCATGCGCAGAGCGCTTCCGGGCTATGGGTGCGCGACCAGGGTGTGCATGGCTCAAGCCACGCATGCGAAGTACCCGCTGACTGGAGGCGACAGCCCAGTTTTGCGGATCTCTTTAAATAATTCATAGATGTCATTCCTTTTTCCTCGCAGTGCTAAAGCAACATGCAGAGTGCCTGCCTAAGCAAAGTCGCTGCCCTTAAGCATGGGATTCACACTGCTTCATGGAAGAGCCGGCCCTGCCCCCGTCCTCCTCCAACCGGCCAGCCAACGTTTTGCAGTAGTGATTTTTCCACAATTTCATGCTGAAAAATCACTGAACACTGCAGCGATTTTGCCGCGATTGCGTTTAGCGCTTCTATAGCACTGAAACGCAATCGCCGGGAAATCGTCTGAAAATGGTGCAGGCGACACGTGTACGTTTCGCAATTTTGCAATTTTGGCCAAGTTAGAATGGCCAAGTTAGAATGGGCCCATAGGGTTTCATTACACTAGCGCTTTTAAAAAGCGATAGCGTTTGAGCGTTTTGCCGAAATCGCGGCAAAATGCTCTAGTGTGAATGGGCCCTTAGAGCCCTGGAATAGAACCCCTCTAGTGAGAGAAAAATAAAACCCACAACCTAGTTCTCTGTAGGCTTGGGTCTGTACATACAAATATTTATCTAAACATGACACATCACCCTTTATGTAAAATTTCTATTTATTTTCGAAAGCTTACTGCAGTAAAGTGAGACACTTTTCTGAACAAAACTTGCAAGTGAAACCTACAGATAGAACACCAAAATAATGATCATTTGTCACATCTTCCATATTAACTGCGCCTCCGTGGCCCTGTCCATGCGCCTCCTCGTTTGTGATCCCGTAGCCGGGCACAAACTGCGCAGTAGAGATTTTCTTGTACTGCGCTTGCGCTGGGCGCTCCTAGCTGCAGCACATGCACAATGACATCATAAGGCATCATTGTGCCCAGTCACTGAACATGTATTTGGTAAACTTGTGGTCAGCCTGCCAATTTTACTTGGCATACACTATTCATGACAACAGACCCATGCCCAGCCACTGCTGCTGCAAGAGAATAAGGTTGTGCTACATTACAACCTATGAAGCTAGGATGGGGTCATAACATTCAAATGACTACAACTAGCTTGCAAAAGATTGTAAAGTAGTGATTTTTAAAGTCAGAAAAGGTGAACCACACTTCCAGCGAACTAGCGAAGGTTTATGAAGCACATCATTTGCATTAATTAAAATATAAAGAACTGTGGTAGGGTTTTCCTTTCTAAGTAAATGACTAATAGGACTTCCTATGTGGTAACTTGGAAACTGCTGCGGGTAGCTAAGAGATTGTAATCGGTGTGAGTAGTAGGTAATGCCTACAATGTCACTTAATGAGTTGTCACAGAAATATGCAGTTGTGGTTTCTGAAAATCCAGCATTGCTCCATCTTCACTTCCCGATCCTGCAAAGGTTTATTTGACCAGGTATGTGGAGAAGGTGGTAAATTCCCCTTTCAAGAGAAAATGATGGTAATCAGTTAAGCTGTACAGAACAGATTGCTAGGATTAATTACAAATATTATCTCAGTTTGCTTACAGTGTTTATATAGGCACACACATTTATACATAGACCTAAACAGAGACTGTCAGACTGGAAGAGTCAGAGCTGCTGCCACTCAGTCAGTCATCGCAGGTGTGGAAAACACCAAACACACCTTGATTATAAACGGATTCTTATACAAACCAGGCTAGTCATTTTTACTTGAGGGAACAAGAGACTGTTATAAACTAGGTTTGATGCAATGACTGTTTGCATGTCTGCACTATGCATGTTATAGGGCAGGGGTAGGGAACCTTTTTGGCCGAGAGAGCCATAAACACGACATATTTTAAAATGAAATTCTGTGAAACTAAATACAAGGTAATGTGTACATTTTATGCAAAACAAACACTTTTAAAGTACAATAAGTGTCTGCATTCTTTTTAATAACGTTGTTCAATTATCGTGTGCCATTTATCATTGGCAGAAGATTTCCCCACAAATGAACTGACCAGACTGGAGTGACCTCCTGAACAGTGACCACGACGGCGGCTGCTGCTGCTGGCTTGTGCACTAGTGCGCTCCGGAGCAGTAGTGGCTGGCTGCGTAGCTATGGGCGGCTGCCTCCGGGTCGCACGTCGTCGGGTCGGCTCCTCCCCCGCCATCACTGTTTCACAGGCAGCGCCAGCATCAGCGCATCCATCTGGGTCGGGCAGAAAAGGCGTTCTGGCGCGGGAAGCGGTGCCGATGAAGGGAGGCGGTGCCGATGAAGGAGGCACACATAAATACAAAGATCCGGCATGGAGGAGGGGTCGGCAGCGCAATTTAGTACACAGGCTCTCTGGCCGCTCTGTCACACGTCTTTTAGCGAGCCAGAGAGCCATATGCAGGCATGAAAAGAGCCATATATGGCTCGCGAGCCATAGGTTCCAATGGCGCACGGAAGGGGGGTTTCCGGGTGTCTGGAACCACCCCCTCGCACCTAGACCAGAAGAGCCTCCTGAATCTGAGCAGCGGCAGCCACTGTTATAGTGCAGCTGCTGCCTGCTCATGTGTGTGCGCCGGGATCCCCATCGGCCGCAGGGGGGCCCGGGGCCCGCCAGCCGTGTGTGTGTGTGGGGGGGGGGGGAGCGCTGACGCCCTCAATTGCGAGACCCCCCAGCCAGGTGCAGAACTTCTTCCCCGCAGCCCCGCAATCTCCCGAGAGGCAGAGCAGGGCTACGGCACGATGGCTGCCGAAGCCCTGCTCTGGAGACTATTTGTGTCTCCAGTACAGGGCTTCGGGAGCCATCTTGCCGTAGCCCTGCACTCTGCTTGTCAGTGAGGGAGATGTGCTGCAGGAGGACTCTGGGAGCGGTGTGCCAGATGCCAGGAGAGGAGAAGACTTCTGTCAGGTAAGTGAATTGGTTTTTTTTTCACAGGTGCATGTCATTTTTTTTTCTGGTGTCTGCTGCCCACATTACAATTTTCTGGACACTGCTGCCCACATTGTGATTTTCTGGTGTCTGCTGCCCACATTGTGATTTTCAGGTGTCTGCTGCCCACATTACAATTTTCTGGACACTGCTGCCCACATTGTGATTTTCTGGTGACTGCTGCCCACATTGCGATTTTCAGGTGACTGCTGCCCACATTGCGATTTTCAGGTGTCTGCTGCCCACATTACAATTTTCTGGTCACTGCTGCCCACATTACAATTTTCTGGTCACTGCTGCCCACATTGAGATTTTCTGGTGACTGCTGCCCACATTGCGATTTTCAGGTGTCTGCTGCCCACATTACGATTTTCTGGTGACTGCTGCCCACATTGCGATTTTCAGGTGACTGCTGCCCACATTACGATTTTCAGGTGACTGCTGCCCACATTACGATTTTCTGGTGTCTGCTGCCCACATTACGATTTTCTGGTGTCTGCTGCCCACAATGCGATTTTCAGGTGTCTGCTGCCCACATTACGATTTTCTGGTGTCTGCTGCCCACAATGCGATTTTCAGGTGTCTGCTGCCCACATTGTGATTTTCAGGTGTCTGCTGCCCACATTGTGATTTTCAGGTGTCTGCTGCCCACATTGTGATTTTCAGGTGTCTGCTGCCCACATTACGATTTTCTGGTGACTGCTGCCCACATTACGATTTTCTGGTGACTGCTACCCACATTGCAATTTTCTGGTGACTGCTGCCCACATTACGATTTTCTGGTGTCTGCTGCCCACATTACGATTTTCTGGTGACTGCTGCCCACATTACGATTTTCAGGTGACTGCTGCACACATTACGATTTTCAGGTGTCTGCTGCCCACCTTACAATTTTCTGGTGACTGCTGCCCACATTACGATTTTCAGGTGTCTGCTGCCCTTATTACGATTTTCTGGTGACTGCTGCCCACATTACGATTTTCTGGTGACTGCTACCCACATTGCAATTTTCTGGTGACTGCTGCCCACATTACGATTTTCAGGTGACTGCTGCCCACATTACGATTTTCTGGTGACTGCTGCCCACATTGCGATTTTCAGGTGACTGCTGCCCACATTACGATTTTCAGGTGTCTGCTGCCCACATTACGATTTTCTGGTCACTGCTGCCCACATTACAATTTTCTGGTCACTGCTGCCCACATTGCAATTTTCTGGTGACTGCTGCCCACATTGCGATTTTCTGGTAACTGCTGCCCACATTATGATTTTCTGGTGACTGCTGCCCACATTGCGACTTTCAGGTGTCTGCTGCCCACATTACGATTTTTTGGTCACTGCTGAAAACATTGCGATTTTCTGGTGAATGTTGCCCACATTTCGATTTTCAGGTCTGCTACCTGTGTGATAAATGGGGGTCATCTGGTCACCTATACTAAAGAGGGGTGGGGTAATTTCATTATCCTTAATAAAGGGGGGTTATCTGGCTACTTAATCACTGCCACATTATATATATTTTGGCGAAACACTACTGCATCATGTGTATTTTTGTAGGGAAACACTGCCCATTGTGTGTATTTTGTGGAGAAATGCTGTGCATCATGTGGATTTTGTGGGCAAACGCATGTAGTGTGCGACTTGCCAAAATAGACCTATCAGGAATCCCCCCCTTGAAAATCCTGGATTTGCCCCTGGGTTCCCGACCCCTGTTATAGGGCCAGAGTTAGGACACCTACAAATACCTGGGTACTTCTGCACAGTGTAGGTGACTATTATTATTATTATTATTATTATTTAGTATTTATATAGCGCCGACATATTACGCAGCGCTGTACAATGTATATATATATCTTGTCACTAACTGTCCCTCAAAGGAGCTCACAATCTAATCCCTACCATTGCCATATGTCTATATTATGTACTGTAAGTACTGTAGTCTAGGGCCAATTTTTTTTAGGGATAGCCAATTAACTTATCCGTATGTTTTTGGAATGTGGGAGGAAACCGGAGTGCCCGGAGGAAACCCACGCAGACACGGAGAGAACATACAAACTCTTTGCAGATAGTGCCCTAGCTGGGATTCGAACCAGGGACCCAGCGCTGCAAGGCGAGAGAGCTAACCACTACGCCACCATGCTGCCCATGCAAGGGAATACATTCTTTTGTAACGAAGACCCCGGCTTTTAACTTAGCTGTAGGGAGAGCGGTGGTGCCTGGGTGATTGATTCCTGTGAATGCATTTGTTTGAACATTGCATGTGAGCGTGCTTATTTAAATGTCCTAACTTGAGGCAGGGACGGATCTAGACCAAGTTGCACCTGGGGCAAGGTCAGGTTTTGGCGCCTAAAGGTCAGGTTTTGGCGCCTAAACTGCCATTCCTCATCCAAATTTTGCCGCCTTTTTAAGAATTCAACAAACTGCACCTGGGGCAAGAGACCCGCCTCCCCCCCCCCCCCCCCCCAGATCCGTCCCTGACTTGAGGTGATGGGCCTTGATAGAATATATATGTATATATATATATATATATATATATATATATATATATATATATATATATATATATATATATATATATATATATATATATATATATATATATATAGTGAAGTTTAGAGGGGTCGCAGCCAGCACGCAGTACACAGATGTATGAAATAAGGTCTGTTTATTGTGCAGCAGAAGAAAAACAGCTTCATTTCAGCAGTAAAAAGGGTAAAATAAACAGTCAGCTTACTTCAGCTTTGTAGTATAAAGTCCAGCATGTTTAAACAAAGTTCATTTTTCCATCAGGCCAATGCCATACTAACAACCGGCCAGCGTATGGTTTGGCTTCCATCAAGTGATCTCCAATATTCCTTGTCAGGAGATTCTGTAGCAGACATGCTACTGCTCCAACACCTCTCTCTAGACTGCCTGTGAGGCTGCTTCTTATGCATAAATTAGCATCTAATTAACACCACATTGGTGAGGCTTTCAGCCCCACTGACAACCAGGTGTGTACCTAGGTGGGATGGGAAGGCCCGCCCTTCCTTCCCTCCCATCCCAGGAGTCCGGCCCTGATAAGGAAAAAACACAAGGAGCAACTGCTTGCTGCCACCAAAATCTGGACTCCACTCCTAGGACCACACAAGGTTTTAAAGGGGACCACAGTCCAAATACCGGGAAAATGTACCTCCCATCTAATACCCAGCCCGATGACCCCTACAATATATATATATATATATACATATATATATATATATATATATATACATATATATATATATATATATATATATATATATATATATATATATATATACATATATATATTGTGGGGTGCTACCCACACTCAGGGGGTCTTGAGTGCAGAAATAGGAATACTTCCAGCAGGTTCAAGTGCAAGCAGGCCAATGCCTGTGCTTTATTAGCTAGTTGCTCAGCAAAAAAAATAAACAAACCCAAAATAAATCCTAGCCGTCTGGCTCCTAAACACCTCACTAGGTAATGCTAACTAGTCTAAACAAAAACAGTCTCTTTTTAGCAACAGGAAACAAATGCAGAGCAACTTACATTAGCTGTAATTTCTCATCAGCACACAGCAGGCCAAGGGCTCCTTTCCTCTCAGTCTTCAGTGTCAGACTGAATCCAGAGCCCCACCCAATCTCAGACCTGCTAAACTAAATAACTCACCTGTGTAACAACACAGGCTGAAAACATCCCGGAATGGACCGGATGGCCAGGGAACCCACCCTGCTCTTCCCTGGCCAACTCCAGGACCCTAACTGGATTTCCTTTTTCCACATAACTTGCAGATAAAAGAAAATCTACACTTTCCTGGAGTTTTTTTTTTTTTAGAAAATACAGCGCTGGAGTCTGGGTGAAATATAAACCCCCTCCCAGACCCTTTCTGTAAAGCACTGTGACACCTTGTCACATATCCCCCCCCTCTGTTCGAGCCTGTGGGGTCGGACACTGTTCCCAACCATACAATATGTTCGAGACAGAGCGTCAGCATTGGCTTGTAGTTTTCCTGCTCTGTGTTCAACTGAAAAACTAAAGTCTTGTAGGGACAAAAACCAGCGAGTTACCCGTGCATTATTGTTCTTGGCTTGAGACATCCAAGTTAGGGGGGAATGATCTGTCACCAACCGAAACTGTCGGCCAAGCAAATAATACCGCAAAGCCTCCAGTGCCCACTTAATGGCAAGGCACTCTCGTTCCACGATACTATAGTTACGCTCAGCTGGGGACAGTTTCCTACTCAGATATATAACGGGGTGCTCTTCCCCATGCACTGCTTGTGACAGAACAGCCCCTAAACCCACATCAGAGGCATCCGTCTGAACCACAAATTCTTTTTTAAAATCGGGTGCAATCAAAACTGGCTCACTGCATAGGATCAACTTAAGTTTGCTGAACGCGAGGTCTGCACCCTTATTCCAGGCGATTCCCCCTGAGCTTTTCCCCTTAGTTAGATCTGTAAGTGGAGCAGCCACAGTGGCAAAATCTGGGATAAACCCAACCATACCCAAGAACGTTCTGACCTGTTTCTTGGTGTGAGGTTGGGGCCATTCTTTAATCGCTTGCACCTTCTGGGCTTGTGGTTTAATGAGACCTTTCCCAATAATGTAGCCCAAATACATGTAGCCCCTCAAGGCCTATGTCACATTTCTTTGGGTTAGCTGTTAACCCAGCTTGTCGGATTGAATTTACCACTGCTTGAACCTTGGGTAAGTGACTCTCCCAGTCCTGGCTAAATATAACCACATCATCTAAGTAAGCTGATGCAAATTGTTGGTGTGGTCTGAGGACTTCATCCATTAACCTTTGGAATGTGGCTGGGGCCCCGTGCAACCCAAACG